>NC_083329.1:23916258-24245138 GCF_963455315.2 Globicephala melas | reverse complement strand
AGAGCATTACACCAAGGCTAGGGCACTTCTGAGCAAGGAGCCCCGTGCAACTGAATAGTTCACACACCCATGAAGCCAGCCCTGGTGCCAGCTTCTCTCACCACCATCATGCCCCCACCCCTGTTCCAGTTCCTTCTCTGGTCTCCTGTACATCATTCACATCCCCTCATCATTCCATCTCCTCCACATCTAGTCCCCCCCTTGCAAACTCCATCTTCCTGTGGTCAACCACTCTCTCCTTATCATACAGTCCCTCTCATACTCTCCATCTTCCTCCCTCCCCAGGCTCCATCACTGGCATCTCTCTCTTGCGTCCATCCTGCAGCCACACTTCTTATTTACGGTGCCCACACTCATTCATGTCTCTTTTCTTCCCATTTCCTCCTCCTGTTCCTTCTAGTTCTCCTTGAATTTTTCCGTTGTTTCCTTTTGAGTATTTTCTCCTTTTCTCCCCCACTAGTCATCTTTGTGTATTTCATTCTTCTTCATTTACCCTATGTAAGCCCCAGATACAAATACTATAAACTAGTTATTTCCCAGTCTCTCTTCCCTTTCACAATCTCCTGTCATTCCTTCATTTCTTTTATTTTTATTTTCAATTGACCTCAGCCAAGTTTTCCTCATTTCTGCTTTCATAAGTTGGCATTTCCACTTTGGTCTCATTTTTCACTGCAGCTCTCTTTTCCTTTTTCCTTTTCCTTCCCTTCACTAATTGGTACTCCCAGCACCTAGAACATTGCCTGGCTAATCGTAAACACTCAGTAGATAGGTATCGTATGAAGGAGCATCACAGTTCCTTTCTGATCAATTCATGTTGAAATCATGCTTCTGAATTAGATAGCATTATATGCTGTAACAGTGTAGATACCAACTGGTTATTGGTCACAGCTAAGAGATTATTTTTGCTATGCTTTTAATAGCAGTATATTTTAAAATGGCAACATAAACAAATCTCTTCTGTTCATAAAAGTTTCTTTCAAACTTTTCTTTCTTTGATATTTTTCCATTCCTGTGCTAAGTGCCAAGTGTACAGGGAAAACCTTTCCTGTGAACAAATCATTAGGCTAGTGATCAAGTGTTGACATTAATACCGTTTACAGGGATGGAACCTAGAACATTGCTGTGATAAATGTTTGTGTGTGTTTATGTTTAGCATCAACAAGGGGAAAGTACAGAGCAGTAGCACCATTCCTTAATATGATTTTTCCTCCTTTGTGGAATCGCTGTATCGTGATCTTTGCGATAATCTGCTTTTTAGTCAGGAAGAAAACCTGTGTTGAGTTTAACGTTAGTACTAATGCTGTTATACAGAATGTTATATAGATATGCTTGTGACTCCACATCTGTTTTAAGATATGGACTCTGTTTTGTTTGCATATCATATTTAGAAGTGTAATCAAGAGTACAAGTGTTTTATTTTTTTAATAAATTTATTGTATTTATTTATTTTGGCTGCATTGGGTCTTCGTTGCTGCACGCGGGCTTTCTCTAGTTGTGGCGAGCGCGAGCTACTCTTCCTTGCGGTCCACGGGCTTCTTATTGCCATGGCTTCTCTTGTTGCAGAGCATGGGCTCTAGCCACATGGGCTTCAGTAGCTGCAGCACGTGGGCTCAGTAGTTGTGGCTCTTGGGCTCTAGAGCGCAGGCTCAGTAGTTGTGGTACACGGGCTCAGTTGCTCTGCGGCATGTGGGATCTTCCCGGACCAGGGATTGAACCTGTGTCCCCTGCATTGGCAGGCGGATTCTTAAGCTCAGTGCCACCAGGGAAGCCCCAGTACAAGTGTTTTTGAAAAGCAAGAATATGTAGACTTTCTCCATGTTGGGCAAGGCAGGCTTGACAAAGCAGAAGGTAAACTAGACTACTTACCCAAAATCTTCAGGGTGAGTTTGAATTTTACCTTATTATTGGGATTAGAGATTGTCTCAGTTAATTTCTTTGATTAGCAGTAGAGGTTTTGTTTGCTTTTTGTTTTTGTTTTAATTAATTTTTATTGGAGTATAGTTGATTTACAATGTTGTGTTAGTTTTGGGTGTACAGCAAAGTGAGTCGTTATACATATACACAGATCCACTCTTTTTAGTTTCTTTTCCATTATAGGTCACTACAGAGCATTGAGTAGAGTTCCCTGTGCTCTACAGTAGGTCCTTATTAGTTCTCTATTTTATATATAGTAGTGTGTATATGTCAATCCCAACCTCCCAATTTATCCCTCCTCACCCTCTTTACCCCCCTGGTAACCATAAGTTTGTTTTCTACATCTGTGACTCTATTTCTGTTTTGTAAATAGGTTCATTTGTACCATTTTTTTAGATTCCACATGTAAGTGCTATCATATGCTATTTGTCTTTCTCTGTCTGACTTAACTCAATATGATAATCTCCAGGTACCTCCATGTTGTTGCAAATGCCATTATTTCATTCTTTTTTATGGCTGAGTAGTATTCCATTGTATATATGTACCACATCTTGTTTATCCATTCCTCTGTTCATGGACATTTAGGTTGTGGAAGCATGTCCTGGCTGTTGTAATTGGTGCTGCAGTGAACACTGTGGTGCATGTATCTTTTCAAATTCTGGTTTTCTTCAGATATATGCCCAGGAGTGGAATTGCTGGATCATATGGTAGCTCTATTTTTAGTTTTTTTAAGAAACCTCCATACTGTTCTCCATAGTGGCTGTATCAATTTACATTCCCACCAACAGTGTTAGCAATAGAGTTTTTATGTTAAAGTCCTTTTTAGTGTAGAATATCAAAGCATAATGTTGCAAACAAAAATAAGACCTTTCAAACCTTATCAGTTCTTTGCTCAAAAGGCTAAGTGATTACCTGTGGCTTCCAGAATAATTCTCTCTGTATTCCCTAGAATGCCATTCGAGGCCTCCAGTCTGTCCCTAACTCCCTGTCTAGTCTCCTTCCTTCTCCCTGTCATATTTCTTGTACTTTAAGCTAACTTGAGCTTCTTAATCAATCTCAAATCCTAGATACCTGCTTGTCCCTGAGCCTTTGATGAAGCTTTGCCATGGGACAGGAATGCCCTTTCTCTTTACATCTACCTGTGAAAACTCCAGTCTCCCTTTTGTGCCTTCTTAAATGCCACTTCCTTTATGAAATTTGCTTTAATTCTTGCTGCTGGGAGTAATTCCGTCTTCCTATAGGTTCTTGTAGAACTCTGAATCCATTTTATGGCAGGTATCAAATTCTATACTTCCATTTTCTGCCCACATACCGCATCAGCTCTTCATGTATATATTTCCTATGGGAAGGCCGTGTAGTCCTTACTTTGATATCTCCTCCAGCCTCCATCATTCCAACTTACATACAGCAGATGTTCAATCAATATTTTCTGAGTAAATATATTAACCATACTCATTCATTTTTAAATTATTATTGTGCTGTATGTAGTTTGAAGTAGGGCATCTGTAACATAGTGCCACAAACTGGATGGCTTAACAGCAGAAATTTATTATTTCACAGTTCTGGAGGCCACGAAGTCTGAAATCAAGGTGTCCACAGAGCCATGCTCTGAGACTGAGTGAAATGTTTCCTTGCTTCTTCCTAGCTTTTGGTGGTAGCCCGCAACCCTTAGCTTTCCTTGGCTTGCAGCTATACCAGCCTAATGTCTCCCTTCACTGGTCACATGGAGTTCTCGTGTGGGGGGTAGGGTGTGTCTGTATCCAAATGCCACACCCTTTTTTTTTTTTTACACCCTTTCTTAATTGAGTTATAATTGACATGTAACATTGTATTAGTTTTAGGTGTACGACGTAATGATTTGATATATGTATACATTTCTCTTTCTCTTTTTCTTTTTTTTTGGCTGCGCAGCATGTGGGATCTTAATTCCCTGACCAGGGATTGAACCTGTGCCCCCTGCATTGGGAGCTTGGAGTCTTAACCACTGGACCGCCAGGAGAGTTACATATATGTGTACATTTCAAAGTGATTACCACAATAAGTTTAGTTAACATCCATCACACCACATAGTTACAAATTTTCCCCCTTTTTATAAAGACACCAGTCACATGGTATTAGGACCCACCCTACTCCAGTATGACCTTAACTTAACTAATTGTATATGTAGTGACTCTATTTCCAAATAAGGTCACATTCACAGTTACTGGGGGTTAGGACTTCAACATATCTTTCTAGGTGACACAGTTCAACCATAACACTAGGGAAATAAGAATTCATATATAACCATATAGTCCTGGGTTATCATCTAAGTCATAGTCAGACTTGCTTGAATTACATCTGTATGTTTGGGCTTACATTTTAAATAATTTGCTGCCCAGCTAATCATGGAAAGCAAATGTGAAGGCCCATGACCATTGCCCAGGGGACATTTCAAAATTCCTGTGGAGATGACCTAGGCTAATTTTTTAAGGGGTAAAAATGATGGGATATTTTTAAAGAGAATATTCCATGTTCTGGATGGGTTCCACTGTAAGTGTGGTTTCATGGTATCTATATTATGTCTGACCTCAACATACCGTGGCTTCCATCTGCAGTCCTGGGGGCAGTAAGAAGCAGGCTTGGAATAATCATAATAGCTCTCGAAATTTATTGAGTACCTGCTGTTTGCCGGGCACTTGGCTAAGTGTTTAACATGAATTATCCCATTTAATCGAATCCTTAACACTATGTGGTAGAAAATATTACTGTCCCAGTGCTACGTATACGTATATACAGGTATCGGGATGAACAAGGAGCCTTCCCATCATATAGCTTTAAATCGTCTGCTTGTCAGTGGCTTTTATTTTGCTTGTACGAAGGTCTTTTATTCACGAATAATAAGTCAGTCCTGAATAGTGATGGGGTAAATATTTCAATCTTTGCTTGTATGGAGGTCTTTTATTCACGAATAATAAGTCATTCCTGAATAGTGATGGGGTAAATATTTCAATCTTCATTCCCGTCTTTGCCCTTTTGAACAGGAAAAGAGTGAAAAACTAGTGCTGGAGGAAACTGCGTATGAAGAAATAGAAAGGGATTTTCAGGAGGTTCTCAGCGAACTTACAGGGGACAAAAGTTTGGAGAGATTTAGGGTTGAATATGAGAAGCTTCATGCTGTCATGAAAAAGTCTTATGACAATGAAAAGCGTTTGATGGCCAAGTGCAGAGAGCTGAATGCGGAGATCGTGGTTAATTCCGCGAAGGTCGCCACTGCCCTGAAGCTCTCTCAGGATGATCAGATCACCATCACATCCCTGAAGAAGGTCAGTGATCTTCTAGAAATGGAACCAATGGCGAGCTTTCATAAATGCATCCTGTACTTAAAACATCATCCTTTCATTATACTGGCAGCTCTAGGCTGGTAGTAAAAGAGTTATTAAGTAAAAATTTACATGATTTATATATTCATTAAGCCTAGGGAATAATGTTAATTTTCAAAGAACTTAATTAGCTTGAGTGAATTTCACAATGCAGAAAATAAGGTAGAACCTTACTGGCTTGGTTTCTAAGAAATACTGTGTTCACAAAAACAATTGGCCATAAGTAAGTATAGTATTAGGAATATCAGTATGTCTTGTTTGACCCAAGATAAGTAATTAAATATCTTATGATGATAGCTTGTAAAAGATCTTTTCATGTTTCTACGTTTTCCAGTGTTTTAGGAGAGGTTACCTTGAGAATTTCCAGATGGTAGTTTTCATGATCTTTCCTCTTATCGCCCCTTTGCTTCTGCCTTGATCGTCCCATTTCCTCATAATGCGAGAACAGGGATTCAGTCTGGGAGGGATATTGAGGAAGTATGGCTTTTATTTACACTTTATTTTTTCATCCTCAAGTGTGTTGCATTATTTTGAAGGTAAAACACAAATGTTCCTTGTAGATTGCAGGGTGTTAAGAGGTTAAGATATTTTAATTTATAATTGAAACCCTAGTGCTGAGAAATAATTCGCAGTTTTTTTTAGATAATTCCCTTGATATCATGCAATTAAACATACCCCAATTCTAATGAAGTTCCAAGACTAGTGCAAAATGTAACTTACCTGTTTTCTTAGGAACCACTATTTTAGTGTCTTTTTCTCTCTATTGTTATTTTCTTCTTCTCCTTGCAAAATACCAATATAAGAAGGCTTTAAATCATGTTATGATGAGAAAAGACCCCACTTTTTATTGTAAATTAAAAAACTGGAAATGGAAGTCATGAATAGATTAAAATATAATTGGTGAATTTGCTTTGGACAAGATTTCATATAATCATATTTCATTTAAATATCCTTCATTTGTTTTGCCAAAAATAGTACATATGGTTGCTACAGAAAAACATACCCCTTAAACTGACATTTTGTTTTGAATCACTAAATTATGTGCTGCAGTTACCCAAGAATCATCTCTCTCTCTCCCTAATGTAATAGCATGAATTTATTTAATTAAATAATTTCTTCCACTCATTTTATTCCTTGTCAACATAAAATAATATTTTCACCTTAAGCATATAGATTCTTACCTGTATAAAAGGACTCACATTGCACTTGATGAAAATTTGCAAGAAAATTAAGTGGCAGGGCAAAACTCAAGGCTGTTGCAACATTTACTGTCCTTCGTCCGTGTACTCGAATGGCTGTAATTCACTTTTAAGTATTTCTGTTAATATTCCACTTTGTATTCAGAATAGTTTTGTTTTTCCCCTATAAGCATTTGATGAGAAGGCCTGGGCTTGGGTTTCTGGAAATGGGAATTATCAAGGCTGTTGTGTACAATTAGGTGACAGCCAAGACCTCATTTCTATGGATGGCTCTAAAGTTCACCTTGCCATCCAGGAGCTCACTTGGGGCCTGAGGGCAAAATATATTTTTAATATGGAACCTGTCAAGAGCTTCAAATTTAGGACTTGGATCCAAGACCATTCCTTATGTGATAAAGCTTTTTTTTTTTCCTATAAAATATCTGGACTTGGAAAGCACATAAGCTTTCATTTTCAATTTTGTAAACCTATCTTAACATCTTTACTAGAAATAATACCATTAGTTATAGCAGCCTCTGTAGTATGTAGCAGCCCTGTGGCCACATTTACCTACACAAGAGAAAATATCCTTTGCCAGTATCCCCTTTAAAACTGCTTTTCAGTATTGACTAACTCATGTTGAACAATGCAGTAAATCAATATACATTTAATACATAGTGTATAACATGTAATCTTCTTTCCCCATAAATAGCTTCTATAATGTAGTTGTTTTATTATTCTATTTATTCAATTTAGCTTGCATCTGGAACCTAGTTTGGTTTTTCTCACTGATATCCCATGACCCACCTAGGAAATTGAAAAGGCTTGGAAGATGGTGGACTCAGCCTATGACAAAGAGCAGAAGGCAAAGGAGACGATTCTTGCCCTGAAAGAGGAAATAGTGAACCTAAGCAAACTAGTCGAGCAAGGGTCTGGACTCTCCATGGACCAGGATAGCAAGTAGGTCATAGCCGTCTTGATTCATGTTGAACTTGCTTTTGCAGAGGCCTCCTTCTTCAACAGACAGCCTGGGACTTGCCGGTACCATCTTGAATGTTCTTTGTGAATACAAGACTCTACTTTGTTGGGTTCCCAGAGACAGCTTTCTATCTATTGCCATTTTTTTCTTTTTAATACTCCCTTTCTCCATGCCCAAGAGCTTCTAATTCATGGTTATATCAAACTTCTGGCTCTATAAAATCAGTGCTACAGTTTTAAAATGAGTAAAGATTTTAACTTTATTTCTCTCAAACTTGTGTGGAATGGCTGACTTTCTACCCAGATTCCCAGCCCCTCCCATACACCCCCTGCCCCATGATTAGCCATATCACTGTCCTTCCTACCACCTCAGATTCTAGGCCAGAAAACAGTTGCTCTTCACACTTGTTACTCCTTCATCCCTTAACGTTTCGTCTTGTTGACTCAGTCTTCTAAACATCACTTCATTCTTCCCCTCCTCCTATCAGCAGCGGCTCCCCTGTTCTCTGCTGGATTTGGCAGTAGACTCCTAACTGTTCTCCCTGCCTTTGAGGAGACATCTCCCCTCTTTACCATCTTCCATACCAGACTTATTCTTCTAAAACATGTAGCTACATGCTTCCATCTCCAGCATATACACCTTCGACAGCTACCCGTTTCCTAAGGATAAAGCCCAAAGTCTTGAACGTGTCTTGCAGAGCCCTTTGTAGATCTGCCCCAGTCAGCCTTGCTAGACTCACGCCCAGCAGCACCATGCTTGCTCATGCCTCCATGTCTTTGGACATACTGTTTTCTATGCCAGGGATCCTTTTTCTTCCCTCTCCACCCAGTAAACAACTATTCATCCTTCAAGACCTATCTTAAACACCATCTTAACTTTATCACCGTCAGCATCTCTGTTCCAAACTCCTCCCAAGCCTCAGACCCAGTGACCAGGCAGAAGAGTCATTGTGTTCCCTGTTTCCATAGGACCCAACATCTCCCTCAAGTATGGCACTGATCACATGGTACTGAAATTATTTGAGCTTCTCTGCCCATTAAGCTGTAAACTCCTTGAGGGAAGACATCTATCTTTACCTTTCCTCCAGGAATCTAGCACTCTGTAGGGCATGCAAAACCTTGCATAAATTAATGAGCCAGGAATGAGCATACACTTCCTTAGGCATCCTTAACTAAATCTACCTGCTGTCTAGATTTCTTGTACTTTCTAGATACGTTTATCAAATGTTGAATAGGTAAAATAAACAGTAGATGTGGTGTTCATAATAATGGACTCTATTTTCTTATTAAAAGAAGTCATGCACAATCAGAGCAACTATTGAAGAACAACTGTTGAAGAGCATCATGAGGGAACTGATTTGGTTAGGAGGAGTTTTAATGAAAATCAGAACATGAGGAGGAGAACTGATGAAACAATCCAACTCAGAATTTTATCTTCAGCAGTGCGCTTAGGTGTAGCTGTCTGTCTTTACAGTAACCTTAGAATTTAAGGTCTTGTTTATGGAGAAGAGTTTGCGGTTTTGAAGGTTCTTAATTAAACAATTACATCAAAAGTGTTGGTCGATACATATTATCGAATTACTGTGTTTCCAACAGTCATTTGATGTCTGTCAGCTGCAAGTGTCTCAAATGCAAGTTCTCTGCTTTCTCAGCTCTAAAGTAGCTGCCTTGCTCTAGATGAATTCTGCCGCACAGGTCTTATCAGACATGGTTTTTCTACTTTCAGAATGAATACTACAGGGGTGTGGAAAGCAAGGAGTAGAAATCAGCCCCCCCAACTCTTCCACCCTAAATTTCACTCCTCAGAGATAACCAGTTATCAATTTGATGCCTATTTTTCTGGACTTCTATAAAAATGCCTATAGTACACACACACACACACACACACACACACACACACACACACATACACACACACACACTGTAATTGCTTAAAAATAAGAAAAGGGGTCATATTATGCATATTATTATTGGAACATCCTCTTTTTCAGTTAAAAACTCAGAAACAGGGCTTCCCTGGTGGCGCAGTGGTTGGGAGTCCGCCTGCTGATGCAGGGGACGCGGGTTCGTGCCCCGGTCCGGGAAGATCCCACATGCCGCGGAGCGGCTGGGCCCGTGAACCATGGCCGCTGAGCCTGCGCGTCCGGAGCCTGTGCTCCGCAACAGGAGAGGCCACAACAGTGAGAGGCCTGCGTACCGCAAAAAAAAACAACAAAAAACCCTCAGAAACAGCTCCCACATCAGGGCATAAAGATCTTTCTCTTTCACACCTGAATAGTGTTGATCCTTGACCATAAGTCTTTCCCATGAAAACGAGCTCAGAGGATGATAAGAAGGCTCCCTGAGCAGATGGCCATTTCGTCTGACTCCCATGTTCTTCTATTTTAGTATCCGAGATTTGCTGAAGTTCAAAGAAGAAGTGACAAAGGAGCGAGACCAACTCTTCTCAGAAGTGGTGAAATTACGAGAGGCCTTAGCTCAGACCACTGAACAGCAACAAGAAATGGAGCGGTCCAGGGAAGAGGCCGAGCAGACCATCAGTCAGGTCTGCTCTGACACGGAGAGCAAGACAAGGACCATTACCTTCTAGGAGGAGGTTTTGTCCTTCTCCAGGCTCCCTTCTGGTCTTGTTCCTTTCTCAGATTTATGACCCTCCCTCCCCCCCACCACCCCCTTGCCCCCGGCCCGGTCACCAAATGAAGCATCCATTGTTTTGCTTATTTCTCTGGTTTGTTTTTGCAAGAGCAGTTTTACCTGAGTCATTCTCTGTCTGAGAAGTTACCAAGATAGGGCACTGCTTACATTTCTGGCCCAAGAAGGTGTCCCCTGTGACAGCCAGGGCACCCTGCATCTGGGGATGGTGAAAGCAGTTCCCCTGGCCTTTCTCCTGTGTAAGGAAGTCATCTAGCTGAATCCTTCTGAATACTTTTCTATAAAGCCAGAAGTCAAATAGATGGTATACAAGCGCAGGCTTGAGGAGAAAAACAGGAGACTCCTTTGATCATGAGATAGGAGAAGGACTTTTCATAGAATTTGGCTGTCATGATAAAACTGTAGTACTTTGTTTAGCAATATCCAGGACTCATGGAAAATACACTTTCCTATTTAGGGTAGCTGGCTACATTTTATTTAGTTTCTGTTGATGGAGAGTTAGATGAATTCTTTCCATGTTTGACTTCCCTAGAATTCTGGGCTTCCAGTATTTAACTGGATTTTATACCTTTCTTTGTGGATTTGTTCCCACCTTCAGGGTGGCTGTTTGGTGCCAAGGCTCTGAAAAATAATACAGAATATTCTTGAAAAGTTTGAACATTGAAGTTCAAAGATGACTCTCCTGCAGGAGAAATACTACTTCAGAGTCATTGCCCTGAAAATATCTGAGAGCGGGAGAAGTTCAGCTGGTTGAGACCCGTCCTGAGGGGCTCATCTCCCGCACCCCAACCCCCATCGTCCTTTCCGTGCCTGTAGTTCCAACAAGAAATCCAGCAACATCAGAACGAAGCTTTGCGGGAGACTCGGAAGAAGGAAAAACTAGAGAAAGAGCTCAAGCAGATTCAGACGGACATGGACACCAGGCAGACAGAAATCAAGGCCCTGCAGCAGTACGTGCAGAAGAGCAAGGAGGAGCTTCAGAAGCTGGAGCAGCAGCTGAAGGAACAGAAGGTAGGCTGGGCAGGGCTGCACCACGGGGCCTGGCCAGACAAGAACGGGGATTTTTGAATTTTCTTTGGAAAGCAGCAAACTCCCTTCACTGCAGATGTTGGTGGATGTTGGTAACACAGCACGTAGCACTGTACTGTGTTTGGTCTTTGAATGGCTCTTATAGGTAGATATGCTCTACCTATACTCTACCCCCAGCCCCCTCCTGCCATGCTCCAACAGGTTAATCTCTTTTTATCCTTTTATTGATGTGTAACATACACATAGAGAAGTGTATAAGTCACAAGTATACAGCTTGATGAATTTTCTCCCCTTGAACACGTCTTGGTTACCCGCGCCCAGCCTGAGAAATAGCACCCCGGGAGACTCCTTGTGCCCCTTCCCAGTCACTCTCTCCCCAGAGGTCAGCGCTCTTCTGAATTCTAAGCAGAGGTTAGTTTTGCCTGCTTTTGTACTTTACAGAAATTAAATTATATAGGATGTACTCTTTTGTGTCTAATATCTTTCTCCTCATATCCTGTTTTTGAGATTCCCTTATGTTGTTGCCACATAGTTATAGAACCACAGTATCCAATATGGTAGCCACTAGCCACATACAGCTATTTACATTTAAATTATTTGAAATTAAATAAAATTAAAAATTCAGTCCCTCAATTGCACCAGCACCATTTCAAGTGCTCCATAGCTACATGGGGCTAATAGATACCGTATTGGACAGTGCACATAGAGAACATTTAGTTCATTGCAGGAAGTTCTATTGGACAGAGCTCAGAAGACCATTCACTCTCATTGCTCTAAGCATTCCAGCCTGTGAATATAGCGTGATTTATATTTAACAGGTTTAATTTTCAAGTTTGGGAAACCACACACTGTCTTTATGCGTTTTAAATATTTAAAAAACATTTCCTCTGTAATAACAGTTTAAGGTAACACAAATGCTAGTCTGTCTTTTCTAATTTCTTAAAGAAGAACCATTTCATCTAATTGAAAAAAGTCATTTCTTGAAAACATGTTCTCTTAGGAAGTTTCCAAAGTATTTTTAAGCCATACATCATTTTTCTACTTAAAAAATTAGATAGTAGAACACATTTGTCAATTGCTTTATTAATTTTATATAAAGCCAGAAATCAAATAGATAATATGCAGTGTGCAACATCCATGAAAAAAACACGTGACTTTCTTTGAGCCTGAAATTTGAGAGGTTTTTGGTTATCACGTTAAAACTATAGTACTTTGTTTAGCAACATCCAGGACCCATGGAAAATTTTATTTAGTCCCTATTGATGGGAAGTTGGATAGATTCTTTCTGTGTTTAACTTTTGCTTGAGTGGAAGTTATATATTGGAGTAAGTGTCTTCTAAGCCATCTTCTCTCTTTTTTTTGATATCCCTCCATCTCCCTAATATTTTCCCAATAGAAATGACTTCCCAAAATATAATCCTCTGTTTTTATAAAACCTTGTCTTCTCTGAATAGTCAAGTTGGGAAGGGGAAAATCCAACTGACACTGAAGTCAGGGAGGTAGAAATCATTCCACTACTACTCCACAGTTTTGACTTAAGTTGGATGAAGGGGAATTGTTTTGTGTTGGTGTTAGTGAATGGTTCTGTTCATGAAAATGTTGTAGGCATGCTAATGCAGGATTTGCTTCTGAAGATATAGCTTCTGAGCCCCATAGCCGATAAAGCTCGTTTGGATCTCTAGCTCATTTGCAATGATTATAGCAATTGTTGTGTACGCTAAGCCTGCCAAATGGCAAACAGGCATTAAAATATTTATCCACCACCTGTGAACAAGACTTCCCAAGGTGCCCAGAAAAAAAAATATGTTCTCTGTGTTATTCATTAGAAGGCATCATTTCCCCCAGCCATTTAACATTCATCATATTTGAGTGCCTTCATGCTTTCACTGGGGAGAAAGAACAATTTCTGCGAAGACAAAAAAAGTGTGGTTGCCGTGCTTGTCCCAGGAGGTCTGCATGGCCTCCTGCGTGGATGTGCAGCTACTGTAATCAGATTCAAAAGCATTAACCAGCTCGTTCTGCATCTTTCAGATACTGAATGAGAGAGCTGCAAAGGAGCTGGAGCAGTTTCAGATGAGAAATGCTAAACTTCAGCAAGAAAACGAACAGCATAGTTTGATCTGTGAGCAGCTATCCCAGGAAAACCAGCAGAAGGCGTTGGAGCTCAAAGTAAACACCAAGTGACATATCTGTTCCCTAGCATGTCCTCCTTCATTCCCTATTAATATGAATTGGCTGATGCTGTTCTAGCCTTTGGTTGGATAACGTGGATTAGCCTTGGTCCTTCAGAGGCAGGTGTAAACCTACAGTGATTGCTTTATGCCCGGAAGCAGTTTGATAACTTCCATTCTTATAACATTGCTAAGCTGATTATTAATCATATGACTATGCAAATACTTTCCAAAGTGAGCTCAGATGTTCACCTCTGTAATTTAGCCTTGCAAGTAACCAGTTGCCCAGAGCTAGAAACCATTTACACATGTGAGTGGCAAAGAAGTGAGATTGTATTTCCCTACTTGTATGGAGTGAGAGGGGTGGGGGACGGACTGGTACTATTTGATATCTACGCTTAGGACTGCAGAATCATGATTTTCACTTCTGTCCAATGTAAATTTCAAGATAGGTCTCCTATTCTCCCTGCCCTGATTAAAGAGTGCTTGCAAATTAAGGTTGGATAACCCGTTTTATACTTGGATACATATTGTCTGCCTACATGCTTAGCAGCACGGCTTTATGTTTATCACCAATTCTGAAAAATCCATAAGCCCTACTCTAGTCATGTTAGAATACTGGGCATAAAATGAGTGACTAATCAGGGAAATACATTGATTCGAGTAGTAAATCTTAACAGTTTTTGCATCACAGCACCTTTTGAGAATCTGATGAAAGCGTGTGTGTGCGTGCACATACACACGCACGCACACTTATTTGCACATCTTGTGTCTTGTTTTGCGTGCAGTCTTAGAGGTTTACAGGATTTTTCTGAAGTCTAACCATGGGGTCTGGATTAATTTTTCTAACCATGGGGTCTGGATTAATAACTACTGAATTAGAACATCTTATTGTTTTAATTGAAAGGGGCCTTAGATGAACTAATTTGGACCTGGTAGGATCTGAGGCTGAGGAACATTTAAGCAGTCCAGAAATGTTTGACTCAAAACCGTTCTTTATGAGAATGCTCCAAGTTAAAGCAGAAATGAAACGACTACTGCAGGCAAAATAATGTATTAGCCCCTAAGGTGAAATTAAAGGAAAAATACTTATGCCAATAATTCTCTCCTTTGATGACATGCATGGGGCACCTTGAAAGATGGAATATTTTTGTTATCAGATCCTAAACCTATGGGATTCTGCTTCTAGCAGTGATCTGAGGATAGCGTGCCCAGCTAAGTGAAGCCTCTTCATTGTCAAGAACTAGGAATAATTGCTACTCTTTATTTGCAGTAGGATCACTAGTTGCTTTCCCAGTCATTTCTAAGAATGGCACATTTTTTTAAAAATGAATTTAAAAAAAATTCATAAAACTTGAAATCCATAGACAAAAATCTGGTGCTTTACTTTGCTGGAATTGCTGTTTTGATACCTTTTGACATCGTGTAGACTTGCTTATTAATGCTACCCTGTCCACCTGTCCATATATACAGTCATTGACTAACATACTCTGAGGAAGGAGGACCCCTTTTCTAACGTTATGTAATTGCACTACAGTGGACATGTGGATCCGAAAGACTCAATATTTTATAGCATGTTAATAACCTCTAAGAGAGATCACTTTGTGAGTCTATGAAAGTTGCTAATCACTACAGCATTTGTACACAAATTTCACACATTTATGATACAACTCAGCGTTCTTATCTTGTTTGATTCAACAATTCCATGGTATCTTGAGGTATCAGGTTTAATCAGTCTTTTCATTGTTTTTAGCTCATATAGCCATATATTTTATTATGGCTTATATAGACTTTTCAGTTTCTCTCAAAAACCAAACCGTGTGTTTTGATTTAATCCCACAGAACAGCTTTACACTGACATAGGAACAGTGTCCTTTTATTGGTTGTGAGTTTACCATCATCCAGTCACCGGCTCTTTATTGACTGAGTGTCCCTGGTTAATCCTCTCTCAATAATCATAGGCGAAAGAGGAAGAAGTCCATCAGTTGCGCCTTGAGATTGGGAAGCTCAACAAAATCAGAGAACAAATCCATAAGAAATTGCACCAGATTGAAAGTCAAAAGGGAGAAGTGGAACAGCACAAGGAAACCCTGAAAAATCAGATCTTGGGATTGGAGAGAGGTAAGCCAAGAATCATTTTGTGCTTTGTTTTATTAGTTTATGAGCGTTTCATTGGTAACCAATGTCATCTGGCAACTCCATGCATGCAAACACAAACCATGCCAAATGAATTCAGTAAAATAACATTCAAAACGGTAAGTAGATAATATGGAGGAGACATGGTTTTGAATACCTTGAACTTTCTTACCTTAAAAAACTCTTCAACAGGTTATACTGAGCCCAAAGTATTTTTCAGTATTTGTCAATGGAGTAAATACCATCTATAATCTTAGGTCTGGGTTCTACATGTCTTTTCCTTCAGTCTTCTTTTTTCACCGAAGATGCGGGATAAATTCAAATGAATATTCCGCATGAGCAGTATTTGAGACAATAGTATACCCAGAATCAGTGAGACAAAAATTAATGGCTTCTAACTCCTTTCCTCTGTTAGTACTTTACCATATGGGAAACACTTGTTTTAGCCAACTATCACATTGACCTGTGAAGGGAAAATTTAAGTGCCACAGGAGGCTGTGTAGTACAGAAACATCATTAAGGATACAAACCCTCGAGTCAAATCTACCTGGGTTCAGATCCCACCTCTATCACATTTAGCTGTTGGGGATGAAATGGCTAACATATAGAAAGCTCTTGGGACAGTGCCTAGCACACAGTAAGTGCTTACTAAATGTCATCTATTGGGACTTTCCTGGCGGTCCAGTGGTTAAGACTCTGTGCATCCACTGCAGGGGGTGTGGGTTCGATCCCTGGTCGGGGATGCATGCCGTGCAGTGCGACCAAAAAAAAAAAAAAGTCATCTATTGTTATCCAGATATATTACCACTTATAAAAGTAGTAAGAGAATACTATCTCATTCTGAAAAAGAATATAATTAAAAATAGGATATGTTAGTTAAATATGGTGTGGTAGAAACAGCTCAGAGACTTGGAGACAGAGGATCAGGGTTTGAATTCTGACTGCACCAGAAAATGTGGGGTAGGAACACCTCATTGACCTCAGCTGTAAATTACTGACTGAGATAACATACATAGAAGCATAAAAATGTACAGTGCCTCCCTAAAAGTTAAGTAAAATCTAAATGTCTAGATAAGATTATTAGAAATATTTGTCACGTCTTTGAGAAGTGCAGATATTTATCCTCCTAAGACATCGGAAATAATCTTTTACTGAGGCACAGTTGCAGCTGATATTGATAATTTCTCCATTTATTTATTCATTCAATAAATTGAGTACACACTATGTGCAGGCATTATGCTAGGCATTGGGTGCATGGAGGTTCCTGCCCTCAGGATGCTTACAGTCTAGCATGAGTTTACAATCTAATGTCTTCAATGACAGATATGAAAAAATAAATAGAACTAGTAGAGCATGTTTTGTAACTGGCTTAGTGAATTTCAGAAAACACTCCATATTAAAATTTCTGTATTTTTGCTGGTGATAGTTCTAAGCTTTGAAAAAAAATTTTATCCATTAAGTATTGAACCCAATCCTTCATCCCTAAATCATGTTTACAGAAGTCATCGTGCTTTCTCTTCTGGTTATTTTACAGATATCGTTAACATCATTATTTCTTCTTACGGAGCACTTCCTTTTGTTGTGCCCTATCAAAGAGTGACATAATAGTTAGGAGCATGATTTCCTACCACATATGTTATGATTTCCTACCACAAAATCCAAGAAATGAACTGAAAAATTGCCAGAACTAACAAGAGTTCAACAGGGTGCAGGTTATAAAATAAATATATGGATATCAATAGCTTTCTTTCCTACAAAGAACCAGTTACAATATATGATGGAAAACCCCTCTTTCACAATAGCAACTAAAGTAATAAAATATCTATGAATAAAGTTACCAAGATATCTGTAAGACATATATATAAAAAACACTACAGAATTCTTTTGAGGGATATAAAAGAAGACTTGAAAAATGGACAGATACACCAAGTTTCTGGATGAGAAAACTCGATATGATAAAGATATAAATCTGTCCAAATTAATCTACACGTTTAATATTTCCAAAAAAAATTTCAGTGAGTTATGTTGCTTGGGACTTGAAAACTGATTCTAAGTTTCCTCCAGAAGAATAAACTTGTGACAATAGCTATAAAATTCTGGAAAAGAAGAGTGAGAAGGGAACATTTGCCTTACCAGGTGTTTAAATGTATTATAACACTTCAGTAATCAAATAGTTTAGTGAAAATGCCTGAATAAACAGATCAATGGAGATCAGAAAGGCCACAAAAAGACCCACGGTTATCATCTAAGATAAAGGTGTCATTTCATACCAGTGTGCAGTATGGATTATTAAGAAAATGGTAGTATGACAATAAACTACTTTTTGGGAAAAAAGTTAGGGTCAAATGTAGGAACAATAAAGCCAAAATGCAGAGATTTAATGAAATTAAAGCAAAAGACTATATGTGAAGGCAAATTGTCTAAAATATTGCCAAAGAGTTAGTATCCTTATTATATATAAGGAGCTCTTACAAATTCATAAAAAGGTAAACAATTCATGAGAAAAATGAGCAAAGAGCCAGTGTGGGCAATTTGAAAAACAGAAAAACAAATAAATGATTATTAAACAGGAAAAGTAGTCTACTTCACTACTAATCAAAGAAATGTAAATTAAATATGGACATACTGGTTTAGAAAAATCTATCAGGTTGTCAAAGATCAAAGAGAGTGATAATAACAGTGGTGGTTTGGGTGTGGATTTAAACTGCTATTAATTTTTGGAGAGAATTCGGCAGTAGGGGAGAAATGTTTTTAAAAAGAAAATCACTTTTGATCCAGGACTTCCTCTCCTAGAGGAACAAATGAACAGGAACTTTCATAGGATTATTGCTTATAATTGCAAAAAAATTAAAAAAGAAGAAGCAACTTAAATGTTAAGATGGGGATTGGCTAAATAAATTATACATTTTTATACAGTGAAATATGAAGTCATTAGAAATTCTGATGTAGATATACATTTATAATATAGAGAGGTATTTATTTTATGTTTGTTAATTATAAAACAAGTTACAAAACTGTATGTGTGGTATGATTCCCTCTTGGTGTATGTGGTGTATAAATATTCATATTTATACACACATGTATATTTGCATAGGAAAAAGTCAGAAAAGAGACACATCAAAATCTTAAGTAGATTCTGATTTAGAAAACTTTCCCTTCTGTTTATTTTTATTTCCAATTTCTTCCTGTATTTCTAATTACTTGTATAATAAAAAAGATTTAAAAAGCAAGGACTTTTTGAAGTCAGAGAGACCAAACTCCCAATCTCAGCCCTGCCACCTCTTGGCTGTGCACCCTTGGCATATAGGCCTTTAAGCCTCAGGGACAGGAAGACCTACCTCACTGAATTATAATGAAGATCACGGAACACTCAACGAAAAGTAGTTTTATAGCTACAGAGGCACGAACCCGTGTCCCCTGCATCGGCAGGCAGACCCTCAGCCACTGCGCCACCAGGGAAGCCCCTATAAAGCAGTTTTATGTCACTTTGGCTTTGGCAGATTCTTTCTTAGGTTTTCTTTATATTTATTATTGTTTTTCTCCCTGGTGATGTAGAGGTGGAGGCTTCCAAGAAACAAGCAGAACTTGATAAGAAAGCAGTGGATGAGCTTCTGAGAGAAAGGGACCTATTGAATAAGGTGAGTTTGTTACACTAACACTGGTAAATAAATGTCTTTCTTTAGTGCTATAATATCTGCCTATAACTGGTTGCAGGGGAGAGAAAACTCTGAGGCAAACAAAAGTAGATTAGAATTAATAATAGTGCTCAATTTTCCTCTAAGCAGCTATCCACATTCCACCATTCACTGGCTGTGAATTGAAACCGCATTATCACCTATGAGCACAAAGGGACTTCGGAGAATTATCATATAAACCAGCAGGGGATTTCAGGGTGTCTTGTGGTTTCTGTTTTTATTGCTGGTGTGTTATTTGGCATCTTAGCAGTTGATCAGAATTTCTGATTTTAATAAATTTATTTATTGCTTGATTTTTGGCTGCGTTGGGTCTTCGTTGCTGCGCGCAGGCTTTTCTCTAGTTGCGGCGAGTGGGGGGCTGCTCTTGGTTGCGGTGCGCGGGCTTCTCATTGCGGTGGCTTCTCTCGTTGCGGAGCACAGGCTCTAGGCACACGGGCTTCAGTAGTTGTGGCACGTAGGCTCAGTAGTCGTGGCTCGCAGGCTCTAGAGTACAGGCTCAGTAGTTGTGGCGCACGGGCTTAGTTGCTCCGCGGCATGTGGGATTTTCCTGGACCAGGGCTCGAACTTGTGTCCCCTGCATTGGCAGGCGGATTCTTAACCACTGCATCACCAGGGAAGTCCAAAATTTCTGATTTTAATATCTATAATCTGCAACTTGTGCTAATCCAGAAAATACAAGTGAGTGCTAATAAAATTTAACTTCTAGGTGTTTGAAGGATGGCTGGTTGGCCATATAAAGAGTCTCTAACCTTTCCACCATCTTTTCAGGAGTGTTGTAGGTTTTCGTTTCTGTCTTTGGCCCTTATTTCTCCTAGTCTTTGAGCTCAACATGGTCCAAAGCTGAGGGAGGGGTTGGGGGAGCTTGAGGCCTGGAAATCCTCCATTCAAGGCAGACCACTCCCCCTTTCCCCTCCTTGCCCCTTCCAGAGGATTCCTTTGATTGACAGTCACTCTTAGGAGATTTAACTACTTTCAAGGATTTAGGGTAAACATTCCTGCTCAAGGATTTCCTCCAGGGAGGAAAAAGCGATGGGCCAGGTGTAGAGTGGGCAGGCTGCTTCCAGAGCAGACAGCCTGATGGCTTTTGGCCAAGATAGCTTCATCTCATCAAAGTAGATACAGCCTATATTTGTTCATTCCGAATTTTTATTACTTCTTTAAGTTTCCCAGAATTGAATAAATGTTAACAAAGTATTGAATAGATTACTCTCTAGCTTAAAGTAGACTATTTAGGGAATCTCAGGAAATAGTATAAGATTAGATATCTTTACATGCTGAGCACTCCTTAAGAAAGTCATCAATTTTTTTTGCATGATCCTAGTAACTGTTTCTTTATTCTATAAATTTATATATGTAAGTAATGTTGGATTTAGATTTTTAAATTTATTTGTAACACATACAATATTTAATCCATTTATATTTTATATATTCTGATAAACAACCTATAGGTTTTCTGCCACAATAGGACACCTAACACATTAATTTTATACTTATTTTGTTTGATCTGACTACGTCAACTCCTTCTTTAGGGCAGGGTACTTTTTTAACTTTTTTTTTCCCGGGCCGTTGCATCCTTAATGCCTGGCACAGCACCTGCCCCTCTGCAGGTATGCAGTCAGCCTTTACTGATAATACATTCTTTCCCCACTGACTTGAAATGCCACCATTGAGTGAGTGAGTGACATAGTTTTGACAGGCGGCAATGTTAATATATTTGGTTCTTTCAGTGTCATGTTGAAGTGGCTTTATCTTTCATAGAGCAAATGTTTAATTCAATACTTGAAAGTAAAGTTGACCTTTTCCATTTTCTACATTGTCATCCAACCAAGGTTTAATGTTCATTTTTTTTTAACCTGTTTATGCCAGTGGTTTTCAGACCTGGCTGAAGGTCTGTATTGGTTAGAGATTTGTGAAGGAATTATGAGGCACCTCATGGAACCCAAGGATACAGCTGGGCCTCAGGAACAGATAGGAACCTGGCCTAACACTCTTGGGATGCACAGAAAGCTCTCTACTTCCACCACTAGACTTCCAGCTGAGTTTTTGCTTCATTTCTGTCTTTTAGTGAGGATCGTCTCTCTCTGTTTCCCTGTCCATATGGCAGAAAAAAGCTATCACCAGCAGCTCTCAAGTTTACATCTTCTACTGAGTTACAAAAATCTGGAGGCCCTATTTCAAAAGTCACTGGATCCATTCAGCTGTGGCTAGAGAAGCAGACAAGCTCTGCTCCATCATGAGCATGGCTGCCAGAGTTGCACTCTATTAACTCTGTGTTCCAGAGGAACAACCTGGCTCCTTGGGCAGCCAACCCAAGGCATTTCCATTACAGCATCAGAAACCAGCAGGGCAGCTTTAAAAAAAAATTTAGGTGCATAACAGCTCCACTGAACCAGAGTCTCTGGAGTTGGAACATCTGTGTTTTTTAAAAAAACAGGTTAATTCTTTTTTACTGTTGTAAAATACATACAAAACAAAATTTGCCATTAGTGACATTTAGTACATTCACAGTGTTGTGCAAACATCATGAGTCTAGTTCCACAATATTTCCATCACCCCAAAAGGAAACCCTGTACCTGTGAGTACCTGTGAGGTGGTCACTCCCCACTTTCCCCTGCTCCCACCCTTGGAAATTATGAATCTGGTTTCTGTTTCTGTGGATTTGACCATTCTGCATATTTATATAACTGGAATCATATAATATGTGACTTTTTATGTCTGGCATCTTTCACTCAGAATAATGTCTTCAAGCTACAACCATGTTGTATCGTGTACTTCATTCCTTTTTTTTTTTTAATTTTTATTTATTTATTTTTGGCTGCATTGGGTCTTTCTTGCTGTGCACAGGCTTTCTCTAGTTGCAGCGAGCAGGGGCTACTCTTCGTTGCAGTGCACGGGCTTCTCATCGTGGTGGCTTCTCTTGTTGCAGAGCATGGGCTCTAGGCGCGCAGGCTTCAGTAGTCGTAGCATGCGGGATTCAGTAGTTGTGGCTCACAGGCTTAGTTCCTCCGCGGCATGTGGGATCTTCCTGGACCAGGGCTTGAACCCGTGTCCCCTGCATTGTCAGGAGGATTCTTAACCACTGTGCCACCAGGGAAGCCCTTCATTCCTTTTTATGGTTGAATAATATTCCACTGTGTGGATATAACACATGTTGTTTATTTAGTCATCAGTCGATGGACATTTGGGTTATTTTCCCCTTTTGGCTTTTGTGAATAGTGATACTATGAACATTCACATACAAGTTTTTGTTTGAACACCTGTTTTCTATTCTTCTGAGTGATATTGTTGGAGTGTATGTTAATTCTGGGTATCTGTATTTTTAATAAGTTAGTTTTATTTTATTTTGTAGTCAAAGCCTGTGTTACATGATTAGATTCAGCTGTTCTAACTTCACAAGAAAAAGACAAGAGCTGGGACAGAGGTTGGCTTTGGGGTCAGCTAGCTCTGGATTCAAATCCTAACTCCACTGTTGTATGAACTTGTAGGCAAGTAGCTTAACTTCTCATTCTCAGTTTCCTACCCCTAATATGCGAGCGATATAGTGCCCACTTCCTGAGGATGTTGTCTCTTAGTGCATTTATAGGTATGTCTATAGTGCTCTGTGCAGAATTAACATAACAAGCTCTAAATAAGCTGTAAAAAATATGATTATTTTTATTCATCTCCCAAACAATGCATCTAATTATTTTAGGATAAGACAGGGAGTAAATTTAACCAAAAATCTCCCAACATTTTGAGTAATGGGGCTGGTGTGTTGTCCTTATTTTTAGAATATGCTTAAGGCGGTCAGTGCAACCCAGAAACAGATAGACCTGGTGAAGCTCCACGAACAAGCCAGGAGAAACCTGGAGGAAGAAATCCAGAACTATAAAGAAGAGGCTCAGAAGCAGAGAAAGATTATCTTTCAACTGGAAAAGGAGCGAGATCGGTACATCAGTGAAGCCAGTGACCTTACCCAAAAGGTAAGCCACTCCTCCATGGTGTGGGTCAAGCACCGGCACATTCTTTCTGACTGTCACATTTCTGATTGCCACACACTGTTGCAAAGATGAATTATTCAGATTTCAGCTTGTGGTTCACATGCAGATTTAAGATAGTGGGAAATAAGCTTTGCTAGGAAATCAGCTACTTCCCATTTAGAGTAAATAAATGCTGAGCAGATATTTGCAGAATGTAAGCTCGGAGGAGCACAAATGCATATGGTCAGTCCAGCCCTGGCAGGACATATCTTCCTTGTAAAAGACCCCCAGGGATCCTCGTACCCCTGATTGGGAGCCATTGTAAAACAGCATATTTCTCTTGCGACTTTATCATTTAAGAACCTCCACTGATTGATTTACTGACTCTGAGGGGACTAGCTGTCAGTTCAGGCACTCATATTCTCTATCTTGGCTGGCCTTGTTAGCCTCTGTATCAGTCAGATTAAGTTGTAACAAATAATCCTCAAGTCTCAGTAGTTTATAGCAACAGAGATCTATGTTTTACTCACATTATTGGTCTTTGAGAGTCAGCTGTAGGCCTGCTTCACGTCCTGTTTATTTCAGACTGACTCTGTTGGGATGTGCTGGCCTCTTACAGAGGGAAAACAGTGTTATAGTGGACCTTTGATATGCTCTCAGAACTTCTGCTGGCAAAGGAAGGGTACAGGGTCTGTCCACTCATATTTCATTGATCAAAGCAAGTTACATGATTAAGCCTGATATCCCCAAGCAGGAGTGTGATCCTACTAAGGGAGGGACCCTACCTGGTGAGACAGCCAGTATATCTGAACATATAATCTGTTGCAGCCTCCTACTTCTCCTTCCCAAGAGTCAGTTTTTCTCCACTCCTGTCTGCCATCAAGTTGTTAAAAATTCCAACCTGATCTTATTATTACTCCCAGCCTTACAAACCTCTGTCATCTCTCAGCAACCTGGGGCAGTGCTTCCTAACATTCTTTGCATCACAGTATCATAGAAAATTCTATATCTACAGTATGTGGGAATGAGAGAGATGAGAATGTGCAGGGCTGGAGGGGACTAACCCAGGGATGCTAGCTGCCCAGGTCCCACCTGGCCATCCTGTGGGTGGTACATACCTGTATTTTGGTACATACCTGTAACCCATGCAAGACACAGCCATTGGTATATTCTGACTTATGCAACAGAGTCTAAGCTCTTCGTTCTCCCTGGAAAGGCCTTTTTTCCCTTCTCTGCATAGAAAATTCTTATTCAATACCCAGCTCACATGCTCATTTCTGGGGTCAAGCCTGTTTTGACTCCCTAGGCAGAACTAGTCACTTCCTACTTTATTGGTTTGTTGATGTCTCTGGAATGGTACTTATCATCTTCTAGTGTAATTATTTGTACCTTTGTCTTCCCTACTTTATAGTGAGTTCTTGGGAGCAAGGACTTTATCTCATTCTTTTTTTCATTTCCAGCATGCTGGTAAATAGTAGGTGCTGAAAAAGTGTTTGTTGAACAAATAGATGATGATGAGTGATAAAAAGAATACTGCCACTGATTTTAACATAGGATTGTATATTTCTCTCTGTTTCATTGTAAAGGAGAGATACTGGTACCAAGTTTTGCTGGTAACAGTTTTTCACAGTTTCTGATGTTTAACTGCACAAGGTTACATAATGTCTTACCTAAACAATTTAAGCACGAGTTCTTAAAATGTTCTTTATCGACTATAATTTTTCTCTCTTACTTAACCCCTGACAGCATATATCAGTTGCTACAGCAACTTGTGTCACCTCTGGACTTCTTATTAGAAACATATATGTCTTTTTAACACCTTCCCATATTTATTTCTTTCTTTACTGTCACACACACACACACACACACACACACACACACACACACACACACACACACACACACACACACACACACACACACACACACACACACACACACACACACACACACACACACCTCATTCCCAGAAACAGAAAGTTCCCTTTCGTGCATTCTGTTTATAGGGAGTTGAGGAATAATACCAGGGGTGGGGAAGATGTCATGAAACTGATATTTTGATCTACTTCTTAAGTGAGTTGTTCCAAGTTTATCCTTTTGACCCAGCAATTTCTTTTGTAAAAACTGAATATATGAAAAAACAATAATGCCAAGATTTTTATAAAAGAATATTCTTCAAAATAAATTGTGCAAATTTGCTATGTAACATTAAAATCATGTTTTTGAAAAATATTTTTTAAATGGGGAACATGGTCACAGTATGAATCTGATAAAAACAAAATGCAAAATAACAAAAGTTATTAATATGGTTTGACCTAACTTTCATCTGTGTGCAGATGGGGTGGTGGTGAGGATTAAATGAGGTAATATCTATAAAGCATTTAGAATGATCTCTGGCAGATAGTAAATGCTATGAAACATCTCATAAATAAGCAAGTAAATAAATAAATAAATTTGTTGATGAACAGCCCAGAATTTTTGTTCAAAGTGGCATTTGAATGTAGCTATTTTCAACTTCTTGTTAAATGTCAATAAGGTACAGACATAGATGAAAAGTTTTAACAGTCTCAAACACTAAGGCCAAAATAAAGCCTGATGCTAAAATAGAAGAAAGAGACTGGATGAGAACTTTAAAGCCAATAGAGGTGAATTGAGGAAAATCTACCTGGACCTCAACTCACAGTCCCTTGAATTTGCTTGCAATTGGGAAGGGGAGGAGTGGTGGTGAGCAGGAAATGGGGGGAGATAGGAGAGGATGAGAGAGGAGAGCAGACAACACCAACAGCGAGGCAGTAGGCTGGGCTCTTCTGGAAGAGATGACCAGTTCTCAGAGCAGGAATGACCAAGGAATTGCTAAGAATGGGATGTCCGAAGGTTGGTTTTAAGTTCTTTACTGTGCTCTGTACCTGAAACCTTTGGTGACAGTCTGCTGCATCAACCCAGTGGCTGGATTGTGCTTTGTGGGTTCAGGGATGGGGTGGTGAGGGATGTGAGGTAACACATCTCAGAAAAGGGACAGTATGTGCCAGAGAAAAGTGCCAATTGAGAATCCAGAATTCTATGGAAACAGGAAATCAAAGCCACAGTGAATAGGAGAAATATAATTCCTCTAAGAATTTTTGGAGATACTAGGTGGGATGTTGGTCTTCCTAGCACACAGAATGAAGATTCTAGATGTTCTGTTGTGGTTAAGAACGCAGTGACCCTGACAGGACAGAGGACTATCATCTGGGTTATAAGTCCAAGATGACATTACCTCTATGATAAAGCAGAGATGAAACAGAAAGGAAGTGATGGATAAAATAAGGAACAGTTGTAAAGAGACTAAAATACACACAAACCCCAAACCAAACAAAAGCAAGCAATAGCAGATTTAAAATCCACATTGAAGTTAGTAAAGAACAGAATTGATGTGGAAAATAGTCAGTGAAGTGGAGTGCAAACTTGAGTAGTTCTCCTAGAATGCAGGTGGAAAGAAAAGATAAAAATGATTGAAGAGAAGATAAGAGATAAGAAGGACAGGGAATATAAACCAATCTACAGATTGTTGGCCTCTGATGGAGGAACTGAGCCCCAAGTCAAAGATGTAACGGAACATATTTTCTGGAAATGAAGAAAGAACTGTACATGCGGATTGAGCATGTGTCAGGCAAAATCAGTGACAGGAGAATCTTACAGAGACTTGCTCTGGGAGAAAGTTGTGTGTGTATTGTTTCACACACAGTGATGCAGAAAAGTACTCTCTGAGAATTAGGCAAGAAGAAAAAGCAGAAGCTTACTTGCCTTTTTTTTAAAAAAAGGAAAAAGAGTGGAAGGTAACACACCACCATGTGAATACTACTTATCGCTGAGTGGTAGGGATACAGATTGTTTTAATTTCCCTCTTTTGTGCTTTTTGTATTTTTCAAATTTTCTGAAGTGAATATGCATTACTTTAGTATCTTGACCAAAAGAAAGAAAAAATATTAAAAAAAACTTTGCCTTTCAGTCAGGGACCAATAAAATTCTACGTTTCCCAAGGAGCTTTATTAAAAATGTTTTCTAACCCATCTGTACTTGTCTCCCCTCTCTGGCAGTTGAAGAAATCTGATGTTATTACCGTCTTTGCATTTCTGTGTCTGCCTCATGCTACTTACAAGTTTCCTTAAGGGCAAGTCTCCTTCAATTTTGAGCTCTTCGTGTTACTTATTCACTAAATAGGTACTCAAATATATTTTGAAAGAGTGTATGGAAAGCATAATTAGACATCTGAATCAACTAGTCAAAGATTTAACTTTAGGTATCTATATTAAATTCTTCTTCAGTAATCTATTTATCACTATGGGTCTGCCTTCCTTTAAATTCATTTGAAATAGGTTGCCATAATGGACAATGCTATCTAAATTATCTTTGGCAATTTTAGCTGTGAGTGACTTCTGGCCTGATGTCCTCTTCCTTCTGGGCTGCAAAAACAGTGTCAACATTCGCTTTCTAGCTCTTTTCATTTAGAGAAAAAAAAGTGACATCTAAGATGCTGAAAGCCCTACATTACATTTTATTAATTTAACTTGGCATTTGCAAATGAGAAAGAAGATCCTGTTTTTGTGCCAGAATTGGATGGCTCAGAATCCCAAACCCTTTCTTTATGTGTTTGTCTCAGTCAACATGTGCCACAATATCGTTGCATAATAAATAAACACCAAATCTCACTGGCATGCAAAAACAAGCCCTTATTTCTCGCTTACACACCTGCAGTTGACTAGCGTCAGCTGTTGTAGGCTGAGCTTGCCTGGGCTTGGCCTGGGCTGTGGGTTGGGTCCAGATTTGCTCTACATGTTTCTCATCCTCCAGGATACATGGTATTCTCATGGAAAGAAAGGAACGCCAAGGACAGACCCAACCATGCAAGCACATTTCACGATTCTCTACTAGCCAAATGTCCTCCGACACCCCATTGGCTATGGCAAGTTACATGTCCAGGCCCACCCTCAACAGCAAGGGCAAGAGGTGCTGGGAGCGAATATTCACGGAACCGTAAAACAATCTGCTACAATGTTGCAGCGCTTTTTTTTTTTTTTTACATCTTTATTGGAGTATAATTGCTTTACAACGGTGTGTTAGTTTCTGCTTTATAACAAAGTGAATAAGTTATACATATACATATGTTCCCATATCTCTTCCCTCTTGCATCTCCCTCCCTCCCACCCTCCCTATCCCACCCCTCTAGGTGGTCACAAAGCACCAAGCTGATCTCCCTGTGCTATGCGGCTGCTTCCCACTAGCTCTCTATTTTGGTAGTGTATATATGTCCATGCCACTCTCTCGCTCTGTCACAGCTTACCCTTCCCCCTCCCCATATCTTCAAGTCCATTCTCTAGTAGGTCTGTGTCTTTATTCCTGTCTTATCTTCATGGTTTTTCCTCTGCTGCACTGTAAATTTTATTATTCAGGTAAATTGAGAGGCACCAGGAACGGCATCAGAAGTTGTGGTCCACCATATTTACTTCTTTTGTAGACTTTTATAAATTCTAGGTAAAATCATTTCCAGTTAATTATTAAATCCGGGGAACATTTTGCACATTATGCATTTGGCTCATTTTAGGACCCCTCCTTTTTCTTCTGGCTATCACCTCCATGCTGGAGCTTCCAAACCCGATGAGAACCCCACGATTAACCTGCAGTTTAAGATCCAGCAGCTGGCCATTTCTGGACTCAAAGTGAATCGTCTGGATATGTATGGAGAGAAGTACAAACCCTTTAAGGGCATAAAATACATGACCAAAGCTGGCAAGTTCCAAGTTCGAACCTGAAGGGAGAGTTCTGCAAAGGGAACAGTCATGAACACTTTTTCATTGCTTACTTGTCTAAAAGTAAAAACTGTCAGCCCTCTCCTAGGTCACTGCCCACTCTGGACCACCTGCTCCTGTTTTCCCGTAGTTTCAGTGCCCCGGAGCTAACGAAGGGAGGCCGGGCCACCAGGGAGGCCTGTGCAGAACCCACACACCAGCAGCACCAAGTCAGTTCTCAAAGCAGAGGCGTGCGATGCAGGGGGAGGTACTTGATGCCGTAGGTAACTACTTGTGACATGGTTACCACAGGAAAAGACCAGCATTTGTTACTTGCTTGCCTTTAATTATCTGTAAGCCAAGGAAAGACGTCTTTAGTTTTTTTTTAATTAATTTATTTTTGGTTATATGCCAAAATATAACAGCTTATATAACAGACAGCTTATATGCCAAAAAGCGTTTTTCACAATGAATCCCTAACTACAAGTTTCTTAGCTGTCTGTTTATTTGCCTATAACAGTGTCAGGCAAAGCTCTTCTAGACAGAGGTTCCAAGAAATGAATAATAATGTGCTTGCAAGGACTTGGAAGTAAGTGAGGATAGCAAAAGTTGATCAAAGAGATATTGTTCACTGAATACGTACTTCATCATAAAATGAAACTTCTGTTTCTTCAATATTAATTTGAAGTTTTTTATACAGAGCATCTTTAATAGGGTAGAACCCTGGAGAGAGCCTTCAAGGGGACATACACAAATTTTAACCTTTTTGTGTTATAATAAAAGAAGTATACTGTGGATCACTATTTCCCTGCAGGAGAACAGGATTTGATCCATAGAAAATATCAAATTGATTTGTTAAGTGCTCATATTATATAATATCACGTAATGTTAACCTATCATGATAATCTATTAACATTTATTAAATGATTAAACTATGATATGCCTGGTACTTCTATGATGGCATAAATATATTTTTTCTCACTTATATCCTCATAATAGCCCTCCGAGGCAGATATTATATCCCTCATTTTGTACCATAACATGTTATTAAAAGCAGATAGAAAAATAGATATGCCTCTCTAAATTTGAGATAGAGGATAAAATAAGAAAGCAAGAAAAACAGAGAAGACTTAAAATTTCACATGCCTGGGCATATAGTTTTATTTCTTTGTTTTTTTTTGAGAGTGAGTTTTCCAGTTTCATTATGGAGGTAAAGGCGTTGTCAGCATTGAAACCATTGATATCAAGTCAGAAAAACTTATTTGAGTTTATTGTACTGATATTTCATCAAATGCAAGCTAGAGGATTCCGAATTCAATGGCCCACTTTCTCATCCTGCCTAAGTCCATATGAGTATGGCTGCAGATTTCCAGCACGCGTTATTGATTTTTATCTCGCTCGTTTCTATTGGCAGCTTGTTTTAACAGAAAAAGAAAAGGTAGTAGGTTATAAACTGAGATTGTACCCTGATAGTGCACCGTAAGCACTTTCGGGGCTCCTCTGAAGCAGGCCTCCACGTGCTAGGATCTCCAACCCTCTGGCTATAATAAAACTTTCTATATTTGGTTGTGATTTAGCTCATGAGTTGGTTTGAGGTATCTAAAGTGTAATCAATTAATTAAGCTCCAGCCCCATAGCTGGCATTCTACATTCTCTGATATATCCTTTTAAACTGGGGACATTATGCTGATTAAGGGTTTTGCCTCTATTTAACACTCCACATATTTTATGAATTTTCAGGATTTGAACCTCTATGTGACATTGCTTTGAATGATTTCCATCAAAACAAATTGAGCCCCAACACTTAGAACTGAATTGCTTTGTGAATTGTCTTTTCCCTTTGTTTCAGTACTTCTACAATTTTCGTTGTCATTTAAATGAAATACCCTTGATCTTCTTGGTATCATGATGGGTTCCTATTACTCCCAGCTTTAAGAATCCGGAAGCAAGTTTGATTTTGTGCATTGTTGTCTGCAGAAAGATGGACCCTGCTAGCTGGGTGCCCAAAAAAGAAATGTCCTTGTCTGCATCCTTTCTCTGGAGCGTGATTCTGTCTGTGCGAAGGATTATTCTTGCTGTAATATCTCCCAAAGTGATTGAACAAGTAATTTTTTTTCTTTTCTCTGATGTGCTGCTTGATATTCTGAATGCTGATGATGCTCTTCAAAGTATTTTCAATCTATTCATTTCACCGACCCCAACGAGGGTGGTCATGTCCACAGAAAGGCTAAATTTTGGGCTGAGATAGTCCCTTTCTTTTAAAAAATCAAACAAGTAACAGATCCAGGAATGGATACCTTATTTAGGTTTCACATTTGTTCCTAACTTATACATTTTAGTTCCTAGTGGTAGTACATTAAAAGGCCACCTGCTACTCATTTTTAAGGATTCTAAAGGTACAGATCAAAAAAAATGATGGAGGAAGGAGTGGGATTTCTTTTCATTTCAGATCTGTCCATGTGCCTCTTCTCCAGACCTCCTCTTCTCAGATTTTCTAATTTTGTTCCTTCCAGCCCCCCAACCAATGATGCAAGCCATTCATCACGGAGTCTGTATACATTCTTACCTTGGGCCATTTTCTTTCCACACAAAGTGAGTGATAGCAATTAATAATAGTAGAACAGCAAAATCATATAAAAATACTTTGTACAACTCTGGTTGCATAAATTTAAAAGATTGGTTGAAATAGATAATTTTCTTGAAAATATGTGCACACATCGAGGCTTGACTCAAGGAGAAGTAGAAACCATAGAAAGATTAATAACCATGGAAGCCACCAAAAAGGCTGAGAGAGAATTAGCTGCAGCATTGTCACTGGGGACCTAATTATTTTAGAATTGAGTTCCTTCACACTTTTAAGAATCAGATAATTCTCAGGCTATATAAATTTTTGTGTGTGTGTGAATTTAGAAAAATGTACTGTATATTCTTTGGGGTAATATTGATTGGCATTACTATACTGATGTAACTCCTGCCTTCTGCTGTGATAATGAACAAAGACTCCAGGCCGAGGAGAGAGCTTGGGGTGAGTCCTTGGCTGGGGTGATTGAGGAACAAGAAGGAAGAGGTGGTTCTCACAAATTATGTAAATACCAAATATTAACTTCTTAGATAAGATGTGAATGACCATCCTATTAACCTCCCAGTGTTTAATTCTGTCATAACACCCTATGCGTATCTCAGATTATTGGTTGTATCCGTTCCCTGATTATCCATTTTATGGTGGAGTCACTCACTAGAGGTGAACTTGAGGGTAGGGAATGCATCTTATTCTTCTTTACATCACTAGTGCTTTTACAGTGCCTGTCATAGATGGGTCCTCAATGCATGTTCAGTGAGTGAATGAATAAGTAGGTGAGTGGATGAATGAGTGAACAGAAGGGTACTCTGCTCACTTTATGAAACTAGCAGAAATCTTGATATTGAAATAGAAACAAAAAGAAAGCTATAGACTTAGGTCACTTATGAATAGGTATGCAGCATCCTAAATTCTAGCAAACCAAATTCAACGGTACATTAAAAGAATCATCCAGTATGACCAAAGAGGGTTTATCCTGCAACTGCAAGGATAAATAGAAAACTATTGCTGGCGGTATGGAAATGTAAAGTGTTACAGCCATTTTGGAAAGCAATCTAGCAATATCTATTAAAGTTAAAAATATATATGTCTTTTGAGCCAGATAGTCCACTCCTGGGAATCCATCTCAATAGAAGTAAAAAGACAAGTGCATAGGGACACATGTATAAAATGTTTATTGCAGCATGGCTCAGAGTGGCAAAAAAGTGGAAACCAAGTGAATGCCCATCAGAGGGGAGGAGCTGAGTATATGATGGTTCATCCACACTGTAGGGCATTATGTCCCCTTCAAAGAGAATGAATTAGAGCTAATCCACCTGATTTCCACGAAGTATTACTAAGTGATAAAAATCAAGGTGCATAAAGGTATATAAGAGGATCCCATTTTGCTAAAAAATAAAGACCAAACTCAAAAAGCAAAAGGAAAACAAACAAATCCCTGTATCTGTATATTCACTAGTTGAACAGCTGTGAACTATATTACTTCTTTTGAGTTCAGTTTCCTTGTTTGTGAAAGTGGGGTGATGATAATGCACATCTCATAGGATTTTTGTGAAGATTAAATGAGTTAATACATGTAAAATTCTCGGTATATAGAAAGTACCTGAGAAATATTAGCTATTGTTATGATGATGTTATAATGATGACTTTAGTAGACCTAAATAGAATATGCAGAATTCAAAGAAAATTTGGAAGAACACATAGTAGATTATTAACCTGGTTACTTTATGTATCAATGGGGGATTGATGTGGGTTGAAGGAAGAAGGAAGGTCCAAGTAAGTAAGGAAAAGGAAATAAAGGTATATTTTCCATTTATGCATTTATTTAGAACTGTGGCACATGGGACTATGTATAAAGAAATAAAATACTTGTAAAAGGAAATATTTATTACTAAGTATATCAAATCAGTAGACCCAATAATGCAGTGCAAAATAATATATGCTAAAAAGACATTTACTAAAATTTAATCCCATCCCTCCTTAAATATAAGCCTAAGAAAACTTTGAAAGGTGTTTATTTAAAGATATAAAGGAAAATATATTAAACACCAGCCATCATTAACTCTGATGGGAAAACATTAGAAGAGGGTTTCTTGAAGTATATTTTCTGGAATACTAACTCCACAAGTGGAGTAAAAGAATTCCCTCGTGCAGTGGTTTGGGAACATGACGCTCACAGATAGTCCACACCTGATTCACAGTATCGGCATGGCAAAAGGCCTAAGTCCTTTTTGACCTTTAGGTTCTAGGTAAAGTGCCTCTTCTTTAGAGGAAACCCTTCTTTCCTTCTCTGTCATATTGCTCTGCTTATTTCTTTCAACTGTAATCATTAATTAAGAGAACTCCACTGAAATGCAGTGAAATATTCTTAAGAATTTTCTCCTGTGTGTTCTAACTGTTGTTAGATCATAAGCTCCATTGATTTAATCAGTCTTCCTGCTAAATTTTTTTTTTCTTAAGGAATTTTTGAAGATGTTTGTCCTTAGAAAATCAATTTCTGTGGCCATTGCAGCTGAGAGTCATGATTACCTTATTTCTACTGTATGGATTGCTTGTTGAGAGGTATAGGCTCATGGTAGAATTTCAGGCCTCAGTTCTTCATACTTGCAAAAAGGAGGCAGTTATTTTTTTTTTTTTTAATTTTTGGCTGTGTTGGGTCTTCATTGCTGCACGTGGGCTTTCTCTAGTTGCAATGGGCAGGGGCTACTCTTCGTTGCGGTGCACGGGCTTCCTATTGCGGTGGCTTCTCTTGTTGCAGAGCACAGGCTCTAAGCACGTGGGCTTCAGTAATTGTGGCACACGTGCTCAGTAGTTGTGGCGCACGGGCTTAATTGCTCCGCGGCATGTGGGATCTTCCTGGACCAGGGATTGAACCCGTGTCCCCTGCATTGCCAGGCGGATTCTTAACCACTGCGCCACCAGGGAAGTCCCGAGGCAGTAATTCTTGCATCTCATCTTGCCTAGAAGTGTTTCATGCACAATAGAACACATATTTTTATGAAGTCCTTTGGGTTTCCCTGATGGAGTGAGTTTGACATTGGCAAGACAGTGTTATGACCGCTATCAGTGTTCAAAGGCCACTTTTCTTTCTCGTGGTCAACCTTATAAAGCCATGAGTATGGCCAAACAGCTAAGTTATCTCTTATCCTTCCTAGTGCTTTGTGTTAAGATCTGTTTAAGCCTGTGCTTCTTTTTTTTTCTTTCCTTTTTTGGTGGGTGGGGTGGTCAAGAGAGGTTTTCAGAATTGAAGGAATTTCTTTACTTTCTTTTCCCTCTTGTGATCACAGAATAGCTGCGCTAAGCCTTCATGCTTGAGCAGAACTCCGGCATAGATAAAGTATATGTTTGCCCCTCATCAGCTGGGCTGAATGTCTGTGTTGTACTGCAGTGATTATAGCCACAGTCACATTTTCTGATTGCTGGCATTTCTACGAGCTACCCTTCGATAAAAAAATCTCTGTTTGTCCTGAACCGATAACCACAGATGGGCTATTCAACCATCTTTATTACTTCTTTCTCCTCCAGGTCCTCATGAACATGGAAGGCATAAAAGTCCGTGAAATGCAGATTTTTGACTACAGGAAAAAAATCGCTGAATCAGAGACTAAATTAAAACAGCAACAGAACCTGTATGAAGTTGTGCGGTCAGACAGGAATCTGTATAGCAAAAATCTGGTTGAAGCTCAGGTAAAGAATATATTTATGTCTTTACATTTTGATTCTTCCCCATCCTGGGTTTAAAGCAGTTTCTGTTATCCTAATGGCAGGATTTAAAATAGATGCAGAAAGAAATATCGTGGAATTCACCTGAAAGAGAAGATCAGTTTATGCAGAACTGTCAGATTGTTTGAAATGGAAATAACGAAACTTGATTGCAGGTGAAGATCATGGTGCTGGTTTTAATTATTATGTAGAATTGCCATTCTCCTCTTTCTAATTTTTAAAACTGCTAATAGCTACCATGACTCAGAGGGGAGCAGTATACACTTGTCATTTAATTGCAGAGCTTTGCTTTGTAATCTTTTAGTTAAAAATGCTTGTTGTGATTCCAATTCCTCTCTTGTACAGTGAAGAATAAAGTGTGTGTGTGTGTGTGTGTATGACATATTCATTATGTATACTTTATCTCATGAGAATATTTGGAGAGTTAATGCTATAAAGTACTTTGAGGTTGATGGGCACAAAATACAAAGGAATAGCCCAGTTGAGACCATTGTTTTGAGTGAGTCTCCCTTAAAAGCTCTTGAATGTGTTTGGAACTTCCATAGGCATGGTGATGTCTATTTAATTCACTTTCAAACATTTCTCCTTTTATTCTGTTAGGATGAAATAATGGAAATGAATAGAAAATTAAAGATTATGACTCATCAGGTAGATCAATTGAAAGAAGAAATCTCAGCCAAGGAGTCAGCACTTGCGAAGCTACATCTGGAACAACAGCACATAGAAAAGGAGAAGGAAACGTTGAAGGTACACACCTTATAATAAAAGCAATGAACCAATAGTCAATCGATTGGACCTATTGGGGCCAGGCTCCATGCTCATGGAGGGGAGTAAGGGGGCAGGAAAAACAACCAAAGCACCTGGAGGATGACCTCCACCACCTCCAGGTCAGTCTTCCCTAGAGGAGTGCTCTCAGGTAGAATGGGGAGGGGCCGGTGCAGATGCAGAGCACCTAGTTTACCTGTGATGGCTATCATGGCATCAGTGCAAGAGAACTTAGCAGGTCCCAGGAAGTCCTGGAACTTTCAGGCTGACCACAGTATCTTTGCATTTACAGCCCAAGTCCAGCACTTTGCCTGTACTCAACCCTCCCAAACTCCTCCCTGGGGCTTCTATAAGGCAATGCTGGCAGGACCTTTTGTCCCTCTGTCCTAATCCTTGTTTACTTCATGTGCATGTGCCTTTGCTGCCCTCAGCATCATTAACTACCAGGTGTCAAGCTTTGTCCTCACTTGATTTGCCCTCAACTAGATTCATTGTTCACCTTACTTCTGTGAATCTAAGAACTTTGCAGCCACTCCTCTAGGGAATCACCTTTGTCTTCACACGTATTACTAAGATATATACTTTTAAATCTACTAATTTAGAACATTCTATGTCTACTAATATAATATAAAGACTCTTCCCCAAAATACATGCCAAATAATTATACCATATCAAATCCTTGAACTAAATGTTTTACTGTACACATTCACTAAACCTAGTGTATTTTCCTTTTCCTATCAAATCCAGTAGATTTCCCTTCTAATCCATTTGACCAAAGAATTAAAAAAGGAACTTCTAAGAGAATAATGCCACTTTTATTTTTTGCATATGTTTATGAGCCACTTGCAGGAACTTTCTACAAACAATGAGACTGGTTACCTCAGTTTCTGCATATAATTAACTTCAGAGATAGTTCCTATCTTGAAAACGTGTATCTCGTGTTGGACAGGTTTAATGCCAAATTTCCTTGATTCCATGATGCCATAGATTGACCTATGCACTCTCAGTTTAATAATAGGTTTTGTCAACTTAATGATAGGTCTTCATGGAAACAGAACTACTACATTAAATTAAGATACGTGAGGTTTGAGAAAGATTAAAATGTAACAAAAGTGCCTTTACAATAGAGATATGTTAATTGATTTATTTACCTAAAACTGTCATCTCCCCACTCTAGTTCACGACAGAAAAAAACAGAAAATTCTGTACTAAAGTTTATTTACATATAAAGAAACATAAATATATTTTCTAAAATTTGAAAATATCCTGTGTCTTTGTCCTTATTTTCCTTGTTTGAAAACAGTTTTATAGAAGGTAGTATGTTTCTATACCACTCTGGTGTCTATAGTGGGATGGGGTTTATTTATTATGGGCTGAATCAGAAGAATCTTATTGTAAACGTTGCTTCACCCACGGGCCTCATGGACTCACGTTAGCTAGGCTTCAGTGTAACTTGACTTGGTACATCATCTCTTCGTTTCAGAGGATGACATTGATCCTCATCTCTTACTTTCCCAAGTAATGCTCTTCTCAAAAGATTAACTATTGCTGCATAATGGGGTCCAAGGTAGACAAAATCCTGCTTTAGAATAAGTAATGTCCTATGCAAAAAAGCAATTACTCCTGATTCCTTAGTTTGACTTTGGTTAATATTGGTTTCAATTACACTCTCCATCATTAGACATCTACACACATAGCTCCAAAGAAGCATCATAATAAAATAAAGGATAATAGGGTCCTGTTTTTTGGTCCTGGGCCAGCAGAGTTGGCAGCTTGTGAATAAGAGAGATGATTAAAGGGCTTCTGCTCTAGAGAGTCTGCTCTGAATGAGGAATCCTAGGTCTGGATAGCTTTGGGTCATCGATTATAGGAAGATGGTTGCTTTGGACTTGCTGTGAAACTAGGATGCCTTTTCCTCAGGTTTTCCCATTAAGGCAAGAATTAGGAACAGAAAAAGGCTGCCTCCTTGATTTATTATTTGAGGTTATCCAAGGGGAACTTGCAGTGGTGCTTTGACTGGATAATTTTGGCCTATCATTAAGCCCATTTGACATTCTTTAGAAAAATGTGACAGCTTGAACGTTGAGTTTCATTTAGCCTCTTGACTTTTTTAGCCTCAAAGATGAATCACGTTTACAGAGGTCTCTGGACTTCAAGCATCTGAGGTTCGCGAACCAAAACCCTGGAGGGGAGGGCAGATTTTCTAGTAACTTTGCTCCATGAGAGACATGTAGTTTATTATTATGAGTTCTACAAAGCTATGTGGCTACATAATCCCTCCCGGAAGGGCAAGCCCTAGCCTGTTTGGTAGACCATGAGATGCCTTTTGACAGGACAACCCAATTTACTGCTTCTCCAACTCGACAGACAATCGTCCGTAATAGGTCATCCCCATCCTCATTCATCTCCCTCAAAAGAAAAGTCTTGCTTCTTCCATGTTTCTTTTTCCTTTCAGTTGCTACCAGGCTCTCCTGACTCCTCAGGATTCTAGACATTGTCAGCACGTGATGGTTATGACAGAATGTCAGTAGATCTTTGTAGATGTTGCTGCATCTGCGTTCATCTGCCCATTGTGTCCCCGTCTTGTTTCATCAGCACTAAAGGGGCCGTCTCATGTGGAGTGTCTGCCTTCCAGTCCTAACAAGCTCTCGATTCTGTTTGTCACCTCCCAATCATCCCACGTCAATCTGACAGCACTTTGACTCTTGGTGAATAATTCAGCAGCAAATTCTGTATGTCCAGAGCTCAGCATCACATTAGCAACTGGCTTCAGGGCACCACATCCTTGTACTTAGTCGACTCTCTAGAGTGACATGGATGGGAACTGTCGGAGGGGAGTGGGGGAGACAGAGAGAAAGCCTAATTATTCTCATGGCCAGAAGACTTTAGGTGGTCCTATTTGTTCTGCTAGAAATAAACAGATGGTTTCTGTGAAACCCAGTGAATGTTGGGATCCTGTATGAATGGGTGAAACTCCCTCAAGTATGATTCTTGAGATATGACTTATGCCTGCAGCAAGATTGGATGATATATATTCTGTAAACACCTGTCACAAAACTGTAAAATTGTAGAGGCAGTGACTAAAGAGTGTGTCCTGACACTGTGTTACAACTTCATACCTTGGGTCCCACCTAGAACATTACTTGATGAGCTTTTGTGTGCACAGTAGTTGTTACCATCTTTCCTGGATGAGACAGCTCAGTTACAGCTGCTAAATGCATTAGACCTAAGGTATTTTGTTGATGTTAACATTTGCTGCCAACGTCTAATGGCGCATCTTGTTTACAGCCCATAAATTTATGACATAAGGAGACCACTCAGAATTTTGATATATTATGAAAAAAAACACCCAGCAATGCCAAACACATGAATGGTTTTACATTTCAGACAGATACTTTTACACACCATTGATTGCATTTTAATATAACAGCCATTTCATTTTGTTCTGCTGATGGATTCTGATCAGCTCTCGGCACTTAGGAACAGGGAAGTGAATGTCACACATCTGGGAAAATAAAAGTTTTATTAAAGAAAGCATGAGCCAAACGGGTATTTTATTGCTGTCTTTGCTGTCACCTTAAATGATTATAGAAGTAGAAAGGCTGGTTCTTCACTCTCTTTCCTAACAGGCAATCCCCCAAAGTGGTAAATACTAGACCAGATCTTTTCTCACTAAGTATTTCCTTTTGCTTATCCCTGGACCAAAATATATTTCATGAATGAACAAACAAAACGTCATAAAGGAAACTCTGGGTTTTATAGTAGCTAGCTGCATTTAGTTTGTGACATTACAGGTCTTTTGCTAGGTGCATAGTATCTTGTACTGTTTGGATAAGTCTGAGCTATTCAATTAATGACTCTTGGTCTTCATGGATTAGAGGCAGGCTGCAACTAGAGTTGGGTTGGTTCGCAGGCACTCACTTGGCAAATATTCGGTGTTCTGTCATCCCAATGACATTTCTGGGTGGATGGAGGTGGGGGACCCAATACATTCTTGAAGGAGAAAATTATTACTTTTTCATTTTCACTTGTTGACCTGCAGGCCATTGAAAAGTTGGAGCCTTTTTTTAAAAAAAAAATATTTATTTATTTGGCTGTGCCAGGTCTTAGTTGCGGCACATGGGATCTTTTAGTTATGGCATGTGAGATCTTTAGTTGCAGCATGAAAACTCTTAGTTGCAGCATGTGGGATCTAGTTCCTAGACCAGGGATTGAGCCCAGATCCCTTGCATTGGGAGCGTGGAGTCTTAGCCACTGGACCACCAGGGAAGTCCAAAAAGTTGGAGCCTTAATATTGTCTTGCCATCTCCCTTGTGATTTCAGGCATGGGTGAAAGCAGAATTCTTCCTGCATTTTTCCTTCTTGTGTTGACCTGGTTGTGATACCACCTGTCCTTCCTGTATGGGCTTGGAGGCTCTCGAAGACTTATTCTTCTTTCCTTTACTATGATTAACTTTGTGGCTCCCCGTTGCATACTGTCCACAGCACATGGCATACAGGGCCCTTCTCAGGTTGGCTCAGCTGTTTTACCAGCCTTACCTCCTGCTATTCCCTACCTAATACTCTAACTCAGCCACATTGGATGCTCTGCTGTCTGGTCAACACACCAGGTACTTTATAGTTTACATGCTTTTGTTCACACAAGCCTGACCATTGACTGCTCTCTCCCCAGCACATACCTCTCCATTTTAGAAATAACTGTCAACTGCGAAAACCCTGACTGATTTTTCCCTCTAAACCCCAGGAAGAAATATGAACTCTTTCCTGTTCTCCCATGTCCTTCTTCACACAGTAGAGAGCATTTCCACACCGTAGTGTAGTTGGTTATATTTGTCATCTTCGATGGGTGGCGAATCCGTCATGTCTTACTCATTTTCTGTATTTGACTTGGAACTATTGTGTGGTGATAGCAAAGGGGGCAAAAGCTTTGGAATCAAAAGATCTAGGATGGCATTTCAACTCTGCTACTTATTAGCTGTGTGACCTTGGTCAAGTTGATTTGTTTTTCTTTGTCTCTGTAATTGCATTTGTGAAATGGGGATAAGAGTACTGAGGCAAAATACCTAATATCATGCCAGGAATATTGTAAGCCACAAATATACTTGTGGAATTGAAGCAAATGTGTCCTTTGATGAGGGGAATTTTCCTTCTGAAAATGACCAGTTCATAGCATGCTTTCCCCATCACTCTTAGGATTTCCATGTAGCCTCAGGAGCCTCAAGATCTGAGTTCTCCCGGGAAGCCTTGCTAACAACTGCAGTCCTCTGACCTCCTGTAGCATCAATTCACTGTCTGTGTGATAATACAGATCCTGGAACATTATTGCCTGGACTTGTTAATATTTGCATAATACTTATATATCTTATCTTCTCATCTAGATTGTAATCGTCTTAAGAGTAAGATCTATATATCTTTTTATACTATAACATCTCTTCTGTTCCATCAAGATGTTTTATATGATTAACACTTTATATGATTAAACACTTATTAATTTAAGTGTTGCTTGTAATAGGCTTTATCTCTGCAGTTGATATGCTGGTGGTATTAGGACTGTTATAGGAGCTGGTACATAGAGAGCTGCCCTCACCCAACCCCCCACCATGCTGCTCCCCACATCCTTCTCTGTACTATTTGTGAATTTTCCCCATGTTTAGCTGGTAAGAGAACTGCTGCTGAATACCAATGAGGTCCCTGCTATACTTATATAGAAAAATGATGGAAATCCCTCAAGGGCACAACTCATAGAATAAAACATGATCACCTTAATGTGCACTGTTGTTTCTTTACAGGCTGCGTGTGTGTGTGTGTGTGTGTGTATGAAGCTTGCTTTGCTTGTGAGGATGATCAAACCATGCTAAATGAAACATCACAGGGAAGTATAAGAAGCACACTGTCCATCTAAATCTGGGCCCTGCCGTCCTGGTTTGTGCTGTTACAGAGCGAAATTGGTCTTTCACTCTTTGTCAGGCTGAGCTGCAGAAGCTGAGACAACAAGCATTGGAGACCAAACACTTCATTGAAAAGCAGGAAGCCGAAGAGAGAAAACTCCTGCGAATCATTGCCGAGGCTGATGGGGAGAGGCTGAGACAGAAGAAGGAGTTAGACCAGGTAAGAACATCTCCTCACCAGACCTGCAGACCTTATCAGCAGACACAACTGTTTGATGCAACTCTTCACAAACCCTCATTCTTTTCTAAGCTCTTCCCTTCAGTCTATCAGAAGAACAGCCCCAGAGACCCACCTTCTGTTGATTAATTATGAAATATTCATTCATTTATTCAGCTCCTGTTTATGAGCACTTACTATGTGTCAGCCACTCCTCTAGACTCTGGGGAATACACTGACCAACAAGAAAATAAGGTCCCTGTCCTCAGGGAGCTTACATTCCAGCATAATATAATTGCCCGTGTATAATTACAATGAATAATTACATAATTTGGAGGTTAGAAACTTACATGCTTTCAGAGATCTGGCAGGTTAAGAAAAAGAGACATTGGCTAATGCAAGACAGTAAGGAATAGTAGAACTTGGCAAGAGTTAGCTCACCCTAAAGGCATTCAAATTTAAACACTTATAATGTGTTGGAGAAAACCAACCAAGCAAACAGGCATGGGCCAAGGATTATTGTATTATTATTATTATGGATTATTTGTTGTACTCTTTCCAACAAGGCTACCAACTGTCATGGGAGGAGTCCAGTGTTGGTTGTCTAGCAGACTATTTCCAGGGCCTCACCCACTGGGTGCCTAGCACATGTGGCCATTGGATGGGTGTTCATTGACAGACTGAATGCTGCTGCCATGATGAAACGTGGGACTTTTTGTCCCCTGGTGGCCGTGCCCTTCCCTACCTTTGTAGGTCATCAGCGAGAGAGATATCCTTGGGTCACAGCTAGTCCGTCGCAATGATGAGTTGGCTTTGCTCTACGAGAAGATCAAGATCCAGCAGTCCGTGCTGAATAAAGGCGAGAGCCAGTACAACCAGAGGTTGGAGGACATGAGAATCCTCAAACTTGAGATCAAGAAGCTTCGCTGGGAAAAGGGGATTCTTGCCAGGAGTGTGGCTAATGTTGACGAACTCAGGTAATAGAAGACCCCCTGGGAGCTGAGCACACAGCACTCTGTGAGGAGCTCCTGAAATTACCTTGTGTTCCTCCTGTTGGTCATTGAAGGTCTTTATCAAGTTGCATAAAATAATTTTTTTTATGTTGAAATGATTAGCAGATAATGAGAACAACTTTTCCATAATCCAGAATCTATATCGTGCCCATTCTATGTCACAAAAAATGAACTGGTTTCCTTTCAGGGGAACATAAGCAAGTGCAAAAGGATTTTTTGAAAACTTTATTCTGGATTTAGAAAAAGAAATTTCAAGTCAAATCATAACCACAAACTAGTTACAACTCAGAAAAAAATTCCCCCAGTGAGATTTTTAGAATTTCTTTAATAAGGCAGTATGCAAGAAATGGAGCATCAATATTTAAATTGAATCCTGGTAACGTCTGCACGTCTTTTTCTTGGAATTACATGCAGAATGAAAAGAGGGGAAAAATTTAATTTTACACTGTTTGAAAACTGTGTTTCCTTAGAAGGCGGCCAGATTTTACATCTCACTCTTGATTTATCTTCTGCGGCTTTCATTTGAGCTTAGTGTGCCTTCTCTTTGCTTTAAATCTTACAGTATACAAGATCTACTTTCCCTTTGGGAAAACATCACCATATTCCATATAGGCAATTGCAGGAAACCACATAATAGGTCTGGTGTTTTCACAGTAGCTATCTTATTCTCCGCAGACTTGTAGATGAACAGTATCCTTGCCCACCTCGGGACAAGGACACAGTTTGGATCTACTTCTTAAATTAATTGAATTAGATAGTTTTGGTATTTAAATGCAGTGAATATGTTCAGGAAGAGCAAGGGAAGTTGCCACCATCTTGGATAGATCAATACTCTATTTTTTCTTTTTAAGAGTTGCTCATATTTCAGACGATGAAAGTAGTACAGATACATTGTAGAAAACATGGGGCATGCAGAAAAATGATGAAGATGCGATTAGAAAATCTCTCATAAGTTTACTATCCAGAGATGCTACCATTGACATTTTGGAGACAAATGGGTTCATTCTAAGTAGCTATTGAATGATCTCCAAGACCATCACTAAACTTGCCAGCCATGTGTTATTTTTATTATATACACAAAGGACCAAATTCTACCCATTCTCAGTCAACATTGCTGGTTTGTTGATAATAGATTTTACCTTTCTTTATAATGGGAAGACAATAAAAATATTGGAGGCGAGCAGGCGTGAATTCCAATCTCAGACTTGTCACCTACAAGCTGTGTGACCTTGGGCAAATCACTTATCTGAGCTTAAGGCTTGCAGTTAAAATTAAACACGAAAAGGAACGTAATATGCCTAGCACAGAGTCTGGTACAAAAGAAGCCATCAATAATAGTAGCTAACTTGCCCTTCGCTACTGATGACACTCTAGAAAATCGTAGTGTTAAAAATATGGTTTTAATTCTAAGCAGCTTGAGCTCCCTGTTGAGTGAACATTATGCAGTTAATTCTAATGGTTTGTCTTGCTAATGAGGGGAAGTTGTATTATTGGTTTAAATGAAGCAATTAAGTAAAAGAGATGGCTTAGTATTAGTAATCTGCCACACACGCAGCAGATGAGGACAGATAATAATATCCTCTTGCCCGTGTCAACACGAGTGCTTGCCTCTTCTCCACCTCCCAGCAGAGCTTCTCTTTCAATAGGGTGGCAGCCAGCTCACTGGATACTGTGGATGGCTGTAGCCCGTTACCTATTAACTAGAGATTCCTACAGATTTTAGAAGTATGTTTGAGCCAGAGCTAGTTCTTCGGGACTTTTTCAGCCATCTGTGTAGTTGCGGAACATGAGAGAAAAGATCACTTCTAATTTGGTGTTTTTCAATGCTGGCTACACATTAGAATTACCAGCAGGACTTAAAAAATCTATGAAACCCAAACTGCATCCTAGACCAATTAAAGCAGAATCCCTTTGGGGGTTGGGTCCAGGCAAAGGTATGTTGTTAAAGTTCCCCAGGTGATTCCGTATGCCATCAGGGTGGTGATGCGCTGCCCTAATTGATGTCAGGTTCTCACCTGAGCCTCAGTCTCTTGTATTCAGATGCCATACCTCATGGTGGAATGTGGCTTGTTTTCTGCTACTGTAGGAGACGTTTAGACACATTGAACAATATATTGAAATCCTCATAATTTACCTCCTCCCTCTTCTTTCCATATACTTCTAAAATTCCTTGGGTATCCAGAATCATAATTCTGAAGCTCTGGTACTTTTTTTTTTGTAAAGCTAAAGCTGAAGTTTGCACTCTGCAAGAATTGATATCATCTGTGTCTTGCGCAGATTAGGAGGCTAGTCTCAGAGGTCCTGAAGTCTCTCTGATCCCAGCTTTTTGTATAAGATGGAGTGCGCACGTAAAGGATATTCAAATGGGTGGAGAACTTCTTTGCAAAAGAAAGTTTGTCTTATTCAGGCAGGAGCTTTTTCACACGCAAAGGGAATTCCTGAAGGAGAGGACAAGATGCCGAGCCCTGGAGGAGGAACTGGAGAACCCCATGAATGTGCACAGATGGAGAAAGCTCGAGGTAACATTCGGGGGAACCTTCCTCCCACCCCCAAACCTCCTTCTAACCTGCTTGTCTTCTTACCTAAAGCACAATAAGAAGCATGTTTTTATTTCATACTATGCCATTGTCACCTAAAATCCAAGGCTAGATCAAATGTAAATTGGATTGTTCCAGATTTGGGTTTTGTTTTTAAAAGTCTTGGACAAAATCCTTTCTGCCTAAAGAAGACCCAGTGAAAGCTGTGAACTGGCCTCACCAATTGACATTGATTATTATTATTTTTTGTTGTTGTTTAAGCAGTGTTTGGTCAACCAGCTATTTTGCGGCTACCTGTTTGTCTTGGATGGTTAATTGCCTTCAGCTGCGCTGGCTACCAGCGTCTTCGCCATCTTTCAATTGGCCTTTGCACCCTTTTATTTCCCAAAGAAAATAGGGCTTTTGTGAACTTGCCCTCTTTTCAAAGAACTAGCATTGTGTTAGTCAAACTCCTTCTTTTAGGATCTGGGAACACAGTCAAAGTCCCATTGGTAGGTGATGGATAATAAACCTCATATTTTATTTTATGACCTCCTGATAGACATTTCCACCAGCAGATAACAGTAACAGACAAGCTCTGCTTATTCAAGAAAAAGATGCCCACCTCCTTTAGTTGTACCCAGCAATGTGGGTGCCAGAAGGGGCTTTGACTAAGTGAACAATTAGGGTGTTGGGAGAATAGAAGTATGTGATATAAGAAAGAGCAGGGCAAGGGGGAAAAACAGCCAAGTAGGTTTTTGTTTTCTATTTTCACTTTTTCCTTTAAATGAAGAAAGCATTAAGGATAATGCATTATAAATTGTTATGTAAACACGAGGTCTGAGTTTTAACGACATCCAGTCTTGCCAAGTGAATGTGTGCCAAATCTACTTCCAAAATATGGATATCGGTTGGCACTGCTTAGTATTTCTTAAGCAAAGTCATAGTCAATGGAATATCTCCCCCCACCTCTTTTGGACCCTCATTTATTCCTCTTCAGATGCCAAGAGTGGAGTAGCTTACTAAATAACAATAACATGGATGCAGTTGGAGAAGTGGAGCTGAAAATTTAATTTAATTTAATTAATTTATTTTTGTGGTAGCTTTGATTGTTGCACTTTTTTTTTTAATTGGAGTACAGTTGATTAACAATGTTGTGTTAGTTTCAGGTGTACAGCAAAGTGATTCAGTTATACATATACCTGTATCTATACTTTTTCTAAGGAGCTGAAAATTTTAAATTCATTTACTGTCACATTAGTTTATTCCATGTGTTTTCAAGCAGATCTTTAAAGTTTCCAATTCCATGTCAATATCTGTTAAAAAAATTAGAAAAGAGACTCTGGGAGGTAGTTGAAAATATTTAGCTGCTAGATTAATTCAGAATGTCAGTACAGTTGAAAGTAAAGCTTTGGTTCAACGTCTAGAGGACAAATTATCAATATATAACTGTAGATCTTGTTTGAATTGTACACAGATAGCTATTGAAGGCGCATCAGAGCCTTACGGATTGATAATGCCGTTTGAGAGCTAAATGCCATGGTCCTGTTCTGCTGCCAATTATTAGCAGATGTCCACATCCTAGAAACTTTCCCCGTCATAGGCTGTAATGAATCTTCTTGTTGACAATTATGAAAGGAGAATCCTGAAAACGAATGAATTAGGGAACCCTGTCTCATTCCTATGGAAACAGAAATGATGGTAGGGAAAACCTCAGAGCATAGTAATTAAGAAGCCCAGGCTTTGGAGCCAGGCATATCTGGACTTGAATCCAGCTCTGACCTTTATCGGTGTGGGTAAATGACCCCCTCTGAGCCTCAGTTGCCTTATCTGTAAAAGGGGAAGATAATACTGTCTAGTAGGGCTGTCATGTGACTAAAATTTGATAATGTATGAAAAACACTTAGCATAGTGTCCAGATGGCGGCAGAGAACCAGGTATCTGGCCCAGGAGCTACCATTATTGCCGCTGTTGTTATTATTTCCCCTGGTGGAATAAGCATACTCACTTTCCGTTTATTGGCTAACTAGAGCCAAACATCAGTCTGTTTTGATGACTGTCTCATCTGTTGTACTTTTTATTTTTTTGGTTCTAATTCTTTCTGTATTGGGTCTACATCTTTGCAATAGATTTTAACAGAACAATAATTATTTTACATAGGGACCTCAGTGCTTTGAAACTGATAATTTCAGCTGCTTTATTTTGCTCCCCTCGAGTAGGCCAGTGACCCCAGTACCTTTGAGCTGATACAGAAAATTCATACCCTGCAGAAGCGTCTCATCAGCAAGACAGAAGAGGTGGTTGAAAAAGAGCTGCTCCTTCAGGTAGCATTTCCATTGTCTGTACTCATCGAACAAGTATATTTTCTTAGCACCATCATCTCCAGGACAATGTTTTCAGAATTAGTTATTTGGCAGTGTTGCATGCCCCATTTTTAACTGTAGATGGCAACAGGGACTCACACACAGAGAACAAACAATCTGATTAATTGGTCTTTTATGCTGCCATCACCGATATTTCAAGAATTCTAGAAAATTAAGTTCAAGGCTACACTTACTGCATTGGGTAATGTGAGCTCCCCGCTGCTCTGCAGTTTTATTTGTTAGATTCTTTTAAATACTTTTCTTCATATCTTCATATAATGTGAAATCCCATGATTTTGACTTTGAAAACTAGCTTTCACATAGAGCGCAAATGTCCTCTTGAAGGTTTGTGAGAGTGAAATGGAAGGAAAGGTATCTTTTTGAGGATTTTATGCAGTAAGTTATTCTGGAGCAATTAACAATGGTAACAGCCTTGTGGGCCTGTATCTTTGCAAGTGCCAGTTGTCACCACCATCATTTCCTTCATCACCATTATCATCATCGTGCCAGATACTGTGCTGGTGGCTTTATCTCCTTGTCTCAATTCCTCTTCACAGTTCTGGGGTTGGAGGTTGTCATCCCCAATCAGCGGATGAGGATGATGAACCTCAGGAGTTTGGTGTCGATAAAGAATATAAGCTCTGGTGTTAGGTGGCCTGGGTTGGAATCCTGCCTCTGCCAATCTGTAGCTGTGTGAGGTTAACTTCTCTGCACCTGAGGTTCTTGATCTGTATTATGGGACAATATAGAACCTATGAAAAGGGATGTTGTTGGGACATTAAGCATGTGCAAGACTAATGGCTCAGGATCTCCATCTTTGACATGATACCTTGTCCTATTTCGTGCACTCACACAGATGCTCCTGGGCTGCCTGGGTCCTAACTCCCCAGATGTGGGGAGAGAGCTCCTATACTTTGCTCCTGGCCAATATCCCTGATTTCTGAGGGCACTCCAGTGTGGGGAAAGCCTGTGATTCTCCCCGGTAATAAAATTAACCAGCACTTGGTAGAGAATTCTAGAATATAAGGCTACTTGTTCCCAGTAGTGTAACCATTTAACTTCAGTAGCTCCCTACGAAACTGAGTAATTCAGTGAAAGGAAGAGCATGGCTTCACTCTACAGCCAGCACAGAAACTAGCATGTAATTGGGCCAAAAGAATTCATTTATCCCCCTTCATTTTAGCTGCCCTCAGTCATAGTCTCAGGTTTCATCACTCTCATTCAATCCCCACACGGGGAAAGCATGACACCTCAATGTCCTCGGTCACCGTTTATCATGTACCAACAACAGTAGCTCCCTCTTTTGCCTGGGCCCTCCGTGTGGCTGGCCTCATGGAAGGTCTGTGTCTCTGTTCATTATTTTCTCTACAGTCAATGAAATCTTAACATGGGATGTGTGTTGGATGAAATTAAGAAATTAGTGTTGATTATATAAGGTGTAGTAGGAGTGTTAATGGTTATGTTTTGTAAAAAGAAAAAAAAAGCCTTTTTATAAGAGAGATGCATTGAAGTATTTACAGATGAAATGATACATAGTCTGGGGTTTATTTTAGAATTTTCCAGCAAAGAAATGAAGAAAGGGGGAAGGGATCGGAGACACATGGTTATGGAGATGGAGGATGGATGAAATAAAATTGGCAAAATGTTAAAAATAAAAGGCATGTTGAAAGGAGGATTGAAAGAGCTTAGCATTACGCTTAGCAAATAAATGACCAATTATTCTTATATTTCTAATTCCAAAGCCCATAATATTAACCATACATTGGGTTCATTCTGTTCTTTTTCTACCTGGTTAAGGTTGGTGCTCAGCTCATTAATGTTCAGCCTGCTTTTCTAATATAACTAAGCATTTACAGGTACAAAATGTCCTTGAAAAACTTTCATTTCTTCCCGCAGGTTTTGAAATGTGGTATTTTCATTTTCATCTAGTCCTAAATATTTTCTATTTTCAAAATTATTTCTATTTTGAGAGTAAGTCTTAAAAAATATCCACTGTTTCTCCTATGATAATTAAAAGTACAAATTTAAATTTCTAAAAATATAGGTATTTAAGTTATCTTTTAGTTATTGATTTCTCACTTTTTGCATTGTGATCTGTATTATACTGATTCTTTGAGACTTGTTTTGTGACCAGCTAAATAGTCAGTTTTAATTGATCTTTGCTATTGTTTTCTTTGTTTCTATTTCATTTATTTCTGCTCTGATATTTATGATTTCTTTCCTTCTGCTAACTTTGGATTTTGTTTGTTCTTCTTTCTCTAGTTCCTTTAGGTTTAAGGTTAGATTGTTGGAGATTTTTCTTGTTTCCTGAGGTAGGCTTGTATAGCTCTAAACTTGCCTCTTAGAACTGCTTTTGCTGCATCCCATAGGTTTTGGATCGTGGCGTTTTCATTGTCATTTGTCTCTAGGTATTTTTTGATTTCCTCTTTGATTTCTTCAGTGATCTCTTGGTTATTTAGTAATATATTGTTTAGCTTCCATGTGTTAGTGTTTTTTACGTTTTTTTCCCTGTAATTGATTTCTAATCTCATAGCACTGTGGTCAGAAAAGATGCTTGATATGATTTCAGTTTTCTTAAATTTACTGAGGCTTGATTTGTGACCCAAGATATGACTTATCCTGGAGAATGTTCCATGCGCACTTGAGAAGAAAGTGTAATCTGCTGTTTTTGGATGGAATGTCCTATAAATATCAGTAAACTGTATCTGGTCTGTTGTGTCATTTAAAGCTTGGGCTTCTTTATTAATTTTCTGTTTGGATGATCTGTCCATTGGTGTAAGTGAGGTGTTAAGGTCCCCCAGTATTACTCTGTTACTGTGGATTTCCTCTTTTATAGCTGTTAGCAGTTGCCTTATGTATTGAGGTGCTCCTATGTTGGGTGCATATATATTTATAATTGTTATATCTTCTTCTTGGATTGATCCCTTGATCATTATGTAGTGTCCTTCCTTGTCTCTTGTAACATTCTTTATTTTAAAGTCTATTTTATCTGATATGAGTATTGCTACTCCAGGTATCTTTTGACTTACATCTGCATGGAATATCTTTTTCCATCCCCTCACTTTCAGTCTGAATGTGTCCCTAGGTCTGAAGTGGGTCTCTTGTAGACAGCATATATATGGGTCTTGTTTTTATATCCATTCAGCAAGCCTGTGTCTTTTGGTTGGAGCATTTAATTCATTCACATTTAAGGTAATTATCTATATGTATGTTCCTATGACCATTTTCTTAATTGTTTTGGGTTTGTTTTTGTAGGTCCTTTTCTTCTCTTGTGTTTCCCAGTTAGAGAAGTTCCTTTAGCAATTGTTGTAGAGCTGGTTTGGTGGTGCTGAATTCTCTTAGCTTTTGCTTGTCTGTAAAGCTTTTGATTTCTCCATCGAATCTGAATGAAATCCTTGCCGGGTAGAGTAATCTTGGTTGTAGGTTCTTCCCTTTCATCACTTTTTTTTTTTTTTTCCCTTTCATCACTTTAAGTATATCATGCCACTCCCTTCTGGCTTGTAGAGTTTCTGCTGAGAAATCAGCTGTTAACCTTATGGGAGTTCCCTTGTATGTTATTTTTCGTTTTTCCCTTGCTGCTTTCCATAATTTTTCTTTGTCTTTAATTTTTGCCAATTTGATTAATATGTGTCTTGGCGTGTTTCTCCTTGGGTTTATCCTGTATGGGACTCTCTGAGCTTCCTGGACTTGGGTGGCTATTTCCTTTCCCATGTTAGGGAAGTTTTTGACTATAATCTCTTCAAATATTTTCTCCGGTCCTTTCTCTCTCTCTTCTCCTTCTGGGACCTGTATCATGTGAATGTTGTTGTGTTTAATGTTGTCCCAGAGGTTTCTTAGGCTGTCTTCATTTCTTTTCATTCTTTTTTCTTTATTCTGTTCTGCAGCAGTGAATTCCACCATTCTGTCTTCTGGGTCACTTATCCGTTCTTCTGCCTTAGTTATTCTGCTATTGATTCCTTCTAGTGTAGTTTTCATTTCAGTTATTGTGTTGTTCATCTCCATTTGTTTGTTCTTTAATCCTTCTAGATCTTTGTTAAACATTTCTTGCATCTTCTCGATCTTTGCCTCCATTCATTTTTCGAGGTCCTGGATCATCTTCACTATCATTATTCTGAATTCTTTTTCTGGAAGGTTGCCTATCTCCACTTCATTTAGTTGTTTTTCTGGGGTTTTATCTTGTTCCTTCATCTGGTACATAGCCCTCTGCCTTTTCATCTTGTCTGTCTTTCTGTGAATGTGGTTTTTGTTCCACAGGCTGCAGAATTGTAGTTCTTCTTGCTTCTGCTGATAGTCAGTTTTTATAACCAATGCCTAGGTGCTTGAAAAAGATATGTATTCTCCAAATGTTCAAGATTCGGGAGTCTATATGATGTTCGTCAGACCAACCTTGTTAATTGCATTGTCCAAATCTATACCTTTCCTAATTTTTTTGTCTACCTAATTACAGAAAAAAAGTTTGGAGATTTGTCTATTTTTCCTTGTAGTTTTTGGCCTTAAGTACATTTTAGATTATGTTCACAAGGTGAGTAAAAGGTTATAGTTAACACTTCTTCCTGTTGAATTGTTCCTTTAATATTATGAAAGAACCCTCCTTAATCCTTAATGCTTTTACTTATAAAATTGTGTGATATTAATATAGCTTTACCAGTTTTTTTTGCATCATTTTTCTGTACTTTTAAACTTTTGGTGTCCTTATATTTCAATGAGTCTCTTGTAATAAAAAAAAAACCTAATCTGATATCTTTGTTTTTTGACTTGTGTGTTTAGTCTATTTATATTTATTGATAATTTTAGGGTTATTTCTACTTCTTATTTTCTATTTACCCTGATATATTTTTTTTAATGCTCAAAAATAGTGTGTTCCTGCTTTCTCTTGGACTGAGTTTTCTTTATTCCCTCTTTTTCCCTCCACCACTCACTTCTCTCTCCTCATTACTCCCTATTCTCCTTTTCCTGGTGTATTTATTTATTTTTGCTGAATAGTACCAGCGCTCAGTGTAATTCTGTCTCTCTCTGATTTCCTTAAAAATTTAACATGCATAGTTGACATCAAGTCTAAACAAATGTAAAGTTGATCAATATCCTTATCCTTCTTGCAAACAGTGCAGGGACTTGGAATGTTTTAACTCCATTTACCTCCTACAGTCTTCCCAGTATTAGTCATCATCATCAGTATTTTATAGAGTCTATGAATTATTTATTCAGATTCACCAGAATATTTACCAGTTCCTTTGTTTTCTGTTTCTTCACCTCTCCAGTTTCTTACCTCTAGGTTCCATCCCCTTCTTCTTGAAGTGCATCCTTTCATAGTTCTTAAAATGACAAATTTTTCAATGACTAACACTCTCTTTTGCTTGTCTGAAAATGTATTTATTTTGGCCTTACTTGTAAATGGTTAAGTTGAAACCCTGTTTTCTACTTGTACTTTGAAGATGTTAGTCCTCTGTGTTAGCTTTTAATGATGCTATTGAGGAGTCTGCTGTCAGTCTAATTATTATTGCTCCTTTTTAAGTATCCTGCCCTTTCTTTGTTTGATTGTTAGAGTTTCTCTTTGTCCTTCATGTTCTGGAATTTCAGCACAATGCATTTGGTATGAATTTAGTTTTAATTACTATGCTTAGGACTCATTGTGTTTCCTGAACCTGAGGATTCCTGTTGTTAAAAAATAAAATTCAACTGAGTAAATTTTAAAGATATTATTGGATTTTTCCAACAATTCATGAATTGGGCAACATTCCATCTAGCAATTAGAAAGGAACTCTAAAGAGCTGTACAAAATGGAAAACTTTTATAGGCAGAAGGGGGCAGGACAAGGAAGTTACTAGCAAAGAGTGAGTTGTCTCAGGCAAGGTCACCTTCCTTTGGGGTATAGCAGGGGTCTGTCAGGCAGATTTCCTCACTGACCAGGAATGACCAGTGCTGACTGGGTAATTTCAAACTGACCAGTTGAGATTACATTTCTAGGAAAGGCTGAAATTGCAATTGGGTTAGGCATTAAGTCTCAGTTTGTTGATGTGGGCTTAACACAAGTGACTGCATTTTGGGCCTTTTGTCTCTTTTTTTAACACTGTGTCTTTGAATAATCTCTCCTTTATCTTTCTATTTTCACTCCTTCTGAAACTCTTATTAGATGTATGTTGGACTTTGTCCCATTCTTTTTTTCTTATCTACTGACCTCTTTGATATTTTTCTTCTCTTTATTTATTGTGTTACATTTTCTCAGCTTTATCTTCTTGTTCACTAAGTCTCTCTTGAGGTGTGCTTATCTGCTAATAGCCAATCCATCGAGATTTTATTTTCAATAATTTAATTTTTATTTTCTTTTTCACATATGACTGGTCTTTGTTGATAGTGTCTTGATCTTTTATGTTTTTATTCCTTTCTTTATGTCTTCAATTAATTGAAACATTTATTTTAGAGTCTTTATCTGATTGTTCTATTATTTGAAGGTCTTGGAGGTCTTTCCTATTGTTTACTGTGACTGCTGACTTTCATTCATGGTGGACTTTTTCCGTTTGTGTTGGATTTTGGATTATGAACTCATTTTCAGAAAGGCTTTATTTATGGAACTTGGAAATGGTCCAGGTTAAGGGTATGTCCTTTCATTTGTTTCTGTCGGATGCTGTAAGAGATATCACTTGCTTAGGATAATTGTTTATGTTAAATTCTCATTTTGGGGCTTTCTAGACTACCTGGTTGATGTATATTAGAACTCTAAACTCTTATGATAGAAGACCCATGGATACAAATTCTCAGGGTAGGCATTTTTTTCCCCATGCAGAACCCAGGAGAGAGAGTTGGATTTCCTTGTGGTCTTCCTGTCCCAGTGGGTGAATTTCTCTTTGTTGTCTCTTTACACTGAGGCTGTAACTCTTTTAAGTTCCTAACTTTATGTGGAGGAGTCTCAGTACTATCTACCCACTTCATGCAGGCTCAGTAACTCATCTTTTATCCTCTTATGGCCGTTAAACTCCAAGCCCCTTGTTCAGCGAGTCCAGCCATTTGTCCCAGTCACAGCCCCCAAGGGAGCGCTGCAGTTTCTATTTACTGCTCTAATACGCAGTTCACCCTTTGATTTTGACATTTGAGGATCAAACTACTTGCAAACTCCATTTTGTGATTAAAAGGATGTGTTGTTTTGTTGAGCAAGTCTAATGCTTTGTGGACTTTAGTTTTCAGGTTATTTAGTATGCCATAATGCCATAAACAGAAATTTCTTGTTTATTCTAATCCGTAGTTTTCTCATCCATAAACTGGGACAATAAGTACCCACCCACAGAATTGAGTGGAAGTGCACATACAGGTTGATCAGAGTGTTTAGTTAACATTATGGTGATGATTGTTAATATTATTAACCAAAAAGCATTTTTTTCCAGGTCTCCAAAGTTTAATGTCCTGCTTCACTCCCCTTTGTCCAGTTTCTCATTTCACCTTTCTTTTGGATGGTTGGGCTGCCCTGGGTCTGCTGTGAGTTTTCTTCCAGAGCTTGCGCATCTGCTGACAAGCAAGCCTTGGTATCTTGGTGAAACACCGGGTGCTCCACGGGGTTTGACAGTTTCTCAATTTCATCTGTTTTATTAAATTATGAGAGAAGTTCTCTAAACTCACAACAGAACGTTTTGCAATTAGGAAGATTTTTGGTGGAATTCTTAGTATCAGAACATTTTTAAAATGATTGTTTAATCTGTTACATGGTGCTGAAGAGCCCCTATCATTTCCCAGCAGCAGATGTAATGGAAGTTTATTTGCCCCCAATAGACTGTGAGTTCTTTGAGGAAAGGCACTTGTTAATTAATCCTTCTAACCCCAATGCCTGATACAGAACCAGGCATATAATAAGTGCTCAGTAAAGATGGACAGGCTCTTTGCCTGGGCAACTCCTGTTCACCCTTTAGACCTGAGACTAAATGCTCGCTCCTCAGGGGTCCCTCTTAGGTCTCTAGGTTAGGTTTCTTGGTACACGTTCCCATACCTTGACTTTGCTTTCCTACTACTGTCACACTTGTAATTAATGAAATACTTGCAATTGTGTGCTTAGTGACTTTCCTGCTAGACCATAAGCTTCACAAAGGCAGTTCCCATGTCTATCGCAATGATTATTTCATCCCTCGCAAATATTTATTTAGTGACTGATTAAATGTTGCAAGAACGGTGGTCCTTCAATAAGTGATGTGTCCCACAGTCATTTGAGCTCTGTCTTTGAGCTCTGAGAGGTTATGGGAATTATTGTTCCTGTTGCCTCTGCATTTGTGTTATTAACTTCTAACTTTGCAGGAGCCTGGAATTTACTGTGGTTTACAATGTTGTGTTAGTTTCTGCTATATAACAAAGTGAATCAGCTATATGTATACATATATCCCCATGTCCCCTCCCTCTTGTGTCTCCCTCCCACCCTCCCTATCCCACATGGAGCTGATCTCCCTGTGCTATGCGGCTGCTTCCCACTAGTTACCTATTTTACATTTGGTAGTGTATATGTGTCAATGCCACTCTCTCACTTTGTCCCAGCTTTCCCTCCCCGCCGCCCCATGTCCTCAAGTCCATTCTCTATGTCTGTGTCTTTATTCCTGTCCTGCCCCTAGGTTCTTCAGAACCTTTTTTTTTTTTTTTTTTAGATTCCATATATATGTGTTAGCATACGGTATTTGTCTTTCTCTTTCTTACTTACTTCACTCTGTATGACAGACTGTAGGTCCTTCCGCCTCACTACAAATAACTCAATTTCATTTCTTTTTATGGCTGAGTAGTATGGAAAGCTGCTGCTTCTTGGCTTCTGGGTCCTGCCCTTTCAAGGTGAACTTTCTCTTCTAATTTAATTTTATGACTGGATGCAAGTTGGTTTACTTAACTGTAAAATGGCTTGAATGATAAGAGGGTTTGGATGGATCTGTGCAAATTATTAGCTGTGCAGGGAGAGCAAACCTCATAGAGCACATTTTTAGATAATCCTTTGGTAGGATCTTCATTTTTCTTGATCTTCTGATTGTCTTACATTTATTGAATGTTTACAAAGGGTTAGACCTTGTTCTAAATGCTTTGTGTATGTATTATGTCATTTAATCATTGTCGCACCCCAATGAGATAAGAGCTATTATCTTTCCCTTCACAGGCAGGAAACATGAGGCACAGAAAAGTTTAGAGACTTGTCCCCAAGGCCATACATCTGGCATTTGGTGGAGTTTTGAGTCTAACTGTGGCAGTCTGGCTCCATGGAAAACTAGGTCACTGATTTGATTCATCTGCAGACCACACTGGTCATTAATGGGGAAAGGTCTCATTTCTCACTGCATCTAGAGCCTTGTCACTCTAAGCGTGGTCCTAGGACCAGTGGCATTGACATCACCTGACAGCTTTTTAGAAATGCAGAATCTCAGGACCTCCCCGGGCCTTAATAAATCATAACCAGCATTATAACAAAATGCCTAGGCATTCAGGATACTGGTTCAGACAGAGAAGCACTGAGGCCCCTTTCTTAGCTCCAAAGCAAGAGCCATGGTTCAGGAAGGAACCCCACGACTCTTGGTTACTGCATGCATGGCCTTGCCTAGTTATCTAATCTTCTTATACTTTGGTCTCCTTCTCTGAAACTTGGAGCTCATCATCTTGTCAGCATCCTTTTGTTGTTGTGAAGATGAAGGGAAAGAACTGCATAGAGCACTTAGCAGATGCCAGGGGGCATGAGAATTGGCCAGTGCTCAAGAAATATTGTTATAGCTCCTCCTCCATATTTGTGGGTTCCATATCCATGGATTCAACCGACTGCAGATCAAAAATATTTTTAAAAATTCCAGAAAGTTCCAAAAAGCAAAAGTTGAATTTGCCACATGCTGGCAACTATTTATGTAGCATTCACATTGTATTAGGTGTTATAAGTAATCTAGAGACTAAAGTATATGGGAGGATGTGTGTAGGTTAGGTGCAAATACTGTGGCATTTTATATAAGGGAATTGAGCATCCGTGGATTTTGGTATCTGTGTGGGGTCCTGGAACCAACCTCCCATGGATACCGACGGATGACTGTATTTCTGGGTTGGAGCATACTAACCTGACACTTCGGTCCTCAGCTCTTGAATTCCAAGGACTGAGATCTGGGAGGAAACTGACAAATGAGTGCACCCAGGGTTTGAGGCATGTTTTAGGACCCCATAAACTCTTGAAGGCTACTGATGTTAGTATGAAAAGTCTAGAATGTTTCTTTGTTAATAGAGGCATGAGGATCCTTGATCCTGTTTGATAGTAGCCTGGATGCATTTGGCAGAAGCTGCGGAGAGTTTTGAAGAGTGGAGGAAAATGACAGTAACAGTTCACAATTACTGCCTGCTGCGAGCACGCGCAGCAACTCTGTGCTAAAACATTTTGCTTTCATTGTATCCATAGGAAACCCAGTTGAGGTTGAGGCTGTTATTGTTTCCATTTTACAGAGGAGGAAACTGAGGCTTGGAAACAAAACTTGCCCAAGATTTTATGGCTAAGAAATTTCAGAGCTACAATTATAAACCAGGGTTTAGTAAGCTATGGCCTGCAGTGGGCCATATCTGGCTCACCGCCTGTTTTTATATGGCCCACAGTAAGGATAGTATTTATATATTTACGGGATTAGAAAAAAATCAAAAGAATAATATCTTGTGACATGTAAAAATGATATGAAATTCAAATTTCAGTGTCCACAAATCAAGCTTTCTTGGTGCACAGCCACGCTTATCCACTCATCTATTGTACATGACTCCTTTTATGTTGCAGCAGCAGAGTTGAGTAGTTGTGACAGAGACTCTGTGGCCCACAAAGTCCATAAGACTTACTGTCTGGCCTTTTATAGGAAGGGTTTCCTGCCTCCTCTTTGAAACCTTTGTCACTGAAATCCAGAACAGAGCCTCTCACCACTGTTCTATGGTGCCTCCCCGTAAAGCCACTAAGCATCCCATTTCCATGACCACTTTCTCTCCCAAATTCCAAAGTAATTATAAAATTATTAATGCACTGCCTTAAGATATGGAAGGTGAATTCTAACATCATGTCCCAGTTCCTGGTGGTGTGATGGACACCAACCACAATTCTTGCCCATTGTGTTCGAGGATAGCTAAGTGACCATGCTCCCCAAACAGAGCTGAAGTGGTTGAAGATGTTCCCTCCCTAGAGAGACAGAGGGACTGAAAGGCACAGTGTAAGCTGAAGCTGTTGACTAGAAGCCCATCTGCAGGCTTTTGTTCTGGTCTAAAATCAAAGGGAAGAAGAATGAGGTGGGAGGGGGATTACCTCCTGGAGAGCCTTGCTGTCCTCACCAGAGAATATATAATGTGTTGGGACTGGTGGCGGTGGCTTCTTCCCCAGCATGTTCCTGGTGGGCTGCTGCTACCCTGCCACCTCTTCCAGGAATCCCAGAGGATTCCTGCTGTCCTGCACATGCTCTTCCATGTCAGGGAGGATGGAAGGAGCAATTGGAGATGGGTTGTTCAGAAAACAAGCTGCTAATGCTGGCCCGACACAGAGATGCACACACCTCCGTGTGGGCTGCCTGCGGGGCACCATATACCTCTATCCACCTGGTCTGTCTTAGTCAGCCTCAGTGTGAGCGCTTAGAGAGGGCGGCACCTCACTCATGATCTTAGAGCACCACAGCAACCATTAGTGTCTGATGGGCACATTATCAAAGTGCCTTCCATGTATTGTATCTCAGTCGTTCCCAAATGTTCGACTGGGGATTGGGAAACTCTGTATGTTTCCAAACAAATATCCTTTGGTTTGTAATGAAAGAGCACAATGTGTAGCGTAAAGCCAATTTTACTTTTTAGTTTGGGGGCCTCTCTTTTTCCCTTGTCCTTCTTTCTTGCCTTTGGAGATGTAGGATGTTATTTTTTGAAATGGCATTCTCTTATTTTTTTGTGCATTCCTTTCTTTTTTTAAATTAATTTTTATTGGAGTATAGTTACTTTACAATGTTGTGTTAGTTTCTACTGTACAGCAAGATGAATCAGCTATACATATACACATATCCCCTCTGTTTTGGATTTCCTTCCCATTTAGGTCACCGCAGTGCGTTAAGTAGAGTTCCCTGTACTATACAGTATGTTCTCATTAGTTATCTATTTTATACATAGTATCAATAGTGTATCTATGTCAATCCCAATCTCCCAATTCCTCCCACCCCCCTCATTCCCCCTTGGTACCCATAGCATTCCCACAGCTGACTGGTGGGCTAGACCTTTGATTTGGTTAGGAAGGGTTTTGTTCATGTTATGTGATTTGAAACAAGTGGTTTTGAAAGGGGCTGTCTTGATCGACTTCCTTCTCCTCACCCCTATTTTCATCTCAGTATTGAGTTAGGGTTGAGGCATTTTAAAGTGTCAGAAATCCAGGGCAAAGCAGGCCTGATTCCAGAGGTTTCATTATCAAAGAACAGACAGACAGTAAGTCTGAGGTAGATACGGAGGCTCTTCCCTCTCCTCATGGGAACACCTTCTATACCCACGAGAAGAAAGGAACTTCTGCTCAACTTCCCACCCATTTCTCCAGCCCCTTCCAAGACTCCTTTCCCTCCCCACCCTCATCCCCCCAAGACCAGAAAGGGAGTCATTGCTCATCTGATTGGTCACAGCCTGAAACTTGGGCCACTGTTGCTGATGGGCCAGGTCATCATATGTTAAATAGCTCCTGCCCCTGTGCTGAAGCTCTCTTGCTCTTCCAGTTTCTGTGTCAGAGGTCAGCAGGCCAGGGCAAGATCCACCATGTCCACCGTCCACCCTAAATTCTCGGTATCTTCGATTAGGTGGACAGGCCTCATTGGGTCTGTTCTGCCTGACCACTTAAGATATGAGAGAGAGAGAGAGAGAGAATGAAATCTCTTGGTCCCAACAATTATCCAGCCCAAGGGACAAGAGAAGCCTTTCATGGCAGGTGGTGTGGGTGATATCAGATAGAAAAGCATAGTGATTAAGAGCTCAGACTCTTGAGCAAATCAGATATGTGAGCCCAAGGTTACTCATAATACTGTGTGACCCCAACCAAGTTACTTTACTTCCCTAAGCCTCGGTTCTTGATTTGTAAAATACAGATTATAATAATACCTTTCATATGAGGTTTTTGTGTAGATTAATCAGGATCATTTGTATCAAGCACATAGCCTCATGCTTGCACTGAATGAGTGTTAGCTGCTATTATCATAGATTGCACATTGGATGTAGATTTTAGAAGGATTCCCAAACTAGTAGCTTATAAGTGGCTTAGTATAACAACTCAGCATTTCATAGGCAAACTCACTTTTGGGAATAATTACATAGACCCACACATTCTTAGGGAAGCCTCTCACGTTCTCTCTGTGGTGACTGGAGCATTAACTGGTGTGCTCATGAAATAGATTCTGAGATGACATTGGTATCAGATAGCTTTTGTTGTATAACAAACCAATCCAAAGCGTAGTGGCTTAAAACAAAGTCATTTATTAGATTTTGATCCTATCAGTTGGCAATTTAGGCTGGGCTCAGCCAGCCAGTTTTTCTGTTGGGCTTGTCTGGACTCACTTGTGTTTCTGCAGGCAGCTGGCAGGCTGCTAGGAGCTGGTTGACTTAGACGGGATGTAATTCACACGTATGGTGCTTGTGCTGGCACTTGGCTGGAGTGATGGGAGTGACAGACCGCATGTGTCCACTAGGCTAGCCCAGGTTTATTCTCCTGATGTCAGTCTCAGGGTTTCCAAGAGCAGCAAGAAAGGACAAGCCCTGACATGCAAGTGCTTTTTGAGCCTCCATTTGTGTCATGCTTGCTAATGTTCCATTGACCAAAGCAAGTAACATGGCCAAGCCCAGAGTGAATGTGGAAGAGGACTAAGATCGTGAGACATGCAGCCATTATTGCAACAGTAATACCACAGTCTCCTTTCTTCTGTGGATCTGAGGGGAAGTACTTTGCACTTAAGCATTCAAGTGGTATAAGATCTCTTTTTTTTAATCCTTTGTCAGATATGGTATTTTAATATGCTTGGCATCTGGTCGCTCTCCTTGGATTTTGTTGCTGACATGTTTTTCTTTTCTTTAATCTTTTATTCTCTTTATTTGGGAAATTATAGTTTGCTGCATAGTTCTTTTTATAGGAGAAACAGCTGTGATGTCATAACTGAGCACATTTCCTTAGGGTTATGCATTTATCCCCATGCATTTGGAAATATGACCCATAATCCACTTGTTTATTTCTATTTTGGTCTCTGACTTCATATTGAATAAGAGCAAATATGTGAAGCAAAAATATGTAAGTTGATAAATTAACCTTTTAAAAATGTTATTTACTATTTTCTTTTGATTTCTAGTTTATTGAGCTCTAATAGATGAGGGAATGTTTAAAAAAATTCTTTCTTTTATAAGGGCCAGTTTGAATAGAGTTTCACAACGTGGGGTTTTGGTGTCAGAAACTATTCAAGTTTTTTTTTTTTTTTTGTGAGAGCAGTGTTTAAACAGGATATTTTTAATGCAAAAACAGATAGCAGTAATATGGCTAGTAACTGAAAATGGAACTAAATAGATTACTTAGAGTTCAAACAAAACATTCTCAATAAAGAATTTCTCAGTGGAACATTTAGGTTCTTATTGAATCTGTGCATAATTATATCTTACTCCCCAAACGAAACAGATTTCCAGTGATAAATGTTTCTGGACAGCAGCAAGATTCAATTCAGTTCATTTCAAGATGCAGATTTATTTGTGAAATTAGAAGAAAATAGTTGCCAGCGATAACCTGGGGGAGTCCTATTTTTAGCTGCTATGTTTCACCCAGAAATATCTCAGAGATAGAGGTGCTTCTCACAAGGATGAGAAAAAAACTGCAGCTGGAGCAGAAATTAATTTGTATTTGTAGTTCAGACACCTACTGAATCCTTAATTTGGTTTTTTTAATGATTTTAGGGGAATTTATAGAATCGTTTAGATTGGAAGAAATCTCCAGTTGGTCATCAAGTTCCCTCTCCTTATAAAGGCAGCACTGATTTTATTATCCTTAAAGCAGCTCTGATAGATCGGTGTCAAGTCTGGCTCATGTTTCATGCATTTAAAAATGTGTGTTCCCTACCCTGAGTATATTTAATGTGTAGGAGACAGGCCGGGAGCTGCCTATATGCCCAGGGGACCTCTTCTGAGTTCCTGACACACAGTCTTCTCTGGAACAGATGCCAGATATGTAGCATATTAAGCATTATATTGATGCCATCAAATCCAGTTTGCTTCAGGCCTCTGACAGCTGGAAACGTTGTTCCCAATGTGTACAGGGACCCAGGTGTGCTCTCTGCTCTGACATAATAACAGAAGGTCATTCCATCTTGGATCCTTTTGTCCTACATACCTCCAGGGACCTGCCCTTTCCCCCCCACCTCACCCCACCCTGCCACCCCAGTTAAGAAAGTCTCCTTGGAAGACCAGTTATGAACCAAAAGGTGTTTTGGGGTATCTCTAATATCTGCAGAAGTTTGTGAGATACAAAGAAATGCAAGATGTGATCTTTACCTGCAAGAAATTTATATTTGAGAAGATTCCTGAGGTATATCTGGGAAGAAATGAGACTGGTCTCTGAGCAGTGTGTGAAAATCCAGATCATTACTTTATGGTTCCACTTAGTGAAGGATACCCAATTATGCATAATCACTTATACTGGATACTGACAAAAGTGAGCGCCCAGTTATGCAGTATAGATGCTGTCTAGGACAGTATATAGTATGGTGTTTGCTGTTTAAAACAGCTGTAAGTGCCAAGGGGTAAGAGCAGGGGAGAGTAATAAGAACTGGCTCCCTCAAGGGCAAAGAAGATGTGATTGGGCTGGACTTTGGTGTGTTAAGGTGACTCATCCAGCCATTACCTAAAAATATGAGTTGAGGAAGGATGGGATAGTGGTTGAGAGTGCAGACCTAGTGTTTGAGTCCTCGTTTTACGAGTGGCTGACTTTGTGACCTTGGGTAAACAACTCACCCTCTCACAGCCCCAGTGACTCCAGTTGTAAAGTGGCGAGAGGAATAGTACCTGGTTGTTCATGCTGTCGTGAGGATGAAATGAGGTAACTTATTCAAACTGCCCACGACAGAGCTGGACATGCGGGGTGGTAAGAGCTCACTGCGTGTGATGTTGGTGCTTCTGGGGTGGAAGAGGCACTGTGGAGACACAAGGGTGGGGTAATGGAAGGAGTTCCCGAAAGAGGCATATTTGGAAACAAGTGCAAAGGGCACTTTAGGCCGAGGGAAGATGGAGAGTCAAAGTTCTGGGATAGGGGTGAGTACATTTGGGGTGTGGAGATGGGTCTGAATAGCAGGGATGCATAACTGGCTAATTTGTGTTGGGGAGTGCCTTGGATAAGTTGGGTGGGGACCAATTATATGGTCTTAGAGACCAAGTACCAGCATTAAACGTGCTCCAGCAGACAACTATGGACTCTAATCATGATAATGACCACAATTCTCATGGCAACAGTGATGGGTTTTGAATGCCTGTTGTATTATTGTGTGTCCAGTCCTATGATGGGTTCTGTATTTTATGTATTATTTTTAATCCTCACAATAATTCCTGTTGCTATGCATTAGGCCAATTTTACAAACAAGGAAACTGAGGCTCAGAGTGATCAAGCAATATGGTCAAGGTCACAGAGCTAACCAGTGGCAGACTTGGGGCTCAAACCCATTCAGTCTGGTGTGAGAGGTGAACCCCGTATTCTAGCCCAGGTTGGTTGGCCTGCCAGGCCTACTTTCTATAGGATATTAACCAGTCAGGGGTGTAACACAGTAAAAGTGATGAGAAGGAAAGACAGAAAGTCCCCAGTCAGGGACTGGGGCTGAAGGAGCCATTAAGAGATGGTTGTAATTTAGGCCCAGGTTACAGAGGATATTGGCAAGGGACAGGTACTAGGGTTGAGGAGAAAGGAGTAAATGCATGAAATCTTTAAAAGGATCAATTTATAGGACTTGGCAATTGAACGTCTGTGCAGGACAAAGGAGAAGAGTCAAAGGTGGCTTTCAGTTTTCCATCCTGTCAGTGACAACTGCCAGGTTGGTGCAGCAGATCACTGCCTTGGGGCCTGTTGACTACATCACACCCACCCTGCTCCTACTCTCCCACCATTTTCCCCCCTCCCCACCCACATACAGAGCTGCCCAGGCTGAAACTTGGACCATGAGACTCTAAATCTTGAACAGAAGGTGAAAATAAAACAGGAAAGAAACCCCATGTCACATAAGGGCTGCAGTTATCATTACAGAAAAATGAGGGACTCCAGTAATTCTTTCCTCCCCACTTTCACTCTTCCTAACTGTGCCTCTGGTGGGCACCGGCAGTTTGAGTGAAAGAAATCTTTCCCTCACTATGTAGTCCAGTTGGTTACTGCTGGCATATTGGGAAGCTGTTGATTTTTGCATGCTTATTTGTATCCAACCCACCACACTAAATAGCTTCTCAGTATACTTTCTGGGCTTTTTAGGTATATAATCATACCTTCTCTAAGAAGTGATGATTTTCTTCTTCCTTTCCAATAATTATTCAATTTGTTTTTGTTTCCTGACTCATCACTTTGTTTACAATATCGATATTTAAAAAAATTAGTTGGAGTAACAAAAATAATGTTGATTTTTTTGAGCATCTGTAGGAAGGATGGATTGTAATCAAGAGGCTAAAGATAGAGTGAATGGCCAGGAGGCTACTGCAGTAGAATCATGATGTTATGATGCCCAGGGAAATTGAAAGGAAGGTAATAGTCACAAGAGAAAATGGGCTGGCCTTGTTATTGTGGCCCGGGCACAAAAGATGACTTTCGGGCCTCAAATCCAAAGTTTGGTAATCTAGAAGTCACTGGGAACTTGACTCCGTTGTTAATAGAGTTTGAAGTTTACTGCAATCAATTCATCTGAAAAGAAGTGAGAAGATAGAAATTAATTAGAAGTCTCAGGTTATAAACTGCTCCAGGAATGTAGATTTAAAAGAAATTAGCCAGTATTTTAATTTTCTTCAATATTGCCATGGCCTGATTCTTAATCTACCTAGAGGCAAAACATCACATACTAATTACAATTTATAAGTGTTTTTGCCAGTTGACAAAGCCGTTTTCCATATATTGTCTCATTTGGTCTCCAACAACTCTGTGAGATAGATGACGAGAGAAGTATCTAACATTTGCCCAGCAAGTTACAGTTTGCAAAATCCTCCCACCTACACGACCTCATTGAATACTCAACACTCACTGGTTTCTAATGTGCACCCAAAAGGTTTATCTAATGGTGGTTTTCTACATGCAGACTTCTCTTTTCTGTCTTTGAAAACGAAATTCCCCACGGAGAATGTCCTTCCTTGCCTTGTCCACATGCTGAACCTCTCTTCATTTCTCAAAACCCTGTTCAAGGAGGACATTATCTTTGCTCCTTCGTCACAAGAGAGAGGTAATGGACAGAGGTGGAGTGGAGGGAAGCTGAGCAAAGGAGCTCAGGAAGGGAGGACCCAGCCCTGTGGCCCTTGGGGGAGGCATATGGAGAGGATGGTTGACAAGAAGTCCCCTTGGCAGTGCTGAGGGTTATGGAAACTTTGGTGTGGCCTTATCATCTTTGGCTTTCCCCCAAAGTAGAGGCAGTGGAGAAGGTTGTGTGAGGGTGTGTAGTGTGCTGTTTAGAGGATGCCATTTCATAAGCAAACACACATACATGCATCTAGAGGCTCCCATTCTGCAGCTCCTGTTACTTCCTTTGATTTTAGGAGAAGGAAAGGGAAAGCTCCTTTGATTGCTTGCAGGATCTTTCAGTGAAATGTGTCCAGTTTTTCAATGGAACTCAGAAGGCATCTCGTAGAGGCCGAGAGAGGAGAGAGTTTCAAAGAGGTGGGTAGGTCATCACTGTTGGCATCTTCCAAGAGTAGGACAGAGGGGAGGATGTGGCCACAAGGAAGCCGCCCACTGATGCCCTTTTAGAGTCCAGTTCTGCGAGGTTGTTGGGCACAGAAGCCTGGCCACCAGGGGCCCAGAAGGGAAGAGACGGTGAGAGAATGGAGGAGGTAGACTTGGGTTACTTGTGTAAGACATTTGGCTGTGAAGGATTGGGGAAAATGTTTTTTAAAACATACATGTAAACTATTATAAAAAACTCAAAAACATACATATAAACTGTTACAAAAGATTCAAAGAATTTAGAAACATAGAATAAACCATGCAAGACCTCTGTCCCTTTTCGTTGCATCCCTGAGTGTAATGGAGTGACATGTGCTCTTTCAATCCTTGGTAAACATTTGAGAGAGAAAGGGTGAGATTAATGTGAATGTCAGGCATGAGTGCAGAGAGTAAGCCCAGAAGAAGGGGAGGAGGAGATTCAAGGTAGGCATGATATGTGTGTGTGTGTGTGGGGGGGTGTAGTATGTGTGATTTTATGTGCGTGGGTGTATGTCTACATATGTTTATTCATCCACACGTACTGGGAGAGAGGATGAAGGTGTCCAGCTCATCATTCAACATGGACAGGAAGGAAGAGAGCCTTTATTAGCACTGATGTCTTATGATGAAGATTGGGGTCTCTTAAGACACCTCTGTGTGTTCAGATCAAGGCATCTGCTGAGAGGGAGTGTGACCAAGGTGAAATTGGAGTCCCGAGGAAGGAGGTCGGGAGAGGCTGCTGAGGAGGTGACATCTGGGTGTTCACAAGACATGAAAGTGAGGATTGCTGAGGAGAGGGAGGGAACATGTCACCGTGCACAGCTGGACTTAGTAATGGCCCCACTCCGCACATCCGTTCTGCAGTTCCCTCCAGCAGCACTGGTGGCCTGGGAGCTGAGAAACTGGACAGTCGGACAGAGGTCGTACTGAGAGTGTGCACGGCAGGCGTGACAGAAGGTTGAGGAGGAGGGAGTTGAGAGTGTAGAGGGCACTTGGAAGTATTTGACTGTGGGGCAGGAGTTGGGGAAGCAAAACAGTAAAGCCAGGAGGAGGCCAATGGGCTGAGTGGAGTGGGAAGGTTGAATGACTGTAGGTCCCAGGGAGGGCAGAGAGTGAAGGAGTGAGAGAAATAATAGGTTAGGAGTCTGCATTCAGAGAGGGGAACATGGAACTGGAGCATTTTAAAGCCTGCTCTTGGATTAATGGCATTCATATTAAACTGGCTATAGAATTTCAGGTATACTATTTCAACTGGATAACAGCAAAAAAAAAAAAAAAAAAGCCAGTGCCTATAGTGGTATATCAGACTCTATTTCCTGAATTTGTTTATGAAAATTTCCTTGTTATTGAAGCATCCCTTAGTGTCATTTCTGAAAATCATTATGTCTCCCAATGGTATGTATTTGGAGAAGTCTCGATTCGTCTTTAACGTAGACTATTACAGATGCTCTCTGACTTGTGAAATCCTTCCATTCTGCAAGGTCTGATACATCCTGAATTTATCCTAAGTAAAAAATGACTCAAGTACATTTTTGTACCACCCTTCACCTTTTCTTTATAAAATCTGATTTTTTTCAGATGTTTACCTACTCATGTTGACCCTTAGAATAGCTTTGACTGGTTTGGACACGACACCAAATATAAACTTAATTTTTTTTCCCCACAGCCTTTCCTTTTTTCTGCCTGCTTGAGAGGGTTCTGGCTTTGCCCTCTCACTGTCAGGCCCTCCTCTGCACTTGGAGGGAGGTGTCTGTCCTTATCTGAGTAGTTCTCTTGGCTTTTGAGATACATAATCATTGTAACAGTGAAGGATGGATAGACGGGCAGCACATGAACGAAGTTTTTCTAGGAATTGTGAAGTCAAGGATGTGGGAATAGCTGCAGATTATGAGGGAAGGAGGATTTTAAGAACTGATGTAGATAATATAGCCCCTTTATAGTAGTTGATACCAAGGAAGTACTGAAGTTAGTCTGAAATTACTTTTTTTAGTAGCTTTCTTTGACCATGGTCCTTCTCTGTGACTGGACCACATAGGTCTTAGTATCAATAGGGCTGCACTAGAATCATCACTTTCCAGTCAAGAATAGAACACAGTAAAAAGAGAGTAACCCCATGACCATTGAAATAACATGTGCTGATACAGTGATGATCCACGGGACAACAGAAACATTAGAAGACTGACAACAAAATGTCATTGTTATGGCTGTTGTTTTTCATGTTACCTTCTCACCTTATGGTCTTCTTTTGCAAATGAATCTATTTTGTATCACAAAACTTAATACAAAATTTTCCACTTCCTTAAAATTTTATTAAGTGCTTTGTAGAACAATTTGCGTAAGGTCTAATTTTCCAAGTTGGCGGCTGCGCAGCAAAATGACCTCATATTTTTTCATCTAGTTTCATGCCATTATTTATATAAAGATGTGGTTGATTTGCATTCAGATTAGGCAAATGTGAAAAGTGAGCATGTTATTTTCTTCTGTAATTTTAGATTTAAAACAACATTGTTTTTCTGTTTCATTGCTGTCCAGTAAAAATGTAATGTGAGCGATATCTGTAACTGTAAATTTTCTAGTAGTCCCAATAACAAGGGAAAATGAATCGGGTGAGATGAATTTTAATGGTGTGTATTGTTCACTCTTTATCCAAATATTTATCCACAATATCCTTTTAACATGAAATGACGTTTAAAAGTTGTCAGTGTGATATTTTACATTTTGGGGATGCTATGTCTAGAGTATCAAGTATGTATTCCACATTTACAGCACGTATCAATTCAGACTACCCATATTTCAAGTGCTTGATAAGCCACATATGGCGAGTGACTGGCATAGATCTGTCTTACGGCCACGATTACTGGAATATCAGCTTGGCTGTTAAATTCTTTCTGATTTGCTGAGTATGTTTATATATTCTGAACTTGAGTGGCAGAGAATTATTTAGTCATTTAGATGAATTATTCATTCATTCTTTTCATTCATTCATTCACTCATTTTTGTTGATTCATTCATTCATTCGAGTCAAACTTTATATCCTAAATTTTAAGAAATATTGCACATGTTATAGAATAAAAGTGAATTTCTATATATTCTTGGAAGGTGGGGTAAGCCCCCCTTTTTTTCATTTGGGGAAAAATATTAACGCAGAAAAATAGAGTGTAATAAAACAAAAGAACTCACTACCCATCCAGAATGGTAAAGACTAATGTTTTGTCACATTTTTTAAAGAGGGTTATTATAAAAGGTTTATTACTCAAACAGTGAGGCTTTCTGGGGAGATAAGAGTGGCTGTCAAGGACATCCAAAAATCGCTTGAGAAAGAGCAGGGGCAGGAAACTTGGTTGGGGTTTTTATGGTGGTTGGTGGTGAGGCTGGGATGCGTGTTTGTTTTTGATTAAAAAATAGAGTAGATCTTTCAGATCGGGTAAATGCCTCTTTGTACCCCTTCAAAGTCTGATTTTTTTTCCCCTGCCTTTCCTAGAGGCAACAACTATCATGAATTTGATGTTTATTCCTTCAGTATGTTTTTATGCTTTTACTGCAAATGATGCATCTACAAACAACATAGAGAATTACTTATATTTATACACGTGGTAATATAGTACAGGTATTATTATTCATTTTGTTCTTTTTGCCCTACTCAGCATTATATATATATTCTTAACATCTTTATTGGAGTATAATTGCTTTACAATGGTGTGTTAGTTTCTGCTGTATAACAAAGTGAATCAGCTATACATATACATATATCCCCATATCTCCTCCCTCTTGCGTCTCCCTCCCACCCCTCTAGGTGGTCACAAAGCACCGAGCTGATCTCCCTGTGCTATGCGGCTGCTTCCCACTAGCTAGCTATTTTACATTTGGTAGTGCATATATATCCATGCCACTCTCTCCCTTTGTCCCAGATTACCCTTGCTCCTCCCTGTGTCCTCAAGTCCATTCTCTACGTCTGTGTCTTTATTCCTGTTCTGCCCCTGTCATACAGAGTGAAGTAAGTCAGAAAGAGAAAAACAAATACCATATGCTAACACATATACGTGGAATCTAAAAAAAAAAAAAAAGGTTCTGAAGAATCAACATTATATTTTGAGAAATATTCATGAAGATACACATAGATGCTACAGGTAATTCTGTTGTATATTTCACCATATTTATCTACTATATTTTTACTATGTTTATTTTTTTACAATGCATATTTAGTTTTCCCCCCAAACTTTCACTACTGTGAACCTATTTCAGTGGGTTTTCTTGCACAAGTCTCCTTGTACACATAGATGGACATCCCTCTAGATTATGTACCTAGAGGTTGGGGAAGAACTTTCTAAGTGTAATGTCAAAGGCAGAAATCACAAAAGAAAAGAGTGATAGCTTTGTCTACATAAAGAGTTTGAAACATCATCAGTATAGCAGAAAACACTTTAACAATGGAAGGGCAAAAAAAGAAAAAAAAACATTTGCAACAAATATGGCAGAGAAAGGATCAATATGTTTAGTATATAAAGAACTTTTACAAATCAATTTGGAAAAGATGATCACCTCAGTGAATAATTTGATAGAGACCATAAGCAAGTAATTCACAAAGGAAGAAATATGAATGGCTAATAAACATATAACAGTATGATTAACATTATTAGTAATCAGAGGAATGAAAATTAAAAGAATAACTATCCTTTTTCCTATCAGATTAGCGAAGTTGACAAAAGATTGATTATACCTAGTCCTACTGAGAATGTATGGGGTAATAGATACTTTTGTATACTGTAGGTGGAGTTTGAATTGATGTAAACTTTCTAGAAGTGACTTTGGTAGTATGTATTAAAGGTCTTATAATGTGCAAACTCTGACTCAGAATTTGTACTTTTTAAGAAATTAATTCAGAGAAAATAAGTCAGTTGTGTATAAATGTTGTACTGAACATGCTTATTGTAGTGTTATTTATACCATGTATAAATTTAAAGATGGACCAATGATGAATAATGTATCATGAACTGAAGAATATGATTAAATCAACCCAAGGTTAAACAACACTGTGATAACGCCAAGGGTGCAGTTAGTTGGAAGAAATTGGAAAGTCCTCCTACGGAAGTTACTCCTAACAAGGTTGAGCAGGGTCTTGAAGGATGAGAAGGTGTTTGACCAAGGGTGGAGGTGGGAGTAGGGAAAGGGCTTTCTGGAGAAATGAGTGGCCGGTACAAAGGCAAGAAAGCTTAAAAGAGTCTGGTGGATCAGGGAGTGACAGTGACTTAGCATGATGGGCTCACAGGAAACATGAAGGGGAGCAGAGTAAAGATGGAGTGCTCTCTACTCTGAGCCCATCCTGTGATGTCATGGATCTATTTTTGCTTGGAAGCTTTTTAGATTTAATCACAAAATCTAAGTTACTTGGAGTTATTTCAACTTGAGTATGTAATTCCATCAGAGTATTTCTTGTTTTAAAATTGAATTTGGCTTACGCAAAGCTATGCACTTTCTGAAGAATTTTCCAAGTTAGCAAGATTTCCCTGAGCTACCTCTCATTGGCGACATTGCATGTTTTAGTAACTTCGTTGTGTGGGGTTTTTTATGTAGCAGTTATCACTGTCGATGAACAGCCACACAGCTGCTCTGTTCTCCCCTGATCCCTCACTCCCTCTGGTTTGGCTGAGAGTGGTGGAGGGAGTTTGACAACAGACTGGAAGAAGCCAAGAATGTGCTGCTCCAGGTCTGGAGTCACACTGGCCTGGGTTAGAATCCTGTCTCTATAATTCATAGGTGTGTGATCTTGTGCAGGTTACTTAGCCTCACTGAGCCTCAGTTTCCTCATCTGTGAAATGGAGTTGATATATGAGGACTACATGGATAATGTCTGTAAAGTGTTTTTCAGATCTTGTGGTATGTGCTCAATAAATGTTAGCTATTATAATTACTATTTTATGAATAATTGGAATCATCCTGCCTTTTCCTATTAATCCCCAATGGATCATTCATATGATAGGCCTAATTAATTTTTTTATGGTTCTAGAATTTTCCTTGTATCTCCTACCTCAGTGAGAGAAAGCTGGAAGTTCGTTGTCTGACTTCTTTACCCCAGGCTTTAAGGAGAAGAGTATAGGAAGCCTTGGGATCTCCTTCTAATTTAGACAATTTAGACAGGGCCTGAGGAAGGAGCCACTTTTAGGACCAAAAAATATGTGCTTGATTAAAGCATCCCCCTAGGCTGTCTCTCTCTAGAACCCCAATATTCATGCAGCCTAGTTCAGCCACCCCTGAACAAATCACCAAGATGCAAGGGTCCCAGAGAGAGAGAGAGATCCAGGGGAAAGAAACATATGGACCCAGCCAGGCAGCCTTTGCAGATGAACCCCTTGAGCCCTTGGGAAATGATGGACCAATATTAGTTATGGAATCTCAGGGGCCTTCCTTTTTAGGGTTGTCTTTCTCTGATTCTTATGGTATCATTTGTGCCTGTCCAGAATTGCTCTTATCACAACACATTGTAGAGTCACTTCTCTGTCTCTCTCATTAGACTCTAAATCCCTTGAGAACCACACAGTCTACAAGGACGAGTATGGTCTTTTGGAATTAGGTTAGCTTCATAGCTGTAGCACTAGTGAGCTTGGTCACCTACTTAACCTATTTCCCCATCTGTAAAGTGAAGATCTCTACTCATTGAAAGAATTGTTATAAGGATTGGATATAATTTGTGAAAAGTGACTGGCATAGAGTAGTTGCTTAAAATGGTAGCTGGTGATGATGAGAACAATCACAGCAGCAGTGGTGATGTCACTGTAGTATAGCACAGTGCCTGGGGTATCCATGAGCACATGTTGAATGGATAGATAGACGAATGGTTGGGTGAATGGGTGTCAAACAAATGTATGTTTATTTATTTATTATTATTATTTTTAATATTTTAAATTGATTTACAATGTGTTTCAGATATACAGCAAAGTGATTCAGTTACACATATATATCTATCTACCTATCTATCTTTTTCAGATTCTTTTCCCTTATAGGTTATTACAAAATATTGAGTCTAGTTCTCTGTGCTACACAGTAGGTCCTTGTTGGTTGTTTATTTTATATATAGTAGTGTGTATATGTTAATCCCAAACTCCTAATTTATCCCTCTCCCTCCTTTCCCATGTGGTAACCATAAGTTTGTTTTCTGTGTCTGTGAGTCCATTACTGTTTTGTATGTAAGTTCATTTGTATCATGATTTTTTAGATTTCACATATAAGCAATATCATATGGTATTTGTCTTTCTCTGTCTGATTTACTTCACTTAGTATGATAATCTCTAGGTCCATCCATGTTGCTGAAAATGGCATCATTTTATTCTTTTTTATGGCTGAGTAATATTCCAGTGTGTGTGTGTGTGTGTGTGTCTGTGTGTGTGTGTGTCTGTGTCTGTGTGTATACACACCACATCTTTATCCATTCATCTGTCGATGGACATTTAGGTTGCTTCCATGTCTTGGCTATTGGAATTTACTTTTAAATAGACAAGTAAGCAATGAGTGGATTGGTTTCAACCCTTGTCCTTGTTGACCTCAACCATATTTGATACTGTCAAACACATTCTACACTTTCTTCTGCCTTTATCTCAGGGCTCACAAGCTTGCTGATTCTCCTCCCTTGCTGACTGTCCCTTCTCTCTTCTTTCTTGGCTCTTTTTGTTCTTTTCTTCTTCCCTAAATGGTAACCAATCTCCAAGGCATATCTTTGAATATTGCTTTTACTGCTTTCTCCCTTGAGGATCTTGTTCTTTATTAAGGCTTCAATTTTCACCTTTATGTAGATACAGTCCTAGTGGCTAATCTACACTCTCCTGTATTTGGATTCATATTTCTTAATACTTGTTGGTCAAAAGGATGTCCTATTGACTCACCCCTTAAAATTGAACTCGCCATCTTCCTGAAGCCAGCTCTGTCCTTGCCTTGTGTGTGCACGTTGATGGTGTGGCGGCTTTTCCAGGTACCAAGAGGCTTCAAATACCAGAGTCATGTCTGACTCCTCCATCCTCTTCCCACCATGTCAGTTGCTGAGTCATGTAAATTCCATCTCCACATGCTCTTGCATCTGTTTCTAACCTTATATTTTTGCTCCCAGCCACTATCTTGATTTAGGTTCTCATTTCTACTATCTTAGACCTGTGTTCTTCAAAGTGGAGCACTTAAGACAATCCACTGAGTGTTGGAAGAAAATATTAGAATTTATACATACCTACATGCATACATATATATATATATATATTAATCTCAGTCTTTAAAATGTTCTATTTTATATATATTCAATATCTTGTAAATAATTTATTAGAGTAGTACATATATACAATATATAAGAATATATTAATATTATTACTACAGTAATAATATATTATCCACCAAGAAACCCTCATTGGTTTCTACTGCCTGTTATGTTGAAAACAAATTCATCCGCCTGTTACTCAAGACACATGCAATCCTCCTTTCTAGTCTAGGAAGTCTGCAGTCTTCTGTGTTCTCACTCCTTACCTTTATATCTTTGTTTGTATTTTTCTCTTCTTTTACTCTCCACTTGCTGTAAGAAGTAGTACATGTGTTACATAAGAGCAAAATGGATATATCTCAGTCTTTGAAATGTTCTATTTAATATAGGTTCAGATCTTGGTTCTTCCACTTTCTAGTTGTTTCATTTGGCTAAGGCACTGACACTTCAGAGCTGCGACGTCCTCTGGAAAACTGGAATAATAACCATCAGTTCTCAGGTTTGTTGTGATGAGTTATTGAATTAACACATGTGTTGAGCTTAGCATCATGCCTGGCACATCCATAATACCTGTTCTATAAATGAGAGCTGCTGCTACTGCTTCTGATACTCTTTTTCAAGTTTTCTTTTGTCCAGTTATCCCAAATTGTGAGATTGTGCAGGAAAGTGTATGTTGTCATAATATAAATCTGTTCAATAATGAGCTTGACATTTATATGACTATTACTACTCAGACCTCCTAACCAGCATCATGTAACTGACTCCTGTCCATCTTGACATTGTTGGTCTCATTTTTCAGTAGGATTGTCCAATGTTATTAATACCCAACAGGAAGTGCAAATACAATGCAAAGCAGTTGTAAAGTGAAAATGCAAACTTTGCAAAAGATGTCAGGTCTCATGAAGTCAACACAAGTGATATTAGAAAAATGATGGAATCATATACAAAGGCAATGACAAATCAGCATCTGGTGGAAAAAGAGAAAATTGAACAAGTAAAGTATAGGTACCTCAAAAAAGAATGTTTTAAATATCAAAGGATTAAGAGGGAATTTGGGAGAAATTGATGAGGGCTTTGAATATTTCTGCTGAAGGAAGTCTTTTAAAAATAATTGGTCTGAGTACTTAACTAAGATACAAAAAGCATTAACCATGAAAGGAATTATGGGTAAATCTTACTACATTAAAATTAAGAATGCTCCTCAAAAAAAGTCAAAGAAAGCAAGTCACAAACTTTATATAGCTTTATCTATCAGAATATATAAAGAATTTCAAGTCAACAAGAAAAAGACAACTCAGTAGAAAAACAGGAAAATGATGTATGTGAATAGGCATTTCTCAGAAGAGGAAACATGAATGATGAATGAACTTGAAAAAAAATGTTCAGCCTTATTTTATAAGCAGAGAAATGAAATATACAACCTCACTGAGGCACAATTTTGCAGTTTCTAGAGGGATGAAAGTTGTTTGTTTATCTATTGCTCTGTTATAAATTACCACCAATTTCACAGCTTAACACAATATACATTATTTTGTAATTTCAGTGAATCAGGAGTATGGGTATGGCTTAGCTGGGTCCTCTGCTGAGGAATGCCTGACAACACCAAGTAATGGCAAAGATGCAGATCAGTTTTTATACAACACTTTGGAAAATAATTTTACATTGTCTTACAAAGTTGAACATTCATGTATCTTTAAGATGCAGCAATTCCACTTTTAGGTCTACGTGCTGGGAAGACTTGTACTTGTGAGCTAGGGAACATGCACGAGAATGTTCATAGCAACATTGCTGGTAAAAACAAAGCCCTAGAAACAATCCAAATGCCCGCCAACTGGAGAATGAGTAAACTGTAGAATTCTCATCCAATAGAATATCAAGTGAACTACATGAGCAGAAACATAAAATGACATCAGTAAATCTAGAATCATCATGGTGAATAAAACAAGCAAGTCAAAGAAAAGTAGGTACACTTGGATATATTTTTATAAAGCTCAAAGCAAAGCAAAATTAAATAATAGGTATATGATAAAACTATATGAAAAAATCTAGGGAATGATGATAATGGGATTCAGAATGGTGCTTACCTTGGCTAATGGTGACAGTTGTGTAGGCACAGGGATGGGACAGAGAAAGGGGTATACAGATTTAGGTATTGATAATGTTCTATTTCATAAGTTGGGGGATGGATTAATCACAAGCATTCATTTTGTTATTATGCTTTGTAGTTGTATATGGTATAGATATTCTTTTGTGTGGTTGTTAAATAATAAAAATTTAAGAAAATGGTGTATTGCAAAAGTCAGATATATGAAGTCAAATTGTACTATAAAATAATGTTAGTTGTGTTAAAAAACCAATTATTTAAATTGATTTTTTGTTCTAGTAAGTAGTATATTATTACAATTAAAATATAAAAATTTAAGTAGGACAAGATAACCTTTTTATGAGTTTTAGATAAGTTTTTCAAGGAAAAAAATCTCATTCAAACTTTTTTCCTTATTATTTACTATGAAAAATGATCACATTTCAAGTGGATTGACTTCAAGTGGCTTTAGCTATTAAATTTGTCCTTTGATAGTGAGGCCCTTTTCTAATTCATGAATACAAATATTATTGCTGCTACTAATACTCCCATGAAGTTCTAAATGAACTGTTTCCCTCTCTATGGCCCACCAATGGCTCTCATCTCTACCTCTGAACCTACTCACACACTGCACACCACTCCTACCACCTCTCTGTGGACCTGGCGTTACTCTGTCTTGCTCTATGACTTATTATTTGTTTTTCCTCAACTGAATAGTAAGCTCCTTGAAGTTTTTTACCTTACTTGTCTTTGTATGTCTGAAACTGGGACAATCACATGCATGGTATTGGTACTAAATAAAAACTTAGTTGACTTGCAGTTTTCTAGACCTGTTTCATTACAAGCTTAAACTCAACACTATCATTATTTAACATGTGCAAATTCTTCATATACATTAAGTTGCTAGATAAGGTACAAAGGTAAAACAAGCCAACAGTCATGGTAATGAAGTTCAGGCTCCTCTAGACAATTATATACTTTGTACAGGACTTCATAAACATATACTTGCATTTGGAAATAAAATCCCTTGTGAAAAGATCTCTCAAGAAAGTTTGTGTTAAAAAAAGAAGAAAAAAGAAAGTTTGTGTTGCTTATATCAGAAAGCGCCAGAAGTATTTTCTATTGTCACAAAAATGGTGAAGGTTAGTGCATGCAGATTTCTCGTATGCCTCATAAAACACTTAATCATCTACATCTGAAGCCTAGAACCACGGTGTAACCAAGTCGTTCCATGCTCATAAGGAAGTCAGCCGTATAATTCTGTTTTATCCCCAAATCCAGCGTCTCCCATCCTCTCCAGGGGCCTTTACTACTTCATGACGTCATAAACAAGATAGGTCCAGAGTTCAGTCTAGCTGACATTTTTGTTATAAAGCTAATAAACAAGAAAGCCGCAAGGTATCAGCTGTTATTTTTTCCTTTTCTAAAGCTAGATAGAAATGTAATATGTTTACACAGTTTCTAATTTATTTTCCTACTAATGAAAACAGGCATTCCTAGATAAGTTAGGCAATGTTCTGGAGTCGCCTTTATAGAGAGAGGGAAGCAATTTTGTTTAAACATTTAAATCTTAGTCTTTTGTCTTTATCTATTGTTAAGAATTGTGGATGGGGGTGGGAGGATAGAAAAAGACTAAAACCAAGCAAAGAGGCAAAAGTGTATTACATTTATTTTTAATTACGGAAAAGAGTTATGTGTGCAATTAGAATTTCTGTGTTTAAGGAGGCTGTTGAAAAAGCCAGCATATTATTTAGTTGAGGACTATAGTTTAAGAGTTATGCTTGCATTTTCATACTTACAGGTATCAGTATGTATGTGCATGTACAAGTAGAGTTTTCAGAGCCAATTAAGTGAATACATTTGAATTAAAAAAGACATTTGAAACAACCTGAACTATCAGAAAACCACTATAAACATATAACTAAAAGATCAAGTGACTTCCTCAGTTATAAACAGTATACACAATGAAAAAGTTTAGCTCAAATCTGTGAAACTTATAGTACTGGCTCACTGGGGTGAATTATATACAAGCTCTGTTAACAGGAAGATTGTACCCAATGGTCTAATTCAAGTAAAAGTTCAACATAAATATATCTTACCTCTATTGATGTGTCCTACTAAAGTATGATGGGCATAGTTTGCTGACAACATAATTGCAAGCAACAAAATTACTGAGCACCTAGGATGAGTAGAGAACAATAGTAGCTGCAAGGGAGCTATGGAATGATCCATTGTGGTTCTGACCTTAAAGGCTCATAATTCAATTGGAGAGAAAGAATGGACTCATAAAGATTAAATACTGAAGTAACACAAATGGCATCTGTTGACATTTTGGAAATGAGATTTTCTGTATATCCTGTGAAGTAGGCTTTCTCAGAAGTAGTGGTTATGGGATTTAAAAAAAATCAACTTCATTTTGAACCCATTAGGTGAGCAAGAGTGAAGGCAAGACTGTGTCTCTCTCCTTAGAGTGTGTGATATCCAAGCATCTGAGTGGGTGACTTTCACACTGGCGGGTGTAGATAAGTGTGTGTATTTAGATCAGGAGGAAAGCTGCCTGTTTCACATGAGGTAGTTAGCCCACAGGGTGAGGTAATTATTCCTAATGCTCGTGCAAGCAAATTGATGCATCCAGGGTGAGCAGAATCAATGCATTGTCATTTGCCAAGCTCAGATTCAGATGAAAACAGAATAAATTAGTTCCTCTTAGTCAGTTATTGCCTCAGGTAGGTGAGCTGAGGAAGAAGAGTGTTAGGGTGCCCATTGAATGTGAACTACCTTCTGTTTTCAGCTGAAGAGGCAAATCAGAAGACACAGAATAGAAACAGACAGTGAATATAAAATTGTAGCTCAGTGGGGAAAGGAGTTCTGTGAACAACTCAATTTCTTCCTCTGAATTGTACCCAGAATAACACTGACTCTTATTTGCATAGACTGTTCAGAATGTAGACTTTTAATTTACTGTCAGATTAAATACAAATACCTAAAGTCTGAGTGGTTCCATATCTGGAGCTTCCAATATGGGGTTACAGACTGTTACCATGTAATGACAGCATTATTTGAAGCTAATACTGTAATTAATTTTTTACCAATGTACTCAGCCGGTATTGACAATGAGCCGTGCTGTTATCCAGCATAACTTGGCAGAGTCTCTTGCAGCAAAAGAATCCATAACCATGTCTGACGGTCTGTCCAACTGAGAGACTGGGCTGTCTAGGAAGAGAACGTCATTTCAAGGATGGACGTAGTACGGTTAATGCTATGCTCAGCCAAAGAGAGGGCTAGTCTTTTGGTGTTAATAGCCCAGTACAACTGTTCATAAAATAATTTAAAGAGTGAGGCATGCTACAAAGTAATATTGATGTGCATTATGCACAAGCTCTGAATAAATAAAGAAGTGCCGACCTGAAGATGCTATCTTTTGTTGGTGGGGAAATAATAAACTATTTGTGATTTTCTTACGATATTTCATTGACATATGGTTCTTCTAACCCAGTGACAAATTAATTGACTTGGTTTAAAAAGAAATGGATGCAGCTTAGTGAAGAAGGACACGATATGTATTACAAGGCAGCTGGTTCTGCCACTGCTGGCTTATGAAGACGATATACGTCGGACAGCTAACGAGTCTCTGTTGCATTAGATTCTCTTTATAATAGAATTGCATGCTTTGTCTCTAAATGGGGTTATTATACACACCATTGCACAATGTTTGAAGAGCTTAGTTGGCCCTTGTAGAGGGTTAGGAGAGAAATAAATTGGAAAACAATTGTACTTAAGACCTTCAATCCGTCAAGCACTCCATGTTTATCTAAATTACTAGCACAGTCTCCCCAAATACAAATCTGTGTGATACACACGGGTAGAATGTTAATGCTGACCAGCTTTCACTTTGCTTTTATCAAAAGCTAGGTTTTTTATTGTAAGCATAGACCCAAGTTCACGCATGTTGAAGCCTGCCAGTGCATTTCAACCAGAACCCTCCATTCCCTCTCCCACTGTCTTCATCCCTGAAGTTTCATTTGGTATTCTTTCCATCCACCATGAATGCACATGCATCACTTCTCCTGGGTTATTTCACCCTAAGAACTTTTTGACTTTGAATACTCAGGCAGTTTTCATGGTTATTCACTCAGTTTCTTCATTTTCCCCTCCACACTTGTGGGCCCTGACTGTTCACTCAGTTATTCTTTAGAATAAATCCATTTCAATTCATTTTATAGCCTTGATAAAACTCCAGGAAGTTACAGAAGAAGACAGGATAAGTGGCAACATTGTCCACGCTGTCTGTATATGGAGATTGCACGTCCTGTTAGAGGACACAGCAAGGCTCATTCAGATGGGGTGGGTCAGCAGAAGTGGGAGCTGAGTTGGGCTCTTATCTCTGATACCCTCTCACCAGGCTTTGAACCTGACTCCATTCTTCTATTGATGTTATCATGTAGCCTTTAGGAATTATGTAGCTCAATTTGATCCAGATTCTTTCAGGGTTGTAACACATCTTCAAGCCCCAGAGGAGGTGTTGCATGGGAAAAGTGATCCTTGAGTATATCATGACAAGGTTTTTGGCTTGTCGCAGAATTGGACGCATCACTCATTCCTGTTGACCTTGGGATTCTTATCTGTGAGATGAGGTAAAGAGATTTGCTTCTTCCAGTCTTTTCTGTGACTCTTTCCTCCCTCCCTACCAGGAGCAATTGAAAAGAATTATGCCTGTGAAACATTGAATGGTTCTCAGAGAAAGATGGCCTTTTCGGTTTAAGACATTATCGTATCCCAAACCAGATGCTTCCTCCTCATCATTGGGAGATTCTTTACTTTTCAAGTCGACTCGTACTCTGGGTATAGAGAAAGATGAGATGACAGAAATGGACAAAACAGTTTCATGGGCTTCCCCACATATTTATTACCCTCTCCAAATTGAATCTTGAAGCCTTGTCAGAAGTGTTATTTATCCAACAGAGCAGGCATTAAGTGGCTAGAGAAAATAAACTCACTTCCTGATATCTTTCTCATTGCTTGCTACATCCATTTACTAGGAATATTATATTGTAAGGTGTGACAGGAGGTGTTGTACAGCAAAGGAGAATCACCACTTTGGAATTCTATTTGTCCAAGTTTTCTTCTTTTGCATGGACTTTTGGGTTTCCATGTCATTTCTGGAATTATTTCTTAAATGGTGAGTATTATTATTATTTTTTAACATCTTTATTGGAGTATAATTGCTTGACAATGGTGTGTTAGTTTCTGCTGTATAACAAAGTGAATCAGCTATACGTATACATATATCCCCATATCCCCTCTCTCTTGCGTCTCCCTCCCACCCTCCCTATCCCACCCCTCTAGGTGGTCACAAAGAACCGAGTTGATATCCCTGTGCTATGCGGGTGCTTCCCACTAGCTATCTATTTTACATTTGGTGGTGTATATATGTCCATTCCACTCTCTCACTTCGTCCCAGCTTACCCGTCCCCCTTCCCATATCCTCAAATCCATTCTCTACGTCTGTGTCTTTATTCCTGACCTGCCCCTATGTTCTTCAGAACCTTTTTTTTTTTTTTTTTAGATTCCATATATATGTGTAGCATACAGTATTTGTTTTTCTCTTTCTGACTTACTTCACTCAGTATGGCAGACTCTAGGTCCATCCACCTCACTACAAATAACTCAATTTCGTTTCTTTTTATGGCTGAGTAATATTCCATTGTATATATGTGCCACATCTTCTTTATCCATTCATCTGTCAATGGGCACTTAGGTTGCTTCCATGTTCTGGCTGTTGTAAATAGAGCTGCAATGAATATTGTGGTACATGATTCTTTTTGAATTATGGTTTTCTCAGGGTATATGCCCAGTAGTGGGATTGCTGTGTCGTATGTTAGTTCTATTTTTAGTTTTTTAAGGAGCTTCCATACTGTTCTCCAAAGTGGCTGTATCAATTTACATTCCCACCAACAGTGTAGGAGGGTGCCCTCACCAGCATTTGTTGTTTGTACATTTTCTGATGATGCCCATTCTAACTGGTGTGAGTTGATGCCTCATTGTAGTTTTGATTTGCATTTCCCAATTAATTAGTGATGCCGAGCAGCTTTTCATGTGCTTCTTGGCCATATGTATGTCTTCTTTGGAGAAACCTCTATTTAGGTCTTCTGCCCATTTTTTGATTGGGTTGTTTGTTTTTTAAATATTGAGCTGCATGAGCTGTTTATATATTTTGGTGGTTAATCCTTTGTCCATTGATTCATTTGCAAATATTTTCTCCCATTCTGAGGGTTGTCTTTTCATCTTGTTTGTAGTTTCCTTTGCTTTGCAAAAGCTTTTAAGTTTCATTAGGTCCCATTTGTTTATTTTTCTTTTTATTTCCATTACTCTAGGAGGTGGATCAGAAAAGATCTTGCTGTGATTTATGTCAAAGAGTGTTATTCCTATGTTTTCCCCTAAGAGTTTTATAGTGTCAGGTCTTACATTTAGGTCTCTAATCCATTTTGAGTTTATTTTGGTGTATAGTGTTAGGGAGTGTTCTAATTTCATTCCTTTACATATAGCTGTCCAGTTTTCCCAGCACTACTTATTGAAAAGACTGTCTTTTCTCCATTGTATATCCTTGCCTCCTTTGTCATAGATTAGTTGACCATAGGTGCATGGGTTTATCTCTGGGCTTTCTATCCTGTTGCTTTGATCTATGTTTCTGTTTTTGTGCCAGTACCGTATTGTCTTGATTACTGTAGCTTTGAAATATAGTCTGAAGTCAGGGAGTCTGATTCCTCCAGCTCCGTTTTTTTTTCCCTCAAGGCTGCTTTGGCTATTCGGGGTCTTTTGTGTCTCCATACAAATTTTAAGATTTTTTGTTTTAGTTCCATAAAAAATGCCATTGGTAATTTGATAGGGATTGCATTGAATCTGTAGATTGCTTTGGGTAGTACAGTCATTTTCACAATATTGATTCTTCCAATCCAAGAACATGGTATATCTCTTCATCTGTTGTTATCATCTTTAATTTCTTTTATCAGTGTCTTATAGTTTTCTGCATACAGGTCTTTTGTCTCCTTAGGTAGGTTTATTTCTAGGTATTTTATTCTTTTTGTAGCAGTGGTAAATGGGAGTGTTTCCTTAATTTCTCTTTCAGATTTTTCATCATTAGTATATAGGAATGCAAGAGATTTCTGTGCATTAATTTGGTATCCTGCAACTTTACCAAATTCATTGGTTAGCTCTAGTAGTTTTCTGGTGGCATCTTTAGGATTCTATATGTATAGTATCATGTCATCTGCAAACAGTGACAGTTTTACTTCTTCTTTTCCAATTTATGTTCCTTTTATTTCTTTTTCTTTTCTGATTGCTGTGGCTAGGACTTCCAAGACTATGTTGAATAATAGTGGTGAGAGTGGACAACCTTGTCTTTTCACCATTGAGAATGATGTTTGCTGTGGGCTTGTTGTATATGGCCTCTATTATGTTGAGGTAGGTTCCCTCCATGCCCACTTCCTGCAGAGTTTTTATCATAAATCGTTGTTAAATTTTGTCCAAAGATTTTTCTGCATCTATTGAGATGATCATATGGTTTATATTCTTCAATTTGTTAATATGGTGTATCACATTGATCAATTTGCGCATATCGAAGGATCCTTACATCCCTGGGATAAACCCCACTTGATCATGGTGTATGATCCTTTTAATGTGTTGTTGGATTCTCTTTGCTAGTATTTTGTTGAGGATTTTTGCATCTATGTTAATCAGTGATATTGGCCTGTAGTTTTCTTTCTTTGTGACATCTTGTCTGGTTTTGGTATCAGAGTGATGGTGGCCTTGTAGAATGAGATTGGGAGTGTTCTCCACTCTGGTATATTTTGGAAGAGTTTGAGAAGGATAGGTGTTAACTCTGTAAAGCCATCTGTTCCTGGGCTTTTGTTTGTTGGAAGATTTTTTTTTTTTTTTTTTTTTTTTTTTTTGCGGTACGCGGGCCTCTCACTGTTGTGGCCTCTCCCGTTGCAGAGCACAGGCTCCGGACGCGCAGGCTCAGTGGCCATGGCTCACGGGCCCAGCCGCTCTGCGGCATGTGGGATCTTCCCAGACCGGGGCACGAACCCGTGTCCCCTGCATCGGCAGGCGGACTCGCAACCACTGCGCCACCAGGGAAGCCCTGTTGGAAGATTTTTAATCACAGTTTTATTTTCAGTGATTGGGATTGGTCTGTTTATATTTTCTATTTCTTCCTAGTTCAGTTTTGGAAGGTTGTGCTTTTCTAAGAATTTGTCCATTTCTTCCAGGTTGTCCATTTTATTGGAATATAGCTGCTTGTAGTAATCTCTCATGATCCGTTGTATTTCTGCAGTGTCAGTTGTTACTTCTCTTTTTTCATTTCTAATTTTGTTGATTTGAGTCTTCTCCCTTTTTTTCTTGATGAGTCTGTCTAATGGTATATCAATTTTGTGTATTTTCTCAAAAACCAGCTTTTAGTTTTATTGATCTTTGCTATCATTTCCTACAATTATTTTTCATTTATTTCTGATCTGATCTATATGATTTCTTTCCTTCTGCTAACTTTGGGGTTTTTTTTGTTGTTGTTCTTCCTCTTTCCCTAATTACTTTTGTTGTAAGGTTAGATTGTTTATTTGAGATTTTTCTTTTTTCTTGAGGTAGGCTTGTATTGCTATAAACTTCCCTCTTAGAATTGCTTTTGCTGCATCCTGTAGGTTTTGGGTCGTCGTGTTTGTTTTCATTGTCATTTGTTTCTAGCTATTTTTTGATTTCCTCTGTGATGTCTTCATTGATCTCTTTGTTATTTAGTAGTGTATTGTGTAGCCTCCCTGGGTTTGTATTTTTTACAGTTTGTTTTCCTGTAATTGATATCTAGTCTTATAGCTTTGTGGTCAGAAAAGATACTTGATATGATTTCAATTTTCTTAAATTTACCAAGGCTTGATTTGTGACCCAAAATATGATCTATCCTGGAGAATGTTCCATGAGCACTTGAGAAGAAAGTGTATTCTGTTGTTTTTGGGTGGAATGTCCTATAAATATCAGTTAAGTCCATCTTGTTTAATGTATCATTTAAAGCTTGTGTTTCCTTATTTATTTTCATTTTGGGTGATCTGTCCATCGGTGAAAGTGGGGTGTTATAGTCCCCTACTATTATCGTGTTGCTGTCGATTTCCTCTTTTATGGCTATTGGCATTTGGCTTATGTATTGAGGTGCTCCTATGTTGGGTGCATAAATATTTACATATGTTATATCTTCTTCTTGGATTGATCCCTTGATCATTCTGTACTGTCCTTCTTTGTCTTTTGTAATAGTCTTTATTTTAAAGTCTATTTTGTCTGATATGAAAATTGCTACTCCACCTTTCTTTTGGTTTCCATTGGCGTGGAATATCTGTTTCCATCCCCTCACTTTCAGTCTGTATGTGTCCCTAGGTCTGAAGTGCGTCTCTTGTAGACAGCATATATATGGGTCTTGTTTTTGTATCCATTCAGCCAGTGTATGTCTTTTGGTTGGAGCATTTAATCCATTTACATTTAAGGTAATTATTGATATGTATGTTCTTATGACCATTTTCTTAATTGTTTTGGGTTTGTTATTGTAGGTCTTTTCTTTCTCTTGTGTTTCCTGCCTAGAGAAGTTCCTTTAGCATTTGTTGTAGAGCTGGTTTGGTGGTGCTGAATTCTCTTAGCTTTTGCTTGTCTGTAAAGGTTTTAATTTCTCCATCGAATCTGAATGAGATCCTTTTGGGTAGAGTAATCTTGGTTGTAGGTTTTTCCCTTTCATCACTTTAAATGTCCTGCCAGTCCCTTCTGGCTTGTAGAGTTTCTGCTGAAAGATCAGCTGTTAACCTCATGGGGATTCCCTTGTATATTATTTGTTGCTTTTACCTTGCTACTTTTAATATTTTTTCTTTGTATTTAATTTTTGATAGTTTGATTAATATGTGTCATGGCATGTATCTTGTTGGATTTACCCTGTATGGGACTCTCTGCACTTCCTGGACTTGATTGACTACTTCCTTTCCCATAATAGGGAAGTTTTCAACTATAATCTCTTCATATATTTTCTCAGTCCCTTTCTTTTTCTCTTCTTCTTCTGGGACCCCTGTAATTCAAATGTTGGTGCATTTAATGTTGTCCCAGCTGTCTCTGAGACTGTCCTCAATTCTTTTCATTCTTTTTTCTTTATTCTGCTCTGAGGTGGTTATTTCCACTATTTTATCTTCCAGGTCAGTTATCCATTCTTCTGCCTCAGTTATTCTGCTATAGATTCCTTCTAGAGAATTTTTAATTTCATGTACTTTGTTGTTCATCATTGTTTGCTCTTTAGTTCTTCTAGGTCCTTGTTAAACGCTTCTTGTATTTTCTCCATTCTATTTCCAAGATTTTGGATCATCTTTACTATCATTACTCTGCATTCTTTTTCGGGGAGACTGCCTATTTCCTCTTCATTTGTTTGGTCTGGTGGGTTTTTACCTTGCTACTTCATGTGCTATGTATTTCTCTGTCTTCTCATTTTGCTTAACTTACTGTGTTTGTGGTCTCCTTTTCTCAGGCTGCAGGTCCCTAGTTCCCCTTATATTTGGTGTCTGCCCCCAGTGGGTAAGTTTGGTTCAGTGGATTGTGTAGGCTTCCTGGTGGAGGGGGACTGGTGCCTGTGTTCTGGTTGATGAGGCTGGATCTTGTCTTTCTGGTGGGCAAGACTGTGTCCGGTTGTGTATTTTGGGGTTTCTGTGAACTTATTATGATTTTAGGCAGCCTGTCTGGTAGCGGGTGGGGTTGTGTTCCTGTCTTGCTAGTTTAGCATGGAGTGTCGAGCACTGGAGCTTGCTGGTCATTGAGTGGAGCTGGGTCTTAGCGTTGAGATGGAAATCTCTAGGAGAGCTCTTGTTGACTGTAATTATGAGGGACCGGGAGGTCTCTGGTGGACCAATGTCCTGAACTCAGCTCTCCCACCTCAGAGGCTCAGGCCTGACATCAGCTGGAGCACCAAGACCCTGTCAGCTACATGGCTCAGAAGAAAAGGGAGAAAAGAAAAAGAAAGAAAGAAAGAAAGAAAGAAAAAAGTAAAATAAAGTTATTAAAAATATATATATATTATGAAAATAAAAAAGTAATAAAAAAAAGAGAGCAACCAAACCAATAAACACATCTACCAATGATAACAAGTGCTAAAAACTATACTAAAAAAAAATGGACAGACAGAACCATAGGACAAATGGTAAAAACAAACGTATACAGACAAAATCAGAGAAAGAAACATACACACAATCACAAAATAAGAAAAAGGAAAAAGTATATATATATATATATAAGCATATTTTATGTATATATATAAAAAAGGAAGAGAGCAACCAAATCAGTAAACAAACCTACCAATGATAATCTCTAAGTACTAAACTAAGATAAACATAAAACTAGAAACAAATTAGATGCAGAAAGCAAACCCCAAGTCTACAGTTGCTGCCGAAGTCCACCACCTCAGTTTTGGGATGACTCGTTGTCTATTCAGGTATTCCACAGATGCAGAGTACATCAAGTTGGTTGTGGATATTTAATCTGCTGCTCCTGAGGCTGCTGGGAGAGATTTCCCTTTCTCTTCCTTGTTTGCACAGCTCCTGGGGATTCAGCTTTGGTTTTGGCCCCTCCTCTGTGTAGGTCGCCCTCTGGCGTCTGTTCTTCACTCAGACAGGAGGGGGTTAAAGGAGCAGCTGCTTAGGGGGTTCTGGCTCACTCAGGCTGGGGGGAGGGAGGGGGTATGGTATGCAGGGCGAGCTTGCGGCGGCAGAGGCTGGCATGACGCTGCACCAGCCTGATATGCGCTGTGTGTTCTCCCGTGGAAGTTGCTCCTGGATCACGGGACCCTGGCAGTGGCGGGCTGCACAGGCTCCCAGGAGGGGAGGTGTGGATAGTGACCTGTGCTTGCACACAGGCTTGTTGGTGGCTGCAGCAGCCTTAGCGTTTCGTGCCCATCTCTGGCGTCCACACTGATAGCTGTGGCTCACGCCCGTCTCTGTAGCTTGTTTAGGCGGTGCTCTGAATCCCCTCTCCTTACGCACTCCGAAACAGTGGTCTCTTGCCTCTTAGGCAGGTCCAGACTTTTTCCCAGACTCCCTCCCAGTTAGCTGTGGTGCACTAGCCCCATTCAGGTTGTGTTCATGGAGCCAACCCCAGTCCTCTCCCTGGGATCTGATCTCTGAAGCCCGAGCCTCAGCTCCCAGCCCCCACCCACCCCGGCGGGTGAACAGACAAGCCTCTCAGGCTGATGAGTGCTGGTCGGCACCGATCCTCTGTGTGGGAATCTCTCCGCTTTGCCCTCTGCTCCCCTGTTGTTGTGCTCTCCTCCATCACTCCATAGCTTTGCCCCACCCCCACCCCCGCTACCCCCCATCTCTGCCAGTGAAGGGGCTTCCTAGTGTGTGGAAACTTTTCCTTCTTCACAGCTCCCTCCCAGAGGTGCAGGTCCCGTCCCTATTCTTTTGTCTCTGTTTTTCCTTTTTTCTTTTGCCCTACCCAGGTACGTGGGGAGTTTCTTGCCTTTTGGGAAGTCTGAGGTCTTCTGCCGGCGTTCAGTAGATGTTCTGTAGGAGCTGTTCCACATGTAGATGTATTTTTGATGTATTTGTGGGGAGGAAGGTGATCTCCATGTCTTACTCCTCCGCCATCTTGAAGGTCCTCTCGTGAGTATTATCTTGATACTTGTTTCTCCAGAAACTTATCCCATCTGACTAATTTTTAATTTGCATACACTCTTTTGAAAGTAGAGCCATGTTATTTGTTATAAATTTTCTGTAATTCGGCTAGGGAAAACTAAAACAGATGGTAACAATGACTGGTTAATGAATTTTCTTTTACCTATTTTTTAGATGACATTTATGTTCTCTGGCAAAAACAGATTATTTGATGACAATGGTAAGATTAGTTAGCTCTAGGTAAAAATTAGTTTCCAGTTGATTGGATGTTTATTTAATGAGAGGGCATGTACTTATATTTTTTTCCTTAAACATAATTAATTACCTTAAGGAAGTAAATGTAAAAGTACAGAGACAAATGAGTAGACACACTAGTCTTTTTTTGTTTTTTATTTTTATACATTTATTTTATTTATTTTTGACTGTGTTGGGTCTTTGCTGCGCATGGGCTTTCTCTAGTTGTGGCAAGCGGGGGCTGCTCTTCATTGCAGCGCACGGGCTTCTCATTGCGGTGGCTTCTCTTGTTGCGGAGCACGGGCTCTAGGCACATGGGCTTCAGTAGTTGTGGCACACGGGCTCAGTAGTTGTGGCTCGTGGGCTCTAGAGTGCAGGCTCAGTAGTTGTGGCTCACAGGCTTAGTTGCTCCGCGGCATGTGGGATCTTCCCAGACCAGGGCTCAAACCCGTGTCCCCTGCACTGGCAGGCAGATTCTTAACCACTGTGCCACCAGGGAAGCCCGACACGCTAGTCTTTATCAGTGCTTGTTCAGATGACTGCAGTGCAGAGAAATGGGAATCCAGAATTGAGATGCCTTAGAAATAAGTCTTGGCTCATGTGTAGTATCTTTAGTTCAAGGATCTGAAAATACATTACAAGCAATTAAACTTCAGGGTAGAAATGGGAATTCTGTATTGCTTATTGGTTTAAATAAGTCATAGAATTATGATTTGCTTTGGGATCCTAGGAAGTCCTTTCTTTTAGTTCTACAAATTTGTATATCTTAGGTTTCCTGGATTTTTACCTACTCCCTCAAATCAGTTCCAGATCTCAGTTCTTCTCATGCCATGTTTCTTAAAAGACTCACTTCTTTTTTACTTCTGACTTATTCTTCAGTCTCTGTGACCTTTACCCCCACACGTTACTCCAGCCTTTCTGACCAAGGTTGCTTGGTCCTCACAGCCCACCCCAGAGGCTGTTTTCAGTCCTTCTCCTCTTTCTTCTCTTTAACCCCTTTGATGTCACTGATGATTCACATCTTTCCTTCCTTTTTAAACGTCTGCCTTTTCTTGGTTTGGGGTAAATTATTCTCCCTCATTCTCTTTCTCTGGGTTTCTCATACTTACCTACCCCTTATATGCTAGTTTTCTCAAAAATCGGGTTGCCTTGGCCCTCCCTGTAAGCCATCCCAGTAGACAGATCCACTCCCATGGCTCTGGATGTGATCCATCTCTAGTTCCAACATGCTCCTCAATTCTCAAGTCTGAGACCTTATTTTCAACTTCTCTTCTAGATAGTCCCACAGGGCCTCAAGCTTAACATTTCAGGAACCCACTGATCATCAGCAGAGAATGTAGTAACAGTTCCCTTCCCCTCTCCCTATATCCTCCCCTCTCCTAGTCTGTCTGCCTCCAATGCCAACACCTCCACCCCCCGAGGTGTCCACAGTAGCAACCTTGAAGTCCTCTGGGCTCCTGTTCCTTCCTTCCTCCCTTGTCTGGTCATTCACCAAATCTCCCTGATTCTGCCTCAGAAATGTCTTCACATCTACCTACTTTCCATTCTAGTGGCCTTGGGTCCAGCTTTCTTCATCTTCCGCTTGTACTGGTCCCCTGAGCAGTCCCCTCATTCTGTTCTCTGCTTTCCTGCTGGAGTTATTCCTCCGAAGACAAACCCAGGCATGGCTCATCCTTGGCTCCCAGTTGCTTAAAGGATGTGGTCCCAAACCACATCGCATGTGCCAACCTACGCACCCAGCATTTTCTCTCCGTGTACCTGCCTCGTGTATGTACCTGCTGAGCTGGACTCACCTCTCTCCTGTTCTCATCACTGAACCTTGGCCTAAAAAGCCCTTCTTTTCTCTCTCTGCTTGGGGAAAACTCCTACTCATTCTTCAAGGGACAGTTTAAGTGACATTTTTGTGAACTCTCCCCCAACTCCTCCAAACAGTTAGTCACTCCCTGCTTTTACTGGCCACAACACTTTGTAGAAATCTTCTGTCACATCCTTGTCTCTCAGTCCTGTGACATAAGTTTAGGAAGAGAGGGACTGTCTCTTCCTCATTTGTCTTATTATTTGTATCCAAATGCTAGCACATCCCGGGCCCTTGATCAGGGTTGGGATATCACAACTTTTTAAAGTTGAAATATGATTGATGTAGAATATTGTGTTAGTTTCAGGTGTGCTACATAGTGATTTGACATTTACATATATTATGAAATGATCACAACACTAAGTCTAGTAATCATCTGTCCCCACACAAAGTTATTACAATACTATTGACCATTTTCCTTATGCTGTATGTTATATCCCCATGGCTTATTTATTTTATAACTGGTGGTTCATACCTCTTAATCCCCTTCAGCTATTTCTTCCTCCCCTTACCCGCCTTCCCTCTGGCAAGCACCTATTTGTTCTTTGTATCTGAGTCTGTTTTATTTTGTTTTTTAGATTCTACATTTAAGTGAGATCATACGGTATTTGTCTTTCTCTATCTGGCTTATTTCACAAAGCATAATACCTTCTAGATCCATCCATGTTGTTGCATATTGCAAGATTTCAATTTTTTATGGCTGAGTAATATCACTTTGTATACATATACTACATATTCTTTATCCATCATCTATCAATGGACACTTAGGTTGCTTCCATATCTTGGCTATTATAAATAATGCAGCAATGAACATTGGTGTGCATGTATCTTTTTGAATTAGTGTTTTTGTTTACTTCAGGCAAAAACCCGTAAGTGAAATTCCTGGATCATATGGTAGTTCTATTTTTAATTTTTTGAGGAACCTCCACACTCTTTTCCAACTTACAAATTGGCCACACCAATTTACAGTCCCACTACAGTGCACAAGTACTCCCTTTTCTCCACAAACTCGCCAACACTTTTTATAGTCTTTTTTGATGCTAACCATTCTGATAGGTGTGAGGTGGTATCTCATTGTGGTTTTGATTTGCATTTCCCTAATGATTTGTTACGTTGAGCATCTTATCATAATGTCTGTTGGCTGTCTGTATGTCATTTTTGGAAAAATGCCTATTCAGGTCCTCTGTCTGTTTTTTAATAGAGTTGTTTGGGGGTTTTTTTTGATTTGTGTTGTATGAGTTCTTTGTATATTTTGGATATGAACCCCTTGCTGATTATATTGTTTGCAAATATCTTCTCCCATTGAGTAGGTTGCCTTTTCATTTTGTTGATAGTTTCCTTCCCTAAAAGCTTTTTAGTTTTATACATGTTCTATTTGTTTTTTTGTTTTGGTTTTGTAGCCCTTGTCTGAGGAAACAGATCCAAAAAGATATTGTAAAGACTGATGTCAAAGAGTTTACTGCCTATGTTTTCTTCTAGGAGTTTTTATGGCTTCAGGCCTTGCATTTAAGTCTTTAATCCATTTTAGTTTATTTTTGTATATGGTGTGATAAATTAGTTGGTTTTTTTTCAACTTTTTAAAAAAATCATTTATTTTTAATTTATTTTTTATGTGGGTAAGCATACAATTTATTTTTTCTATGTTCTTATTTTTTAATATTTTAAGTTTATTTATTTTTGGCTGCATTGGGTCTTCGTTGCTGCGTGTGGGCTTTCTCTAGTTGTGGTGAGCAGTGGCTACTCTTCATTGCAGTGCATGGGCTTCTCATTGCAGTGGCCTCTCTTGTTGTGGAGCATGGGCTCTAGGTGCATGGGCTTCAGTAGTTGTGGCTCGTGGGCTATAGAGCGCAGGCTCAGTAGTTGCGGCACATGGGCTTAGTTGCTCCGCAGCATGTGGGACCCTCCTGGACCGGGGCTCAAACCTGTGTCCCCTGCGTTGGCAGACAGATTCTCAACCACTGCACCACCAGGGAAGTCCAATAAATGAGTTTAGTTTGATTCTTTTGCATGTGCCTGTCCAATTTTCCCCACACTATTTATTGAAGAGGCTGTCTTTTCCCCATTGTATATTTTTGCCTCCTTTGTCATAGATTAATTGACCATATTGACCATATCATAATAATGATCCCATTATTTCTGGGATCGCAATTCTGTTCCATTGATTTATGTGTCTGTTTTTGTGCCAGTACCATATTGTTTTGATTACTGCAGTTTTGCAGCATAGTTTGAAATCAGGGAGCATAATACCTCCAGCTTTGTTCTTCTTTCTCAAGATTGCTTTAGCTGTTGGGGGTCTTTTGTGTTTCCATACAAATTTTAAAAATTATTTGTTCTAGTTCTGTGAAGAATGCCTTTGGTATTTTGATAGAGATTGCATTGAATCTGTTGATTGCCTGGGGAAGTATGGTCATTTTTACAATATTAATTCTTTCAATCTATTAGTATGATATATCCTTCCATTTGTTTGTGCCACCTTCATTTTCTTTCATCAGTGTCATATAGTTTTCAGAGTATAAGTCTTTAACCTCTTTGTTTAGACTTATTCCTAGACTTATTCCTAGATATTTTATTCTTCTTGATGCCATTCTAAATGGGATTGTTTCCTTAATTTCTCTTTCTGATATTCTGTTATTAGTGTATAGACATGCAGCATATTTCTGTATATTAATTTTGTATCCTACAACTTTACTGAATTTCTTTATTAGTTCTAGTAGTTTTTTGGTAGCATCTTAAGGGTTTTCTGTATATGTAGTATCATGTCATCTGCAAACAGTCAGGTTTTACTTCTTCCTTTCCAATTTGGATTTCTTTTACTTCTTTTTCTTGTCTAATTGCTGTAGCTAGGACTTCCAATACTATGATGAATAAAAGTGGCAAGAGTGGGCATTCTTGTCTTGTTTCTGATCTTAGAGGAAATGCTTTCAGCTTTTCATCAAGTTTGCTTTGGGTTTGTCACTTACGGCCTTTATGATGAAGTATATTCCCACCATATTCACTTTGTTGAGGTTTTTGTAATAAACAGATGTTGAATGTCAAAAGCTTTTTCTGCATTATTGAAAAGATCATATGATTTTTATTCTACAATTTGTTAATGTGGTGTATCACATCGATTGATTTGTGCGTAATGAACCATCTTTGTATCCCTGGGATAAATCCCACTTGATCATGGTATCAAGGTGATGCTGGCCTTGTAGAATGAGTTCAGAAGTGTTCCTTCCTCGAGGAACCAAGATGGTGGAGTAGAAGGACGTGCTCTCACTCCCTCTTGTGATAACACCAGAATAACAACTAGCTGCTGGACAGTCATCGACAGGAAGACACTGGAAGTCACCAAAAAAGATACCGCACGTCCAAAGACAAAGTAGAAGCCACAATGAGATGGTAGGAGGGGCACAATCACAGTAAAATCAAATCCCATAACTGCTGGGTGGGTGACTCACAGACTGGAGAACACTTATACCACAGAAGTCCACCCACTGGAATGAAGGTTCTGAGCCCCACGTCACGCTTCCCAACATGGCGGTCTGGCAGCGGAAGGAGGAATTCCTAAAGAGTCAGACTTTGAAGCCTAGTGGGAATTGATTGCAGAACTTCGACAGGATTGGAGAAAACAGAGACTCTACTCTTGGAGGGCACACACAAAGTAGTGTGTGCATCGGGACCCAGGGGAAGGAGCAGTGACCCCAGGGGAGACTGAACCAGACCTACCTGCTAGTGTTGGAGGACTTCCTGCAGAGGCAGGGGGTGGCTGTGGCTCACCGTGGGGACAAGGACACTGGCAACAGAAGTTCTGGGAGGTACTCCTTGGAGTGAGCCCTCCCAGAGTCTGTCATTAGCCCCACCAAAGAGCCCAGGTGGGCTCCAGTGTTGGGTTGTCTCAGGCCAAACAACCAACAGGGAGGGAACCCAGCCCCACCCATCAACATTCAAGCGGATTAAAGTTTTACTGAGTTCTGCCCACCAGAGCAACAGCCAGCTCTACCTACCACCAGTCCCTCCCATCAGGAAACTTAAACAAGCCTCTTAGATAGCCTTATCCACCAGAGGGCAGACAGCAGAAACAAGAAGAACTACAGTCCTGCAGCCTGTGGAACAAAAACCACATTCACAGAAAGACAGACAAGATGAAAAGGCAGAGGGCTATGTACCAGATGAAGGAACAAGATAAAACCCCAGAAAAACAGCTAAATGAAGTGGAGATAGGCAACCTTCCCGAAAAAGAATTCAGAATAATGATAGTGAAGATGAACCAGGACCCTGGAAAAAGAATGGAGGCAAAGATCGAGAAGATGCAAGAAATGTTTAACAAAGACCAAGAAGAATTAAAGAACAAACAAATGGAGATAAACAATACAATAACTGAAATGAAAACTACAGTAGAAGGAATCAATAGCAGAATAACTGAGGCAGAAAAACGGATAAGTGACCTGAAAGACAGAATGCTGGAATTTACTTCTGTGGAACAGAGTGAAGAAAAAAGAATGAAAAGAAATGAAGACAGCCTAAGAGACCTCTGGGACAACATTAAACGCAACAACATTCGCATTATAGGGGTTCCAGAAGGAGAAGAGAGAGAGCAAGGACCAGAGAAAATATTTGAAGAGATTATTGTCGAAAACTTCCCTAACATGGGAAAAGAAATAGCCACCCAAGTCCAGGAAGCTCAGAGAGTCCCATGTAGGATAAAGCCAAGGAGAAACACACCGACACACATAGTAATCAAATTGGCAAAAATTAAAGACAAAGAAAAATTATGGAAAGCAGCAAGGGAAAAACGAAAAATAACATACAAGGGAACTCCCATAAGGTTAACAGCTGATTTCTCAGCAGAAACTCTACAAGCCAGAAGGGAGTGGCATGATATACTTAAAGTGATGAAAGGGAAGAACCTACAACCAAGATTACTCTACCCGGCAAGGATCTCATTCAGATTCCATAGAGAAATCAAAAGCTTTACAGACAAGCAAAAGCTAGGAGAATTCAGCACCACCAAACAAGCTCTACAACAAATGCTAAAGGAACTTCTCTAAGTGGGAAACACAAGAGAAGAAAAGGACCTACAAAAACAAACCCAAAACAATTAAGAAAATGGTCATAGGAACATACATATAGATAATTACCTTAAATGTGAATGAATTAAATGCTCCAACCAAAAGACACAGGCTTGCTGAATGGACATAAAAACAAGACCCATATATATGCTATCTACAAGAGACCCACTTCAGACCTAGGGACACATTCAGACTGAAAGTGAGGGGATGGAAAAAGATATTCCATGCAGATGTAAGTCAAAAGATACCTGGAGTAGCAATACTCATATCAGATAAAATAGACTTTAGAATAAAGAATATTACAAGAGACAAGGAAGGACACTACATAATGATCAAGGGATCAATCCAAGAAGAAGATATAACAATTATAAATATATATGCACCCAACATAGGAGCACCTCATTACATAAGGCAACTGCTAACAGCTATAAAAGAGGAAATCCACAGTAACAGAGTAATACTGGGGGACCTTAACACCTCACTTACACCAATGGACAGATCATCCAAACAGAAAATTAATAAAGAAGCCCAAGCTTTAAATGACACAATAGACCAGATACATTTAATTGATATTTATAGGACATTCCATCCAAAAGAGCAGATTACACTTTCTTCTCAAGTGTGCACGGAACACTCTCCAGATGGGTCACATCTTGGGTCACAAATCAAGACTCAGTAAATTTAAGAAAATTGATATCATATCAAGCATCTTTTCTGACCACAACACTATGAGATTAGATATCAATTACAAGGAAAAAAAATGTAGAAAACACAAACACATGGAGGCTAAACAATATGTTACTAAATAACCAAGAGATCACTGAAGAAATCAAAGAGGAAATCAAAAAATACCTAGAGACAAATGACAATGAAAACGCCACGATCCAAAATGTATGGGATGCAGCAAGAGCAGTTCTAAGAGGGAAGTTTACAGCAATACAAGCCTACCTCAAGAAACAAGAAAAATCTCAAATAAACAATCTAACCTTACACCTAAAGGAACTAGAGAAAGAAGGACAAACAAAATCCAAAGTTAGCGGAAGGAAAGAAATCATAAAGATCAGAGCAGAAATAAATGAAATAGAGACAAAGAAAACAATAGCAAAGATCAATAAAACTAAAGAAGAAGATAAACAAAATTGATAAACCACTAGCCAGACTCATCAAGAAAAAGAGGGAGGGGACTCAAATCAATAAAATTAGAAATGAAAGAGGAGAAGTTACAACAGACACTGCAGAATACAAAGCATCCTAAGAGACTACTACAAGCAACTCTATGCCAATAAAATGGACAACCTGGAAGAAATGAACAAATTCTTAGAAAGGTATAACCTTCCAAGATTGAACCAGGAAGAAATAGAAAATATGAATAGACCAATCACAAGTAATGAAATTGAAACTGTGATTAAAAATCTTCCAACAAACAAAAGTCCAGGAACAGATGGCTTCACAGGTGAACTCTATCAAACATCTAGAGAAGAGCTAACACCCATCCTTCTCAAACTCTTCCAAAATATTGCAGAGGAAGGAACACTCCCAAACTCATTCTACAAGGCCACCATCACTCTGATACCAAAACCAGACAAAGATACTACAAAAAAGAAAATTACAGACCAATATCACTGATGAATATAGATGCAAAAATTCTCTACAAAATACTAGCAAAGAGAATCCAACAACACATTAAAAGGATCATACACCATGATCAAGTGGGGTTTATCCCAGGGATGCAAGGATTCTTCAATATACGCAAATCGATCAATGTGATACACCATATTAACAAACTGAAGAATAAAAACCATATGATCATCTCAATAGATGCAGAAAAAACTTTTGACAAAATCCAACATCCATTTATGATAAAAATTGTGCAGGAGGTGGGCATAGAGGGAACCTACCTCAACATAATAAAGGCCATATATGACAAACCCACAGCAAACATCATTCTCAATGGTGAAAAACTGAAAGCATTTCCTCTAAGATGAGGAACAAGACAAGGATGTCCACTCTCACCACTATTATTCAACATAGTTTTTGAAGTCCTAGCCACGGCAATCAGAGAAGAAAAAGAAATAGAAGGAATACAAATTGGAAAAGAAGAAGTAAAACTATCACTGTTTGCAGATGACATGATACTATACATAGAGAATCCTAAAAATGCCACCAGAAAACTACTAGAGCTAATCAATGAATTTGGTAAAGTTGCAGGATACAAAATTAATGCACAGAAATCTCTTGCATTCCTATACACTAATGATGAAAAATCTGAAAGTGAAATTAAGCAAACACTCCCATTTACCATTGCAACAAAAAGAATAAAATACCTAGAAATAAACCTACCTAAGGAGACAAAAGACCTGTATGCAGAAAACTATAAGACACTGATGAAAGAAATTAAAGATGATACAAACGGATGGAGACATATACCATGTTCTTGGATTGGAAAAATCAGTATTGTGAAAATGAGTATACTACCCAAAGCAATCTACAGATTCAATGCAATCCCTATCAAATTACCAATGGCATTTTTTACGGAACTAGAACAAAAAATCTTAAAATTTGTATGGAGACACAAAAAACCCCGAATAGCCGAAGCAGTCTTGAGGGAAAAAAACGGAGCTGGAGGAATCAGACTCCATGACTTCAGACTATACTACAGTGCTACAGTAATCAAGACAGTATGGTACTGGCACAAAAACAGAATCATAGATCCATGGAGCAAGATAGGAAGCCCAGAGATAAACCCACACACCTATGATCAACTAATCTATGACAAAGGAGGCAAGGATATGCAATGGAGAAAAGACAGTCTCTTCAATAAGTGGTGGTGGGAAAACTGGACAGCTACATGTAAAAGAATGAAATTAGAACACTCCCTAACACCATACGCAAAAATAAACTCAAAATGGATTAGAGACCTAAATGTAAGACCAGAGATTATAAAACTCTTTGAGGAAAGCATAGGAAGAACACTCTTTGACATAAATCACAGCAAGATCTTTTTTGATCCACCTCCTGGAGTAATGGAAATAAAAACAAAAATAAACAAATGGGACCTAATGAAACTTAAAAGCTTTTGCACAGCAAAGGAAGCTATAAACAAGACGAAAAGATAACCCTCAGAATGGGAGAAAATATTTGCAAACGAATCAATGGGCAAAGTATTAACCTCCAAAATATATAAACAGCTCTTGCAGCTCAATATTAAAGAAAGAAACAACCCAATCCAAAAATGGGCAGAAGACCTAAATAGACATTTCTCCAAAGAAGACATACAGATGGCCGAAAAGCACGTGAAAAGCTGCTCAACGTCACTAATTATTAGAGAAATGCAAATCAAAACTACAATGATGTATCACCTCATACCAGTTAAAATGGGCATCATCAGAAAATGTACAAACAACAAATGCTGGAGAGGGTGTGGAGAAAAGGGAATCCTCTTGCACTGTTGGTGGGAATGTAAATTGATACAGCCACTATGGAGAACAGTATGGAGGTTCCTTAAAAAACTAAAAATAAAACTACCATATTATCCAGCAATCCCACTACTGGGTATATACCCAGAGAAGACCATAATTCAAAACGACACATACACCCCAATTTTCATTGCAGCACTATTTACAATAGCCAGGTCATAGAAGCCACCTAAATGCCCATTGACAGATGAATGGATAAAGAAGATGTGGCACATGTATACAATGGAATATTACTCAGCCATAAAAAGGAACGAAATTGAGTCATTTGTTGAGACGTGGATGGATCTAGAGACTGTCATACAGAGTGAAGTAATTCAGAAGGAGAAAAACAAATATCGTATATTAACACGTATATGTGGAACCTAGAAAAACAGTACAGATGAACCGGTTTGCAGGGCAGAAGTTGAGACACAGATGTAGAGAACAAACGTATGGACACCAAGGGGGGAAAGCCGCAGGGGGGTGGGGATGGTGGTGTGCTGAGTTGGGCGATTGGGATTGACATGTATACACTGATGTGTATAAAATTGATGACTAATAAGAACCTGCTGTATAAAAACATAAATAAAATTTAAAAATTAAAAAAAAAAGAAGTGTTCCTTCTTCCACAGATTTTTGGAGTAGCTTGATAGTAATAAGTATCAACTTTTCTTTAAATGTTTGGTAGAATTCACCTGTGAAGCCATCTGATCTTGGACTTTGTTAGATATTTTTTATTACCGATTAAATTTCATTAATTGGTCTGTTCATATTTTCTATTTCTTCTGTCATGATTCAGTTTTGGAGATTGTATGTTTCTAGGAATTTATCCATTTCTTCTAGGTTGTCCATTTTACTGGCGTCTAATTGTTCGTAGTAATCTCTTATGATCCTTTGTATTTTGGTGGTGTTGGTTGTAACTTTTCTTTCATTTCTGATTTTTTGTTTATTTGGGTCCTCTCTCTCTCTCTCTTCAAAGGTGGCCCTGCTCACTCCCTTTGGTGAGGTTAACCCCAACCCTAGCCCTGCCCTGTTGTGCTTTGATGACGTTTCCACTTCCAGTGATGCACTTCCTGCTGAGTCATTTCTGGCTGATGCATCTCCACTTCCAGTTACACCACTTGCCACGCCCCCCCACACGTGACCGTGAATGAAAGAACCAGATAACAGGGAAACTTCAGAGTGAGAGAATATAAGCAGGAAAAGCTGACCATAGTGCACTGCCATGGCAACTTATCGCTGTGGTCCCTTCTGTGAGGTTATCATCTGCCTGCCTTGTGACGTTGAGCAACATCTGTCTGGCATATGTGACAGCATCATATGATGGCTGGACAACACTCCCATTACACTGCGCATGGATACCCTCTGGGACAACCAACAGGTGAACCAGCAGATGGCTGTCCTTGCTCTGATTCTTTATTATTTCTCTATTTCATTTATTTCTTCTCTGATCTTTATTATTTCTTTTCTGTCCCCTAACTTTCAGTCTGTGTGTGTCTTCCGATCTGAAGTGAGTCTCTTGTAGGCAGCATACATTTGGGTTTTGTTTTTGTATTCATTCATCTACTCTATGTCTTTTGATTGGAGCAGTTAGTCCATTTACATTTAATTATTGATATTTTGTTAATTTCTTTTTTAAAGTTTTTTGTTCCTTTCTTTTTCTTTTGCTCTCTTCCCGTGTGATTTGATGACTGTCTGTAGTGTTACAGTTGAATGCCTTTCGCTTTTTGTGTGTGTGTATCTATTATTATATATTTTTATATATATATGTGATATATATATGTGATTATTTTAAGTTGCTGATCTCTTAAGTTTGAATGCATTCTAATCAGCCTACATTTTCATTCCCCACCTACCATGGTTAATGTTTTTGATGTCATATTTTACATCATTTTGTTTTGTGTATCTCTTAACTACGTATTGTAGTTAAGATATAGATGATTTTACTACTTTTAGCTTACAGCCTTCCTACTAGCTTTATACATTGTTGACTTACTACCTTCACTGTATGTTTAGCTTTACTAGTGAGATCTTTCCTTTCATAATTTTCATATTTCTAGTTGTATCCTTTTCTTTTACACCTAGAAAAATTCCTTTAACATTTCTTTTAAAGCCCGTTTAATGGTGCTAAACTCTTTTAGCTTTTGCTTATCTGTAAAACTCTTTATCTCTCCTTCAAATCTAAATGATAACCTTGCTGGGTAGAGAATTTTGGGCTGTAAGTTTTTTCCTTTCATCGCTTTGAATATATTGTGTCTCTCCCTTCTGGCCTGCAAAGTTTCTTCTGAAAAGCCAGCTGATAATCTTATGGGAATTCCCATGTATGTAACTAGTTGCTTTTCTCTTGATTTTTAATATTCTCTCTTTATCTTTAATTTTTGCCATTTTAATTACAGTGTGTCTTGGTGTGGTCTTCTTTGGGTTGATTCTGTTTGAGACTACTCTCTGTGCTTCCTGGACCTGGATGTCTTATCTTTCCAAGGTTAGGGAAGTTTTCAGCTATTATTTCTTCAGATATTTTCTGTGCCCCTTTCTCTCTCTCTTCTCCTTCTGGGATCCCTATAATGCAAATGTTATTACACTTGATGTTATACCAGAGGTCTCTTAAACTATACCTATTTTTTTTTAATTCTTCTTTCTGTTCAGCTTTGTAATTTCCACTACTCTATCTTCTGGTTTATAGTTCCTCTGTACCATCTAATCTACTGTTGATTCCTTCTAGTGTATTGTTAATTTCAGTTATTGTATTCTTTAGCTGTGTTTGGTTCTTCTTTATATTCTCTAACTCTTCATTGAAATTCTTACTGTGTTCATACATTCTTCTCCCAAGTTCAGTGAGCATCTTTATGATTATTACCTTGAGCCCTCTGTTGGATAGATTGCTTATCTCCACTTCTTTTAGTTCTTTTTCTGAGGTTATGTCTTCTTCCTTCATTTGTAATATATTACTCTGTCTCCTCATTTTGCCAGTTCTCTGTGTTCATTTCTATGTGTTAGGTACATCAGTTACATTTTCCAATCTTGGGGAAGTTGCCTTATGTAGGAGATATCCTTTAGGGCCCAGCAACACACTCCCCTCTGGTCACCAGAGCTGTATGCTCTAGTGGTGCCCCCTTTGTGGACTGCATGTGTCCTTCTATTGTGGCAGGGCTGACTACTGTGGGCATGTTGGTAGGTGGAGCTGGCCCCTGGCCAGGCTGGCTGGGAGGCCATTCCTCATGCAGTTGTTGCAAGTCCACTGGAGGGCAGGGTAGGCTTCCCATGTGGTTTGCCACACAACCTGGGGGTTGCAAGGCTGCTGCTGGCCTGCTGGTGGGCAGTGCCGGGTCCCTATGTGGTTTGATGCTTGATTGAATGAATCTACGTGTGAATGTAATCAGTGTGGAGCTGGGAAGGACCTTAGGATGATCCCAAATCATCCTGACCATGCTGTTGAAGGCACTTCCCTTGTCTTGATGCGGTTATTTATCTCCACTTGTGGTTATACTCTCCACCAGGAAAAGGAGAAACTGTATGTGGAACTAAAGCACATCCTGGCCCGGCAGCCTGGGCCTGAGGCTGCAGAGCAGCTACAGATCTACCGCCACACGCTGCGGGAGAAGACCAAGCAGCTTAAAGTAAGTGGTAGCCTCTGCTCCTTCCTGGCTGAAGGACAGACACACTCTGGGGAATACCCATGGACAAGTCTACTGGCTCAGTACAAGGAGCCAGTCTCCCAAATGCTGTCCTCCTTTGATATCAGCTTTTTTAGTGTTCCAGTCCTGGGAGGCACAGGGCAAGCCTTAAAGCTACCCCTCCGCTCCTAAGCTAATAGACTCCCACAAAACAGGGAGATGAACAAGTGGAGAAAGAGCTGGGGAGAGGATGATGGCAATGGGATAGAAATTTGGAGGACAAGGTTTGTATAGATTATCTCAAGATGATTTAGAGGATTCGAATGGTGGGAAAGAACAGAGGGAATATTTTAACACCACTGCCCACTGAAGCAGATCATTGTGTCAAAGCAGGTTTTTACTATTCATTCCACCTGAAATACATGTACACAAAACACAGGCTACTCCCCAGTCCCCAGGAACCTTGCTTCATGACCATCTATGAAATAAGAAGCCATGAAAGGGAAGTAAAATCATTTTAGGATTCTGTTAGTGTAAGTTCCCTTCTAAGTGACATAAGAACATTAGCTGGGGAGATGGAATGTTTTAGTATTATATGTGCCTTTTTAAAGTTTTCTCAAAAACTGTGTGTTCCCACTATATCCTCAGCTTTACCTCCTAAAAAGTACTTAGATATTCTTGGCATGTTAGGGAAGCCTTATACACACACATGCACAGAATGTAGCGCATGGCAGCTGAATTCTGGCACTTTCCTGTGCAGTGATGGTAATAATCATTGCCTTTCTGCCTGGGGTAAAGTAGATGCCACGCTACTAATACAGTACTAAACCTTTCACAAATACAATGTTGTGAAATCACATCCTTTTACTTAAAGAGAGCAGATGAAACAGAAACGTAATGAGAGCATTAATTTTCAACTTATCACTGTTAAGCATTCATTTTACATGAGTATCCTGAGACATAATTTGAGTTTTGTAGGAGGCATACTCTTTTGATTATTTTCATCCTTTTAAACAATTGAATATATCAAATAAAATAAAAACTTATTTTCTCAGGGTTGGGTGTAAATTAGAAAAGCACATGTCTTTACACTACTCTCAGATAGGCATACTTAGCGCTGGGTTGTATTCAGTGGTTCATAGCAGACTTTTGTTACTTTAAGCCTTTATCTGAGGGTATCCAGATTTTTGCTCTGAATGACATGTGACCCCTGGTGGAAGATTCAGGGGTGGATAATACCAAGCCTGTCCACCAGTTTGTCCTCATTATCTGGGCTCTTTTAGGAAATTCCACATTCATTGTTTGGAAATAAGGTCTTTGTTCCTAAGAGTTTAACTATTTTTTTTTTAACATCTTTATTGGAGTAAAATTGCTTTACAAGGGTGTGTTAATTTCTGCTGTATAACAAAGTGAATCAGCTATACATATACATATATCCCCATATCTCCTCCCTCTTGCGTCTCCCTCCCACCCTCCCTATCCCACCCCTCTAGGTGGTCACAAAGCACCGAGCTGATCTCCCTGTGCTATGCAGTTGCTTCCCACTAGCTATCTATTTTACGTTTGGTAGTGTATATATGTCAATGCTACTCTCTCGCTTCATCCCAACTTAACCTTCCCCCTCCCGTGCCCTCAAGTCCATTCTCTACGTCTGCGTCTTTATTCCTATCCTGACCCTAGGTTCATCAGAACCTTTCTTTTTTTTAAGATTCCATATATATGTGTTAGCATACGGTATTTGTTTTTCTCTTTCTGACTTACTTCACTCTGTATGACAGACTCTAGGTCCATCCACCTCACTGCAAATAACTCAGTTTTGTTTCTTTTTATGGCTGAAGACAGTTTTTCTTCCAATGTGAAAAGCATATTCTTTAGCTCGTGATAACATCGTCAGAATCCTTTTCACAGCAGTTAAGAGGAAATAGTTCAGAAGCAGACGAACACTCGAAAGATAAACATCTGCCTTTTATGCAAATTTTTAAAAAATGCAGAACTAGACGAAAACCAAATCAAATCTATTGCATGCCCCTTAGGACAGTAGCCTCCCTTTTTTCCCCTTGGTTTTTGTTGGGGGTACCCCTCGTTTTAGTGTGCTCTACACATCCGTTTAGGTGAGTAAATTCCCTCTTTCCCTGTCCAGCCTGAAACCAGTAGCATCTGCTGAACACAACAGTGCAAGAGGCAGGTAATTAGGTTTCCTATTAGAGCCCCTCGCATGCAGTACACTCTCCCTGCAGATATCATAGCCCCCTGCTTCTTAGAGGTAAGTCCCAGTGCTGGAATAAAGAGAGAACCTGTGAATAGTCCCAAAGGGCACAGTAAAGAGGTGATTGACATTCAGCAGAACAACAACCTTGGAAAACATATAAATTGAATACCTACTGAGTGGTGGTGGGGGCAGGATGATTCTGAGTAATTTTTACAGTAATCCTCAGATGAATCACGCTCTCTTGCAATGACTTTTCTGAATGCTTTATTTAAAAAAGGCTTTAAAAGCAATTTTATGCTGTACGTCTGGGAGTTTTTCTGTTTCGACTCACAGTATTCTTGAACCACATTACACCATTCATACGTGAGCCTGTTTACATGTGCCTGATAGTTCTCCTTTAAAGCAGGGGAATGAGGTTCCATTGTTTGCCACTGGATTATGAGTCTTCAGACCTCCGTCAGATTTTTACCCAGATACAGACCTTGAACTGGTAGAAGTGTGCGGATTAACTGTTAAACCTGGGCATGGTTTTGTATCTCTAGCCTCACTGAGGTAAGTGGCCGCAGATTAAAAAGATTTTTCAGAGAAGGATATTGTCTCACCGCGCATCTTCCGTTAATGCTGCTTTATTTGTCACGCTAGGTTTTGTCTTCAGAACTGAATATGTATGAATCACAGAGCCAAGAATATAAGTATGAGATCGAGAAGCTTAGCAATGAACTGCTGAACTTAAAGAAGAAATACCTTGCTCAGAAACGTAAAGAATACATTCAGAAGTAAGAATTAGTCAAATGTTCTAGTTCTGTTGTGCCTGTTAACTGCTGATAAGAAAATAATTGAAGACAGTCACAGAGTCACAGACTTCACTGGGGTAAACTAAGTCAGGGGTGAGCAAATTACTTTCTACAGGTCCCTCAGTGGGCTGGTGTTAGAGCAAGACGGGCGTCTCCTTTGATACTGAGACCCCTCCTTAGGACCCTAACAGGGATTCATTAATATCAGCTCACTGGTGGACCTTGTGTGGAGCAGAGGAAACCTAGTGTGATTTTTTTCCCCCACACAGTTCTCACGGTTTGGAGATAATCATTCCATAACTATGTCTGCAGAGGAGGTTCACGATTAGCCTTGTATGGGCTGAAGCATATTCACACTTAAAACCACTGTAATTATGAGCAGTTCACGAGTAATTTTCACCTGTGTTTTAGATAAACTGTCTCTGAACCATTTCTGTGTCTAGTACCTGACTTCAGTATCTGCTGTAGGGTATCAGCATGAGCATTCTTCTAGGAGATGATAATGCAGATATCAGGTGAATATTTTGGGTTTCAGGATGCCTACATGTTGAAGAGTAAATGTTCTCTTCACTTTGTTATTGTTTGCCTAATCCTGGGGTGAGTGAGTGGGCCCAGATGAATCAGCAGGTTTGAACCTTGGCTGTGTGCATTGCCCAAATCATCTTGTTCATTCTCTAGAGGCTCACATTGTGAGTTGAAAGTCAGGCTTGGTATTTCATACACATGGGCCTTTCAAGGACATGGTGAAACAGGGTTTGAACGCATGCATCAATAATCCATTAGTGGCAAACAGCTACTTAAAGTAGCTGGATGCGAATTCATTTGCCAGTAAAAATCTATCCTTTTTTGTATATCAGAATATTCCCCCATTCCACATTTAGATGCCAGTTCCTTGGTAGACTAAAATATTGCTAAAAACTATAGCTAATTTAGATGGGTCTGGCTTAATGTGTGGGTCTAGCAACTATCTGATGCAGAATCACTGGTGAGATTTATTAAACATGCAGGTTCCTAGGCCCCATTTCCAGATATTTGGATTCAGCAGGTTCTGGATGGGCCTCAAAAATCTGCAGTTTAATTGCTCTCTAGGTGAATTCCATGCACACTGATGTTTGAGAACCACCGATGTTAATGATGTGAATTGAATGAATGTTGGAGTAGAAACACTAGTTTTCTTTTAGGGCACCAAAGTTGTGCTTATCAAATGTCATGTCTAGTTTCCACGTGAGGCAGTTGTCTAGCTCTGTGGCCTTCAGACTTTCTGAGTGTGCACTCTTATCAGTAAAACAATTTTGAACTTGCAGCCCCCCTGATATATACGCATATAGTTTTTAAAATTAAAAAAATACTATTTTGGAATAGTTTTTTACCTCCAATATATTTTAATTTATAAAGTACACACAAATACTATTGTCACTTTGTGAGTAATTATTAGTAAAGAAAGATTTTTAATTTTCAAAGATAAAATATTGAATCTCTAATATCTTCTTGCCACTTGACAACAGGTCATCCCACTCATCTTGTAGAGTTCACACACTCCATTTTGGAGACCAGTGGTCCAGTTGAAACAGTTATAAACAGCTGGCTTGGCTAAACAGTTAATTGCCTTCCTAGAGCTAATTAACTAACCTGCCTTGGCCCTGGGATTTGGCCTAGTTTCCATTGACCTTATTGATCCCCCGGCCAGGCACACACAGTTTTTTGGACACAGGGAGCATGCTGACAGAGGGACACCCCTCTGATAGCTCATTCCCTCCCAATGGCCCATCCACTAGAATTGCACTGCCCCCCCGGGCAGTATGCCACTTGTGGCTATTTAAATTAAAGTGAATTGCAATTCAATCAAATTAGAAATTTAGTTCCTTAATTGCACTAGTCACATTTCACCTACTTAGTAGCCATGTGTGGCTAGTGGATGCCGCATTGGGCAGCTCAGAAACAGAGCTTTTCCACCATCATGGAAAGTTCTGTCAGATAGCACTGCTCTAGACTCTGCCTTTGCCTTGAATCCTCATTCCTTGTGGCCAATCTGACCTGGCTAGGGCATCATTTGGTCGTTCCATTTAGTTGGGATCCATAAACTGGAGGGAGACAGAGAGTTATGAGTTCATGGGAGAACAGGGAAAAGAAAAAAAAAAGATTAAGGAGCTGAAGGAAAATATGCCCAGGCAAGAACAAAAGTGCTGAGATGGTTTAGACTGGAAGGAAGAAGGCTGAAGGGAGTCATTAAGATGGTCTATAAATGCATTAAAAAGATCATATAAAGGAGACATTATTCCCATTAGTCAACTTAGATCAGGCCAGAAGCATTAAGCTTAAGTTCCTTCAGAGAGGAAATTTTAGGTTATTTAAGGCGGGAGAGGGCAGGGGGAGGGGGGCACTGCCTGCAGCTAGCAACAGTCAGGAGGTAGACAAATTGTCAGAGTACTTGAAGGAATCTTCTTTGGTGGGCCCACTCAAGGCTAAAGCTTTTGTCCTGTTTATGGAGGACGGCTTTTATAATAATGAAATCAATTCTGCTAAGGGACAGCTGGATTGATTAACAAATTCTCTGCAGGTTCTTTTCAAATGGAATAATTTAGAATAATCTCTGTGGCTATTCTCCTCACACATACTCTTTATAAAATAGCAACTCATATCATTTTTACCTTTTTGCCTTTTTTTTTCACTTTTCTCAAACCCTGTTTTTATCATGCTCCAGTCCTGACCTGCACTCCTACCCACCTGCCCTGTCTAGAGTTTGCAGTACAATTCAGATTCTTTTGCAAAAGGTAGAATTCTCTTCCCTGAAGTAAATCACTTTTATTAGCCAAATCTAATTGGTTTTAGTCTTAGTAGTTTGCTCAGTTTTTATTTTTAAAAAGGGACTCCAAAGATGTTTTCCATAAGACCCTAATTATTCAATAGGTAATTTTTATAAATTTAAGATACCTCTGCAGGAAACCTGAATGTGTGTGTGTGTGTGTGCGCGTGTGTGTGTATATGTGTGGGTATTTAAAGAAGATCTGCATAGAAGATACATTGTAGATTTTAGATTAGAACTTCCTTTATCTATTGCCAAATGTACCATCTTATTTATCTTTCCCAGCTTTTCTCATATCTTAAACTATTTCTAATAATAACTGCTGCTCATCTAAAGTTATAGGAAAATTTGTATTTTATAAATGTCCAAGTTTGATGAAGATACCTTGTGTGTGTGATAAATATTTATGTTTCCACTGAAACTTTGGATTATAAAAGTTGATAAATGATGAATTAGTCATTATAATTGAGCCAAGAGAAAGATTCTTCTGACTGATCTTTGGAACTAAACAAATGCTTTATAAAATAGGAAGATGATTACAAGTCAGGAGCCTCTAGTCCACAGGGTCTGAGCTATTATGAGGCCTTCTGTCCGTATTTAGATCAACATTAGGGAAGCACATTTAATTGTGTCTTTCCCTAATTCTATGTGTTATCAGTAACACCTAATTAGATTTAAACCACCACCTTGTCTCAAACTGGAAGCTTTGATCAAAGCAGTTTTCAGTGGCTAATTCACCCTAAGAACTATCAAACATAGAAGAGGAAAAAGATGGTAAGAAGTTAACTTTCACCTCCTCTCTTATAGGAACAAGGACAGAATAGGTACGGAGAATGCCTTCTCAGTGGCCAAACTAACTGGCCCTCGTTTTGCGGGGGGTGGATTTCCCCTCAGCAAGTCATCCAAGATGAAGTCCTAACTCCGAGCTGCTGGCTGGGTCCAGTTGAACAGCTCACGAAATTCACTCTGGAACATTTTGGAGGAATCTCTTTGAAATCCCTTGGATCACAGACATTTAGGGAAATCAGTCCTCAGATTCCAGGATGGAAAGAAACGCAGAACTATTATAGTCATGTACATGTAAGAGTGATGACGTTCTACATAGTCCACATGGATATTAACAGAGTGTAATTATATCTGTTCAATTAGGCCAACCCATTCCATGAAGCAGATCTTTTGTTACTACCACACTGATTTATTTTGAAATGCACCACATCTAGATACTCTGTATGGATGAAAGTTTGGATCCTAATGTCTATTATAGACATCAGTGCATAGGTTTTATATTTTTAAAAAAATTTTTTGAAATGCAATGCATTCTTATTAATAAGAATCTATTATAATTATTCCTCATTAACAAGTCATTGATGAGATGAGAAAGAAGGACACACTCTCGAGTATTTAAAAAGTGTTCTGAGAGTGATTTCTATGTGGAAGTTCTTTTCAGGCCTGGGGTATGACAATCTATTCCAAAGAGACATACTAATAAATGCTTCATCATAAAAAATAAAAAGAACCTTTGTAGAGATTTTGATCTTTGCTTTGGTAGAGTACGTAATTAAAGTTTAAAACTACTGTGAGAAATGTTTAACCCAAGGATGTGATTCAGAGGAACCAAGACTGTAAAATGAGAGGTTTCGGCTGGTATCCATTGAAGGTCTATCCTTTCTAGACCTCACACTTGGAGAACAGAGTTACATGGGACAGAGATCTGTTTGCCTTCCAGGCTGCAGGCCAGCATTTTGAGCCGCTGAATCCATTGTATTTTCTTTGTATTGAAGCCACAGTTATGTGGGCATCAGTTCAAAGTTCCCTTGTTTAAAGTGTCCAGTCAGTAATATTATGTGGGACACTCTGGCCATCTCTCTCCCAATAACTTGACCTCTGTAATTTTTTAAAAATAATTGAGGAGTAAGTAGCTTATGGATAAGTAAGGCCAGTATAAGTAGATCATTCCATTTGTGCTGCAGAACTGAGGTTCCCATTGAGAGGAGCAGGAGACTTAATGGCCCCAAGATGTTTGTTTAGATTATCCAGAGAGGTGGGAGTTTAGAGGGATCTAAAATCATATTCCACTGTCCCTCTCAGTTCACCGCCAGAAGCAGACCCAATGCAATGATGGCCATGAAAGCGATTGATTCTGAAATGATCCCAGGAAACATCCTAAGAGTTGGGAAAGTAGGACAGGGAAGGGAAGGAGACCAACCTAAGGCTCAATGTCAAGTTCCATGGTGGGAGACTTTGGCTGGACCTTTCAGGGAGCTCTGGAGACAATGTAATCACATCTCAGAGTGTCCCCATCAGGGTGAGGGAACTGGGATATTTATATCCCCCATGCTTCCAGTCACTGGCCAAGGACTGCTCTGGAAGGGTCTTTCTGGTCTTCCCTGTAGGCAAACCAGCTCTCAAAGAGACAGCGGTTGCTGACTGTTGGAAGCAGAAGTGGTTAAGGGCTGGGGGAACTGAGTCAGGCAGTGTCATCCTCTGTTGCTTCTCTCACATGATCACAGTCGAGAGCTGCAGATGGAAATCAACCTCCAGTGTAGCTGGTGACCCCGTGGTGAGGTGTGATCATCAGCAATTTGGGTACCATGCGGGAGCATGAGAATGGTTATATACACGAGAGAATTTGCTTAGAAAACCTTAAACCTGAAGAATCACAATGGGGCCATTTCCAGTTTTGAAAATCACTGATGCTGTATTCCCTCAGAGCCAACCACATTCTGTTTAGACAGAAGACTTTTACAGGTAAGGTGAGGCAAGACAGTTATGACATGTGCAGCACTGGAGGGTTTCCCATCCATTCAGGAACATTTTGAAGTATAGTCGTAGCCAACTTCCTTCTGAGCCCTTGGGTGGCTTTGTGAGAGGTTCACTTCTCTAGAGAAATGGGGTCTGTGATTCTTGATCTATTGCAGTATGGCAAAGACTCTGGAGACAGATGCCAGGTTCAAATCCTGGCTCGTCATAACAATTGAGTTGTTTTGAGGATTAAATGAGTTAATGTATGTAAGCTTAGAACAATGTCAGGCCCATAGTAATTGTTCAATAAATACCTGCTATTACTATTACATGAGATACCTTATGTTTTGAAATTTGAGAATCAAAGTTGTTACATAATACTTTATTATATCAACTATAAAGATGATTCTTATCCTCGTTTAGCGGGTGAGTGACATTAAAATGTCTGGATGAAGCTAGATTTGCTAATGTAATTTATAGTTTAGTATCTTGCAGAAATGCCATATTGGGGACCTCATGAAAACTTCTGTATATTTTTCTTATAACTGTGATCTGGGGACAGATCCGTCACTTTCAGGAGTTGGAGCTTCCAGAGGGAAAGACCCTGGTGGTCTCTAGCTACCATTTTCTTCTTGTTTCTCTCCATGTAATGGAGAAGGGTGGTCAGCCTCTGCTGATGACCTCTGACCTTGGTCCCATGAGCCGAGATCGCACAGGCTCTGGGAGCTGACGCAGCAGCTCTATCAGCTCAATACACTTATGTTCAAACGGAGGAAGAGTAGATTAAGGCTTAGAAAAGGTGGAAGATACTGCTGCTGCCTCTCATTTACTGCACATCCTGACAACCCAGGGTATTAAAAGCAATAACTATTTAGGTGCAGGTGTTGCCACTGTAGCCACAGTACAAAAATGAGCTATTAAAAACACTGAGATTTGCAGATCATTAAAGATAACTGTGAACTCACGGTGGGTTTAAGGTGCTTTTAAAATCACATATTTGAGCTGCATTGTAAAGCAACATTAGGAGATTATACAGTAGCATCATCTTACCCCAGGGTTTTGAGCATTTCAGAAAGGAGTCCTGTTGCTAAACCAGCCATTGACTCTCAACTGGGCTGATGGGGAGCTGGTATGGTTTCTCTGTTGATAGAGAGATACATGATAAAGGGGACTCCCTGGTCATTATTTGCTGATCATAGCTTCTCAGCGACTGCTCTTAGGCCAGGTTTTTATTGTGCTTACCTCTGAAGAAGTTGCTCAGAGCAAAGGTTTGTTGCTGTGATAAGCCATAGGGATGGAGGTTGTCACGCTAGGAGGAGATGGCAGCAACTCTCCTTGTCATGGGCTGTAATTTTGCTATAAAAATTTATCCAGGGTTGATAATTATTGTTTGATTTCCCGGCTTGCTCAACCAGATTCTGAAGTTTGACCTAGGCCAAGATACCCATCAGAAAATACTATATCATGACTTTAGAGCAGAATGGCATTTCAGAGCCCGGACAATTTGAGGAAAGATATTCTCTGTCTTAAACATAATCAGTTGTATGGAGACCTAGTTGTAATAGAAGCAAAGGGAGGGCATTTTAAAATAGTAAAATAGTTAAAAAATATATCTCACGGGCTTCCCTGGTGGCGCAGTGGTTGAGAGTCCGCCTGCCGATGCAGGGGACACGGGTTCGTGCCCTGGTCCGGGAGGATCCCACATGCCGCGGAGCGGCTGGGCCCGTGAGCCAAGGCCGCTGAGCCTGCGCGTCCAGAGCCTGTGCTCCGCAACGGGAGAGGCCACAACAGTGAGAGGCCCGCGTACCAAAAAAAAAAAAAAATATATATATATATATCTATATCTATATCTATATATATATCTATCTCACTATTTTCTTTGTAGTAGATAGGAAGTATTTTTATGGCATTATCCATTTTTAACTTCTAATTCAATGCTGTTTTAGTATACCATTTCTCATATCTATTATTTAAAAGTTCCATTAGGGTTTTGAGATCCATTAGAATTTTATAACAGTATGAAATGTGATGTCAACAGGGTACGATTTTTCTTTTTTATAATTAAAAATAGATTTTTTTCCCTATTTTAAAGTACCTGATTGAACTACAGATAGAAAATTAGAAAATACCAATAAGCAAAAAGAAAGAGGACATCAATAATCCCACCATCTATTGATAAGTATTGTTTTCCTGGGCTAATGCACGTCTCATCCGCTGTACCAATTGTTCATGCCCACCATCTGTTCTGACTGGTTGGTGCTTGTAATTCCCAATTGTTAAATATTTTGTATATCACCTTTGAAATACTACTGTTTTATAATTTTGAGTGTATCTTTCTGGACATTTAAAATAAGTATATATAGATATATTTTGTTTTTTAAAAATCAAAGATGTAATTGAGATATAATTCACATATAGTGAAAGCATGGATTTTAAGTGTACAGTTTGGTAAGTTTTGACAAATGCATATGCCCAAGTAACCACTACCACAATCACTACCACAACTGCAACCCCTGCCCTCCACCACCGCCAAGAATGCCATTATGCCCCTTGGCAGTCAATATTCACAGCCCCCATCCAGCCTAAGCAACAATGGATCTGTTTTTCATCTTATATTAGTTATGTCTTTCTTAGATTTCATATAAATGGAATCATACAGTAGGCACTCTTTTGCACCTGGCTTTTTTTCATGTAGTTTAATGTTTTTTTGAGATTCACCAATGTTGTTGTTTATATCAGTAATTAATTCATTTTTATTGCTGAGTAATATGCCATTATATCAACAACACAATTTGTCTATTGGTTTACCTGTTGATGGGAATTCAGGTTGTTTCCAGTGTTTAGCTATTAGGAATAAAGTTGCTATGAATGTTCATGTACAAGTCTTTATGTAGACAGATATTATCATTTCCAGGAATGGAATTGTTGGATCAATTCAAGGGTATGTATACACTTAATTTGATGAGAAACTGCCAAACTGTTGGACCATTTTACATTCCTACCAACAATGTGTGTGAATTCCAGTTACTCTAATCTTTTTCAGTATTGTCAGTATTTTTTTAAGCCATTCTATTGGATATATAGTGGTATCTCATTGTGGTTTAAATTTGTATTCCCCGATGACTAATAATGTTAAACATTTTTTTTTTTTTTTTTTTTTGCGGTACACGGGCCTCTCACTGTTGTGGCCTCTCCCGTTGCGGAGCACAGGCTCTGGACGCGCAGGCTCAGCGGCCTTGGCTCACGGGCCCAGCCGCTCCGCGGCATGTGGGATCCTCCCGGACCGGGGCACGAACCCGTGTCCCCTGCATCGGCAGGCCACCACTGCGCCACCAGGGAAGCCCTGTTAAACATTTTTTTCATGTGCTTTCTGTCATTCATATGTGAACTGTCTTCAGATCTTTTGACCATTAAAAAAAATCTTTTTATTAGGTTGTAAACGTTCTTTGTGCCTTCTGGATACAAAACCTTTGTCAGATATATGCATTGCAAATATTTCCACTTGGCTTCTGGCTTACCTTTTCATTTTCTTAATAGTGTATTTTGAAGAGCAGACCTTTTAAATTTTACTGAGGTCCAATTTATCCTTATTTTTCTTATGTAGTTTGTACTTTTCTTGTCCTAAGTAATTTTTGCCTACTCTGAAATAGTAATGATTTTATATCTGTTTTCATCTAGAAGTTTTATTATCGTTTTAGTTTTTATGTTATATTTATGGTCCATTTAGAGTTACTTTTATGTGTGGTGTGAGGTTAGAGTAGAGGTTCATTTTTGTTCCATATGGATATCCAGTTGTTCAGCACCATTTGCTGAAAAGACTGTCATTTTCCAGTGAATTACCTTGGCATATTTATAGAAAATCAGTGCACTTTATTTGAACAGTTCTATTTATGGACTTTGTTCTGTTCTGTAACTCTATACCTATCTATTTTGATGACAATAACTTTGTCTTGAAATTTAATGGTACAAGGTCTTCAACTTTTTTCTTCTTCTATAGAAATCTTTTAATTGTTCTAGGTTTTATCCATATTTATATACAGCTTAGAATCAACTTATCAATTTCTACAAAAAAGCCTGCTGGAAATTTGGTTGGGATTGCACTGAATCTAGAGATCAATTTGGGAAGAACTGTCATTTTGACAAAATTGAGGTTTTTAATCCATGAACATGGCACATATCCCCATTTATTTAGATTTAAAAATTTTTTCTCAGCAACATTTTATAGTTTTCAGTGTACAGATATTGCACATATTCTGTTAAATTTTTGCCTAAGTATTTTGCAATTTCTGATGTTATTGTAAATGGTATTTTACCTCTTATTTTCCGTTTGTTATTAGTATATGGAAATACAACTGATTTTTGTATATTTTGTATCTGATGACGTTGCTAAATTCATTTATTTTACAGTTTTTTGGAATTACTTAGGATTTTCTGTAAACATAAACATGTTTTCTACAAATAAAGACAGTTTTTCTTTGTTTCCAATCAGTATGCTTTTTATTATTTGTTTGTTTCTTTGTTCGTAATCACCATACTTGCACTGACTAGGACTTCAAATAATTGTTAAAGTGGTGCTTTGTTCTTGACGTTAGGAGGAAGGTTTGAGTCTTTCATCATGACGTATGATGTTAGTGGCAGGATTTTCATAGTTGCCTTTTATTAGGTTGAGGAAATTCCCCTCTATTGTCTGTTTACTAAGTTTTTAATCATGCATAGATACTGTTTCATCAGTGCCTTTTCTGCATGTATTGAGTTAATCATATTTTTTTCTCATTTGTTTTGTTAACATGGTGAATTACCTTGCTTTTCAAATGTTCAACCAACTTTGTATTCTTTGTATAGACCCCACTTGGTCATTTTTATACATATTATCATTATTATATATTGTTGAATTAGATTTGCTAACTTTCTGTTAATGACTTTTACAGCTATATTCATCAGGGTTATTGGTCTGTAATTTTCTTATGATATCTTTGTCTGGTTTTGGTTTCAAGGTTTTGCTGGCCTCACAAACTGAACTGGGAAATGATCCTTCTCCACTATTTCCTGTGTAGGATTGGTATTATTTCTTCCTTAAATACATGATATAATTTTCCATTAAAGTTACCTGAAATTACAATTTTTCTTGTGGGAAGGTTTTAAATAGATATAGGGTTATTTGAATTTTATGTTTCATCTTGTATTTTGGGTTTTTTTTTTAATTTATTTTTTTATACAGAAGGTTCTTATTAGTTATCCATTTTATGCATATTAGTGTATATGTCAATCCCAATCTCCCAATTCATCACACCACCACCAACCCTCCTTCCACTTTCCCCCCTTGGTGTCCCTACGTTTGTTCTCTACATCTGTGTCTCAATTTCTGCCCTGCAAACCGGTTCACTTGTACCATTTTTCTAGGTTGCACATATATGCGTTAATATACGATATTTGTTTTTCTCTTTCTGACTGACTTCACTCTGTATGACAGTCTCTAGGTTCATCCACGTCTCTACAAATGACCTAATTTCATTGCTTTTTATGGCTGAGTAATATCCTGTTGTATACATACCACAACTTCTTTATCCATTCGTCTGTCGATGGGCATTTAGGGTGCTTCCATGACCTGTCTATTGTAAATAGTGCTGCAATGAACATTGGGGTGCATGTGTCTTTTTTTTTTTTTTTTTTTGCGGAACGCGGGCCTCTCACTGCTGTGGCCTCTCCTGCTGCGGAACACAGGCTCCGGATGCGCAGGCCCAGAAGTCACAGCCCACGGGCCCAGCCACTCCGCGACATGTGGGACCCTCCCGGACCGGGGCATGAACCCGCGACCCCTGCACTGGCAGGCGGACTCTCAACCACTGCACCACCAGGAAGCCCGCATGTGTCTTTTTTAATTATGGTTTTCTCTGGGTATATGCTCAGTAGTGGGATTGCTGGGTCATATGGTAATTCTATTTTTAGTTTTTTAAGGAACCTCCATACTGTTCTCCATAGTGGCTGTTTCAATTTACATTCCCACCAACAGTGCAAGAGGATTCCCTTTTCTTCACACCCTCTCCAGCATTTGTTGTTTGTGATTTTCTGATGATACCCATTCTAACCGGTGTGAGGTGATATCTCATTGTAGTTTTGATTTGCATTTCTCTAATGATTAGTGATGTTGAGCATTCTTTCATGTGTTTGTTGGCAATCTGTATATCTTCTTTGGAGAAATGTCTATTTAGGTCTTCTGCCCATTTTTGGATTGGGTTGTTTGTTTCTTTACTACTGAGCTGCATGAGCTGTTTATATATTTTGGAGATTAATCCTTTGTCCGTTGATTCATTTGCAAATATTTTCTCCCATTCTGAGGGTTGTCTTTTCGTCTTGTTTATGGTTTCCTTTGCTGTGCAAAAGCTTTTAAGTTCCATTAGGTCCCATTTGTTTATTTTTGTTTTTATTTCCATTACTCTAGGAGGTGGATCAAAAAAGATCTTGCTGTGATTTATGTCAAAGAGTGTTCTTCCTATGTTTTCCTGTAAGAGTTTTATAGTGTCCGGTCTTACATTGAGGTCTTTAATCCATTTTTAGTTTATTTTTGTGTATGGTGTTAGGGAGTGTTCTAATTTCGTTCCTTTACATGTAGCTGTTCAGCTTTCCCAGCACTACTTATTGAAGGGACTGTCTTTTCTCCATTGTATATCCTTGCCTCCTTTGTCATAGATTAGTTGACCATAGGTGCATGGGTTTATCTCTGGGCTTTCTAATCTGTTCCTTTGATCTATATTTCTGTTTTGTGCCAGTACCATATTGTCTTGATTACTGTAGCTTTGTAGTATAGTCTGAAGTCAGGGAGTCTGACTCCTCCAGCTCCGTTTTTTTCCCTCAAGACTGCTTTGTCTATTCAGGGTCTTTTGTGTCTCCATACAAATTTTAAGATTTTTGTTCTAGTTCTGTAAAAAAATGCCATTGGTAATTTGATAGGGATTGCATTGAATCTGTAGATTGCTTTGGGTAGTATACTCATTTTCACAATATTGATTCTTCCAATCCAAGAACATGGTATATCTCTCCATCTGTTGGTATCATCTTTAATTTCTTTCATCAGTGTCTTATAGTTTTCTGCATACGGGTCTTTTGGCTCCTTAGGTAGGTTTATTTCTATGTATTTTATTCTTTTTGTTGCAGTGGTAAATGGGAGTGTTTGCTTAATTTCTCTTTCAGATTTTTCATCATTAGTGTATAGGAATGCAAGAGATTTCTGTGCATTAATTTTGTATCCTGTAACTTTACCAAATTCATTGATTAGCTCCAGTAGTTTTCTGTTGGCATGTATAGGATTCTCTGTGTATAGTATCATGTCATCTGCAAACAGTGACAGTTTTACTTTTTCTTTTCCAATTTGTATTCCTTTTATTTCTTTTTCTTCTCTGATTGCCGTGGCTAGGACTTCCAAAACTATGTTGAATAATAGTGGTGAGAGTGGACATCCTTGTCTTGTTCCCGATCTTAGAGGAAATGCTTTCAGTTTTTCGCCATTGAGAATGATGTTTGCCATGGGTTTGTCATATATGGCCTTTATTATGTTGAGGTAGGTTCCCTCTATGCCCACTTCCTGAAGAGTTTTTATCATAAATATGTGTTGAATTTTGTCCAAAGCTTTTTCTGCATTTATTGAGATGATCATATGGTTTTTATTCTTCAGTTTGTTAATATGGTGTATCACATTGATTGATTTGTGTATATTGAAGAATCCTTGCATCCCTGGGATAAATCCCATTTGATCATGGTGTATGATCCTTTTAATGTGTTGTTGGATTCTGTTTGCTAGTATTTTGTTGAGGATTTTTGCATCTATATTCATCAGTGATATTGGTCTGTAATTTTCTTTTTTTGTAGTATATTTGTCTGGTTTTGGTATCAGGGTCATGGTGGCCTCGTTGAACGAGTTTGGGAGTGTTCCTTCCTCTGCAATATTTTGGAAGAGTTTGAGAAGGATGGGTGTTAGCTGTTCTCTAAATGTTTGATAGAATTCACCTATGAAGCCATCTGTTTCTGGACTTTTTTTGTTGGAAGATTTTTAATCACAGTTTCAATTTCATTACTTGTGATAGGTCTATTCATATTTTCTATTTCTTCCTGGTTCAGTTGTGGAAGGTTATACCCTTCTAAGAATTTGTCCATTTCTTCCATGTTGTCCATTTTATTGTTATAGACTTGCTTGTAGTAGTCTCTTAGGATGCTTTGTATTCTGCGGTGTCTGTTGTAACTTCTCCTTTTTCATTTCTAATTTTATTGATTTGAGTCCCCTCCCTATTTTTCTTGATGAGTCTGGCTAATGGTTTATTAATTTTGGTTTATCTTCTCAGAGAACCAGCTTTTAGTTTTATTGATCTTTGCTATTGTTTTCTTTGTTTCTATTTCATTTATTTCTGCTCTGATCTTTATGATTTCTTTCCTTATGCTAACTCTGGGTTTTGTTTGTTCTTCTTTCTCTAGTTCCTTTAGGTGTAAGGTTAGGTTGTTTATTTGAGATTTTTCTTGTTTCTTGAGGTAGGCTTGTATAGCTATAAAGTTCCCTCTTAGAACTGCTTTTACTGCATCCCATAGGTTTTGGATCCTCGTGTTTTCATTGTCATTTGTCTCTAGGTATGTTTTGATTTCTTCAGTGATCTCTTGGTTATTTAGTAATGTATTGTTTAGCCTCCATGTGTTTGTGTTTTTTACAGTTTTTTCCCCTGTAATTGATTTCTAATCTCATAGCGTTGTGGTCAGAAAAGATGCTTGGTATGATTTCAATTTTCTTAAATTTACTGAGGCTTGATTTGTGCCCCAAGATGTGACCTATCCTGGAGAATGTTCTGTGCACACTTGAGAAGAAAGTGTAATCTGCTGTTTTTGGATGGAATGTACCATAAATATCAATTAAATGTATCTGGTCTATTGTGTCATTTAAAGCTTATGTTTCCTTATTAATTTTCTGTTTGGAAGATCTGTCCATTGGTGTAAGTGAGGTGTTAAGGTCCCCCAGTATTTCTCTGTTACTGTGGATTTCCTCTTTTATAGCTGTTAGCACTTGCCTTATGTATTGAGGTGCCCCTATGTTGGATACATATTTATTAATTTTTTTATTTTTTATTATATATTTTTTCAGATCATGTCATCCCTGTAGTTTTTGGGTTTTATTTTGCTAAAACATATATAAAATATAACTTTTCATTTAAACCATTTAAAGTGTACAAATCAGTGGCATTAATTACATTTCCAATGTTGTGCAACCATCACTCCTATCTATTTCTAAAACTATTTCATCAATTAAAGCAGAAACTCTGTACCCATTAAGCAATAACTCCCCATTTCCCTCCTTCCCCCCATCCCTGGTAACCCCCAATCTACCGTCCAGCTCTACTAACTTGTCTATTTTAGAATATTTTATATTTGTGGTATCATACAATATTGTCCTTTTGTGTCTGGCTTATTGCATTTAGCATGATGTTTTGAAAAGTCATCCATGTTGTTAGCATGCTTCAGAGCTTCATTTTATAATGAATAATATTCAATAGTATGCATATACTACATTTTGTTTACACATTCATCTCTTGGTGGGAACTTGAATTGTTTCCACCTTTTACCTGTTGTGAATAATGCTGCAATGAACATTCATGAACAAGTATATGTTTGTGTCCTTGTTTTCTTTTTTTTTCATCATTATTGGAGTACAATTGCTTTACAATGGTGTGTTAGTTTCTGCTTTATAACAAAGTGAATCAGTTATATATATACATATGTTCCCATATCTCTTTCCTCTTGCGTCTCCCTCCCTCCCACCCTCCCCATCCCACCCCTCTAGGTGGTCACAAAGCACCAAGCTGATCTCCCTGTGCTATGCGGCTGCTTCCCACTAGCTATCTATTTTATGTTTGGTAGTGTATATATGTCCATGCCACTCCCTCATTTTGTCACAGCTTACCCTTTCCCCTCCCCATATCCTCAAGTCCATTCTCTAGTAGGTCTGTGTCTTTATTCCCATCTTACCCCTAGGTTCTTCATGACATTATTTTTTCTTAGATTCCATATATATGTGTTAGTATATGGTATTTGTCTTTCTCTTTCTGACTTACTTCACTTTGTATGACAGACTCTAGGTCCATCCACCTCACTACAAATAACTCAATTTTGTTTCTTTTTATGGCTGAGTAATATTCCATTGTATATATGTGCCACATCTTCTTTATCCATTCATCCAGTGATGGACACTTAGGTTGCTTCCATCTCCTGGCTATTGTGAATAGAGCTGCAATGAACATTTTGGTACATGACTCTTTTTGAATTATGGTTTTCTCAGGGTTTTCATTTTGGATGATCTGTCCATTGGTGAAAGTGGGGTGTTAAAGTCCCCTACTATGAATGTGTTACTGTCGATTTCCCCTTTTATGGCTGTTAGTATTTGCTTTATGTATTGAGGTGCTCCTATGTTGGGTGCATAAATATTTACAATTGTTATATCTTCTTCTTGGATCGATCCCTTGATCATTCTGTACTGTCCTTCTTTGTCTCTTCTTAAAGTCTTTATTTTAAAGTCTGTTTTGTCTGATATGAGAATTGCTACTCCAGCTTTCTTTTGGTTTCCATTTGCATGGAATATCTTTTTCCATCCCCTTACTTTCAGTCTCTATGTGTCTCTAGGTCTGAAGTGGGTCTCTTGTAGACAGCATATATATGGGTCTTGTTTTTGTATCCATTCAGCCAATCTGTGTCTTTTGGTGGGAGCATTTAGTCCATTTACTTTTAAGGTAATTATCGATATGTATGTTCCTATTCCCATTTTCTTAATTGTTTTGGGTTCTTTATTATAGGTCTTTTCCTTCTCTTGTGTTTCTTGCCTAGAGAAGTTCCTTTAGCATTTGTTGTAATGCTGGTTTTGTGGTGCTGAACTCTCTCAGCTTTTGCTTGTCTGTAAAGGTTTTTATTTCTCCATCAAATCTGAATGAGATTCTTGCTGGGTAGAGTAATCTTGGTTGCAGGTTTTTCTCCTTCATCACTTTAAATATGTCCTGCCAGTCCCTTCTGGCTTGTAGAGTTTCTGCTGAAAGGTTAGCTGTTAACCTTATGGGGATTCCCTTGTGTGTTATTTGTTGTTTTTCCCTTGCTGCTTTTAATATGTTTTCTTTGTATTTAATTTTTGACAGTTTGATTAATATGTGTCTTGGCCTATTTCTCCTTGGATTTATCCTGTATGGGACTCTCTGTGCTTCCTGGACTTGATTAACTATTTCCTTTCCCATATTAGGGAAGTTTTCAACTATAATCTCTTCAAATATTTTCTGAGTCCCTTTCTTTTTCTCTTCTTCTTCTGGAACCCCTATAATTCGAATGTTGGTTCGTTTAATGTTGTCCCAGAGGTTTCTGAGACTATCCTCAGTTCTTTTTATTCTTTTTTCTTTATTCTGCTCTGCAGTAGTTATTTCCACTATTTTATCTTCCAGGTCACTTATCCATTCTTCTGCCTCAGTTATTCTGCTATTGATCCCATCTAGAGTATTTTTAATTTCATTTATTGTGTTGTTCATCATTGCTTGTTTCATCTTTAGTTCTTCTAGATCCTTGTTAAATGTTTCTTGCATTTTGTCTATTCTATTTCCAAGATTTTGGATCATCTTTACTATCATTATTCTGAATTCTTTTTCAGGTAGACTGCCTATTTCCTCTTCATTTGTTAGGTCTGGTGGGTTTTTATATTGCTCCTTCATCTGCTGTGTGCTTTTCTGTCTTCTCATTTTGCTTATCTTACTGTGTTTGGGGTCTCCTTTTTGCAGGCTGCAGGTTCATAGTTCCCGTTATATTTGGTGTCTGCCCCCAGTGGCTAAGGTTGGTTCAGTGGGTTGTGTAGGCTTCCTGGTAGAGGGGACTAGTGCCTGTGTTCTGGTGGATGAGAATGGATCTTGTCTTTCTGGTGGGCAAGTCCACGTCTGTTGGTGTGTTTTGGGGTGTCTAGGACTTATTATGATTTTAGGCAGCCTTTCTGCTAATGGGTGGGGTTGTGTTCCTGTCTTGCTAGTTGTTTGGCATAGGGTGTCCAGCACTGTAGCTTGCTAGTCGTTGAGTGAAGCTGGCTGCTGGCGTTGAGATGGAGATCTCTGGGAGATTTTCGCCATTTGATATTATGTGGAGCTGGGAGGTGTCTTGTGGACCAGTGTCCTGAAGTTGGCTCTCCCACCTCAGAGGCACAGCACTGACTCCTGGCTGCAGCACCAAGAGCCTTTCATCCACAAGGCTCAGAATAAAAAGGAGAAAAAGTAGAAAGAAAGAATTAGTAGAAGTAGAAAGAAAGAAAGGAGGGAGAGAGGGAGGAAGGAAGGAAGGAGGGAAGGAAGGAAAAATAGAAAGAAGATAAAGTAAAATAAAATAAGATAAAATAAAGTTATTAAAATAAAAAATAATTATTAAGAAAAAAATTAAAAAAAAACGGATGGATAGAACCCTACAAGTAATGGTGGAAACAAACCTATACAGACAAAATCTCACACAGAAGCATACACATACTCACAAAAAGAGGAAAAGGGGGAAAAAGTCATAAATCTTGCTCTCGAAGTCCACCTTCTCAATTTGGGATGATTCGTTGTCTATTCAGGTATTCCACAGATGCAGGTACATCAAATTGATTGTGGAGCTTTAATTCGCTGCTACTGAGGCTGCTGGGAGAGATTTCCCTTTCTCTTCTTTGTTCTCACAGCTCCTAGGGGCTCAGCTTTGGATTTGGCCCCGCCTCTGCGTGTAGGTCGCCTGAGGGCGTCTGTTCTTCACTCAGACAGGATGGGGTTAAAGGAGCCGCTGATTCGGGGGCTCTGGCTCACTCAGGCCGCGGGGGGCGGGGGGGGGCGGGGGTGGGAGGGGCACGGAGTGCGTGGCGAGCCTGCGGCGCCAGAGGCGGCGTGACTTTGCACCAGCTTGAGGCGCGCTGTGCGTTTTCCCGGGGAAGTTGTCCCTGGATCACAGGACCCTGGCAGTGGCGGGCTGCACAGGCTCCCGGGAGGGGAGGTGTGGATAGTGACCTGTGCTCGCACACAGGCTTCTCGGTGGCGGCAGCAACAGCCTTAGCGTCTATGCCCGTCTCTGGGGTCCGCGCTTTTAGCTGCGGCTCGCGCCCGTCTCTGGAGCTCCTTTAAGCAGCGCTCTTAATCCCCTCTCCTCGCGCACCAGGAAACAAAGAGAGAAGAAAAAGTCTCTTGCCTCTTCGACAGGTCCAGCCTTTTTCCCGGACTCCCTCCCGGCTAGCCGTGGCGCACTAACCCCTGCAGGCTGTGTTCACGCCGCCAACCCCAGTCCTCTCCCTGAGCTCCGACCGACCGAAGCCCAAGCCTCAGCTCCCAGCCCCGCCCGCCCCAGCAGGTGAGCAGACAAGCCTCTCGGCCTGGTGAGTGCCGGTCGGCACCGATCCTCTGTGCGGGAATCTCTCCGCTTTGCCCTCCGCACCCCTGTTGCTGTGCTTTCCTCCGCAGCTCCGAAGCTTTCCCCCTCCACCTCCTGCAGTCTCCGCCCGTGAAGGGGCTTCCTAGTGAGTGCAAACCTTTCCTCCTTCACAGCTCCCTCCCACTGGTGCAGGTCCCGGCCCTATCCTTTTGTCTCTGTTTATTCTTTTTTCTTTTGCCCTACCCAGGTACGTGGGGACTTTCTTGCCTTTTGGGAGGTCTGAGGTCTTTTGCCAGCATTCAGTAGGTGTTCTGTAGGAGTTGTTCCACGTGTACATGTATTTCTGATGTATCTGTGGGGAGGAAGGTGATCTCCTCCGCATCTTACTCTTCCGCCATCTTCCCGGAAGCCCCTGCTGCTTTCTTTTCTGTTTTCTGGTATATAATATTTCTGATTACGAGTCTGCAAATATTCTTATCTTTGTTCACCTGAATATAATTTGTGTTTTACTTTACAAAATTTGTCTTTAGAACTGATTTTGGGGATTTTATTATGATACTTTGGTGTGATTTTTTTTTTAATGTTTATCCTGCTTGGGAGTCTTTGAGATTTGGGGGTATATAGGCTTATAGTTTCCATAAAATTTGGAAAAAAAATTGACCAGTATTTTTTCAAAATTTTTTGTGTACTCTCTTTCTGGGATTTCTATTACTTTCATGTTGGACAGTTTGATAGTATCTTACAGGCACTGATTTCTCTTAATTTTCAGTCTTTTTTTGTTTTGTGATTCTTTGAAATGGAAACTTTGGATAGTTTCTATTGCTATGTCTTAAAGTTTCACTAATATTTCTTTGTGCAGTGTTTACTCTGTGGTTAACCCCCATTCCGTAAATTTCTTCTTTCAGGTATTATATTTTGCACCTTTAGAAGTTTCATTTGGTTGCTTTTGTATCTTCCATCTCTCTCCTCTTTATATTCATGGATTCTTTACATACATGAGCTGTTTTTGTTTTTACCATAGCTGTTTTGAAATCCCTATCTACTAATTACATCATCTCTGTAATTTATAGCTATTTCTACTGACTGAACTTTCTTCTGGTTTGGGTCACATTTTCCTGCATCTTTAAAAATCTGGTAATTTTCTATTGGATGTTAGATATTGTGAGTATCACACTGTTGAGTGTCTAGGTTTTGTTGTCTTCCTTTAATGAGTGTGCAGGTTTGTTTTGGTAGATAGTTAAATTCCTTGTGAATTACCTGAGAGTCTTATTCAAAAATTTTTAAAAATTTAAGCTAATTTTTAGACTTACAGAAAATGTGCAAGAACAGTACAAAGAGTTCATTGATAGGCTTCACCCAGATGAACCAACTGCTATCATTTTGCTACATTGGCTTTATTCATTTATCTTTTGTTTTCTGAACCCATTTAAGAGTAAATTGTAGAGATGATGCTTTACTCCTAAATGCTTCAGAGTGTATTTCCTAAAGACAAGGAAGCCGGTTACATAACTCTAATAAAATCAACCTCAGAAAATTAGCACTCTATAATAGTATTTTCTAATCAGAGACTTTATTGAGATTTTACACCTTATCCCATTTATGTTCTTTATAGAAAATGAAAATCCAATACCATATCTTACATTCAGTTGTTGTATATCTTTAGACCTTTTACATATGGAATGGATCATGAGTCTTTCTTTGTATTTCATGGCACTGAAGGTTATTTTTTAAACTCAATTTGATTTTTTTCAGTGTTTTCTTGTGGTTACATTTAGGTCATACAATTTTGGCAGAAATATCACAGAGATGATGCTGAGTTCTTCTCCCTGCATCATACCAGGAGATAGATGGTCATTCCCCTTCTGATTATAAGTTTAATATTTTGCTTAAGGTGGTATTGCCATGTTTCTCCACTGTAAATTTATTCCCCAACCCATTGAAACTAATAAATATCTAGTAGGTAAATAATTTGAGACTATGTCAAAATTCTTTCCTCCTTAAACTTTACCCACTAGTTTTAGCACTAATGATGATTCTTTCCTGAATCAACAGCGGTTATTATATTTTGCCAAATGGTGATTTTCTTATTCTGTCATTCCTTCTCCATTTATTAACTGGCTTTTTACTGGAAGAAAGAATGTTTCCTCCCTCCCTCCCTCCCTCCCTCGTCCTCCTATGAGGACGATCCCATAGAGTAGGACAGACCAATGATGCAGGAGAGATCTAATAAAACTTGCTGAAACAGCACATTCTTGAGAAAGTGAGATGAGATCCAGAACTCAAGAAGAGAGGTTGACATTCTATAAAAGTGGGGACACTTCTCACCTCTTAATGGGAGGGAAGTGAAGATAGGCAAAGCTCCAAGTAGATTTCTAAATTTGTTGGTGGGGAGATTATGGCTTCTACATTCTCAGTTATTTATGAAACAAGCCATGAGTTAAAATTAGAAGGCAAGGAGTGAGAAAGGCTGGTAAAAAGGGAGCATACTCACACTAGGAGACTTGCCAGTCCATTACAGTAGAAAGGGAAGGTTCAAGGGAGATGAGAGTGTTTGCAGGGAAACAATAGTAACTGTAGGCAGTGAAATCTAAGCCACATAAGGTGGGGAAGGAAGAAAAGAGATGAATAGTGACAAAGTAGCAGAGTCTAAGTTCTGAAGGGCTCAGTGATGTTGGAAAACTGTGGCATTGGTTACTCTAGAGCATATTATCTGGAAGAATAGGAAGCAGAATATTCAAAATCAAGATTTCAAGACCATAAATAATTGGAATAATTAATTGTAAGTGGAATATTGGATGGTGACTTGAGGTGGAAGGGAGAAAACGTTGTGGGAAGTGAGGATCTCAAGGAACAAGAGCCCAGCACATTGTGTGGGTCATCCACACAGTTGCTGACATCATGAGAAGCAATGAGAGGAGTAGGTAGGCTTGCAAAAGACACAATGAGGGGCTTCTCTGGTGGCGCAGTGGTTGAGAGTCCGCCTGCCGATGCAGGGGACGTGGGTTCGTGCCCTGGTCCAGGAAGATCCCACATGCTGCGGAGTGGCTGGGCCTGTGAGCCATGTCCGCTGAGAAGAGAAGGTTTTAGAGAAGTGAATTCCAGCTTGTGTTCTGTGGTTTGGATCGGCTGGCAGAGGTGTTTCATTTGGCTTACATGATATTTAAAATTATTTTCTGATTTAGTTGTCAACTTTCAAAAACTGGAAAATTTCAAATACAAATCCAGATTTCATGCTCCACTTGGAAATTTGAGAGCTCTGGCAGCATTGGATCTTCATTGATCTATGACAAAGCCGCATGGTGCCAAGTCATTGCTTGTCCCCTTGGATGAGCTGCTCTCTGGTTCCCCAGAGTCCCACATAGCCTACCTACTGTGACTTTTGACTACTGTAGCTGTTTGAGCCCAACACTCTTGCTGGGAGGGATAAAATTGCTCTCTCTAGCTATTTGAGGGGTTGCTAAGTTAGAAGGGGAGTTGATGTATTCCAGGTTGTAAGGGATAACCTCCAGCAAATGGAAGGCAGAATGATCTACACATGTTTGCAATCTGTCAGTCCAACAGGTTGCCTCAAATACCGTGACCTTCTTTACATCTGAAGTGTTAAAGCAAAGTGGGGAAGATCATGTATTGGGCTATCAGAGAATGTGTGCACTGGAGAGAGCTCAGAGCAAACACGTTGGAAGAAGCACTCCCAACTCAAATATTATGAGACTCTGTTTTCCTGAAGAATTCATAAACTTGATGGAATGGTAATTCTACTCAAAGAAGTAATCATACTTTATGACTGATTACACAGAAACACACATGAAAGCTCCAAATTAAAAAAACATGGGAAGCAAAGACTACAGTGCCTGACCTCAAGTATGCAAGCTACTGGGGATGGTGAGAAGTGGACAGAGATGTAGGGAGAAAATTGGGTGATGGGAGAAGGTAACTGGACCACCAGCAGCTTGTGTTTTGTATTAGATGGAGAGCGAGAGGGGTAAGGGCAGGGGGGGAATGATCCAGGGAAAGGAGCAGCGTATGCTTATTACTAGGCAAACGGCATGCCTGGGTTTTGTTTTCGGCTTGAACAGCCTGGGCTTGAAATGAAAGCCAGGTGTAGTATAAATCATTTGTATAATCTCATCTAAACACAGCCTGCGAAAGATGGTGTCTCAAGTTTTTTGTTGTGGGATCATATGTAGACTGAGGGCAGTGGGGTTTTTAGTTTAGGTGGTTAAATCCTCAAGTGCTAGCTGTCTAGTTTGTTACCATCAGAGATTGTTCCAGCTCTGCCCTGAGTTGCAGGGTCCACTTTGGCCGCCCTCCTGGTGTTACCCATATTTGTGTTGTTACAGACAATTAAGTGGTTTGGTCTAAGGCTGTTTATGATCACAGATGTGAAGATTTGCCTGAGGATGCCTTTGGCCTCTCTGACTCTTTTCATCCATGAGGAGGCCTGGGGAAATCATTCAGAAATTAATTTGGGACATTGTGTTACCAAATCAAGACAGGTAGAGCACACCCGTCCATAAAGCGGGCTATTACCCTAACAGTGATGGAGACATTAATCTCCTTGGCATCAGTGATGTTTGCAATGAGAAAGGAATGCTTGTAGCACCTAATTAATCTCCCTGTATTAATTAACATGTCAAATGACAGTTTTGTCCACACCTTGTTGATTTTGCTAAGGAAGAAGGAAAAGAACAATTTTGTGCAGTTGTCTAAAGATTTGGAACAGGAATCTTGGCTCTTGTCCTTACCAGGTTTTAGGATCAAATAAGAAAAGGAGAGAACTATTCCACTTGTGCTTGGTAGCTTAATAGGAAAACAAAGTTAATGACTTTTATCTTATTTTGGCTCAGATGCCTACCTGAGATATGATTTGAAATGAGTTTCCTATTCTCACCTCCCCTTGTTGAAGACCTGGAGATTTATCAATATCTCACAACAGCCAAGAACACTGCTCAGTACAGTTTGACACCGGCACTGCCTTGTTCTCCAAAGAGCCGTCACACATCTTTTTAACTTCTATAGATTTAAACAGGATTTATCCTTCATAAACCCAAGCGTGTATCCAAAGCCTCTTGTTATTGTTAAGAACAACAACAAAAAGCTGTACTCTCAAAAAGCCAGTTTTGTTTTCTGTAAACCTCTAAAGAAAGATTTGTACTTTACTCAGTCTGGGCATTAGAAGAAATAAACCCGGTTTGGCCAGCGCCCCTCCCAGAAACAGCATCTGAGAACAGGCCCTGGGGCCCTGTAACTTTCCAAGCACTAATAGGAAGGACTCGGCAAAGTAGCCAGAGTCAATTTGTCACCGCTTCTTCTTTTTTAAAGTAGGCAGCAACTTATGTTTATGTTTGTCTTTCTGGAACATTGGTGTGTCATTGCTGTTATTTAGTCAAAGACGTTTTTACTATTTCCTTATGAGATTTATAACCACGGGGTTTATTTCCCTACTGATGTTTAGTGTTACATTTTAGAATTATGCCCACCTCACGCTTCAGGAAATTTCCTCTGAAGAGGTTGTATTTAAGCCAGAAATGGCCAGGTTTGTCCAGAACCCACTGCTCAGCCACTACTTTCTATGCAGTAGAAGGATTCTTGAAGTTAAATTGATTTTACAGTTTCAGAGTTAACTCTACCTTCTATTTTCCTTTCTCTCACTTGGCATTCCTTTCCATTGCCTGCATATTAATATAGTTGATGCAGAAAATGTGGTACCCGAGCATTGCACAAGCTTATCACACATGTGATGCCTACAAATGGGCATGCTACCTGCAGACACACTTGGGGCATTGCTGAGAAGGACACATGGGGTCAAGGAAGGAAGTATGGGACGGAGTCCAGATAGACTTGGGTTAAACTCTGGTTCTTCCAGTTACTAGTTTTATTAATTGATTTCCTACCTTCTAAAATGTGTAGGATTGTTGTAAAAGGACTACTTGAAATAATATATATAAATCATAGGAGATGAATAGGAAATGTTAGCTTATTTGTGATTGATAGCTGTTTTTCTTTGGAAGTATATCAGATTCAGGGTCCATGTGAATATTATGAAGCTTGGTGTTCAGTCATTTAACAGTTTCCCATCTGAGAAGCATCAACATCCTCTAGAAATTGTATTCCTTATTTGATCGGTAATCCTACCTCCTCTAACTTGAGTCTGGGTATAAAAGTTTAAAATACTTTTGACTGACATATGTGTGTATTTCCATATCTGTGTGACAAAGGACTCCATGAAAAGTACTGTCCTATACCCAGGCACTTTGATCCTCTTTGAAATATTACGGTCTAAGTTTAAGCTATTTCAAAGGTCTAATAATTTCCACTTTTATTCCCAACATAGAAATAACTCTTTATGCAGCCCCCAGCCCCAGCTGGAACATTTCTGCCGCTGTTCCCGGGAAGGACACATCCCTTTCATACTCAGTGTGGACAGTCACTGATGGTATCAGGAGACCACCCCCTCATGTGGATGATAGACTATTTACTGGCTTTTACTTAGCTCCTAATGAGCAATGGCCCTGTGGCTGGCACAAATGTGGCCAGCCACGACAGGGCTATTGTGAGAAGGCAAAAACGCTTTTATCCTCCAGGGCCTTGGATGCCGCCTTCAGGTTCTGCTAAGAAGAAACTGACTGTTGGGCCAGCATCTCACGAGCAGCCCAAGACTCAGGAAAGACGTGATAGGCTAGCGTGGTTGAGCAGCACTATTATTATTGAAAGACATAGCTATTGTCTTTCAACAGGATGGTCCACCTGTTCTCTCTTTAATAGCAAAGTTGACTTGGGAAACCAGTTTAAGTCCCCAAAATGTTGCTTGGTATGTATAAAATCAGAGTAATGAGATTGAGAGGTTTCTATCATGATTTTTTTCCTTTTTAAAATTACACAAGCAATACATTTTTATTACAGAAAGATTAGAAAACATGATATAAAGAAAAAAAGAGCCACACACACCATTTAGAGATAACCACTGTTAATATTTTGATGCATAACCTTCCATACATTTTGTTTTTTTCGCCGCGTTGGCTCTTCATTGCTGCACACGGGCTTTCTCTAGTTGTGGCGAGAGGGGGCTACTCTTTGTTGCAGTGTTCAGGCTTCTCATTGTGTTGGCTTCTCTTGTTGTGGAGCACGGGCTCTAGGTGCGCGGGCTCTAGAGCGCAGGCTCAGTAGTTGTGGCGCACAGGCTTAGTTGCTCAGCGGTATGTGGGATCTTCCTGGACCAGGGCTTGAAACTGTGTCCCCTGCATTGGCAGGCAGATTCTTAACCACCGCACCACCAGGGATGTCCCTTCCATACATTTTTTTGTTTGTTTGTTTGTTTGTTTTTTGCGGTACGCGGGCCTCTCTCTGTTGTGGTCTCTCCCGTTGCGGAGCACAGGCTCCAGATGCGCAGGCTTAGTGGCCACGGCTCACGGGCCCAGCCACTCCGCGGCATGTGGGGGTCTTCCCGGACCGGGGCACGAACCCGTGTCCCCTGCATCGGCAGGCGGACTCTCAACCACTGCGCCACCAGGGAAGCCCCATTTTTTTTTTAACATCTTTATTGGAGTATAATTGCTTTACAATGGTGTGTCAGTTTCTGCTTTATAACAAAGTGAATCAGTTATACATATACGTATGTCCCCGTATCTCTTCCCTCTTGCGTTTCCCTCCCTCCCACCCTCCCTATCTCACCCCTCTAGGTGGTGACAAAGCACGGAGCTGATCTCCCTGTGCGATGCGGCTGCTTCCTACTAGCTAGCTATTTTACATTTGGTAGTGTATATATGTCCATGCCACTCTCTCACTTTCTCCCAGCTTACCCTTCCCCCTCCCCATATCCTCAAGTCCATTCTCTAGTAGGTCTGCATCTTTATTCCTGTCTTGCCTCTAGGTTCTTCATGACCATTTTAAAAAATTTTTTAGATTCCATATATATGTGTTAGCATACGGTATTTGTTTTTCTCTTTCTGACTTACTTCACTCCGTATGACAGACTCTAGGTCCAGCCACCTCACTACAAATAACTCAATTTCATTCCTTTTCATGGCTGAGTAATATTCCATTGTATATATGTGCCACAAATAACTCAATTTCATTCCTTTTCATGGCTGAGTAATATTCCATTGTATATATGTGCCACACCTTCTTTATCCATTCATCTGCTGATGCCTTCCATACATTTTTATGCCTCCTTATTGAGACTTGTAGACTCTGGGGCTTGATGATAATTCATTCTTTTAGAAACTTAAGGTCCTACAAGAGTAATTGTATTCAGATTTTATTTTGAGCAGGGGCAAGAAGGGGAAGATCCTGTTCCTGTAAAACCAACTCTTTGGCCAGATCCATGGATGGATAGATAGATGCACAGGTGGATGAAAGGGTGGATGTGTTGCGGGAAGGGGGACCCCTCCAGGGCCTGAGAGTGGGCTCTTGATAACACTCAGAAGTGAATTGTCCGAGGAGACACACATACTGACAAAGCAAGAGACTTTATTGGGAAGGGGTGCTCAGGTGGAGAGCAGCAGGGTAAAGGAACCCAGGAGAACCACTCTTCCACGAGGCTCGCAGTCTCAGGTTTTATGGTTATGAGGTTAGTTTCCGGGTTGTCTCTGGTCAATCATCTTGCTTGGCCCGTGTTTGGTCTGACTTGGGGTCTTTCCTGGTGGCACACACATCTCTCAGCCAAGACGGATTCCAGTGAGAAAGATTCTGGGAGGTTGTAGGACATATGGACTGGCATCTCCTTCCTCCTTCTGGCCTCTCCCGAATTCTCCTGGTTAGTTTTCGGTGGCAGCACCACGTTCCTTATCGGAACCTCTTGTTGCGAGACAACTTACGCAAGTGGCTATCATCATGCCTGGCCTAGGCGGGCGGTTTCTGTCAACGTTTCCCTAACAGGTGGGTGGATGGATGGGTGGAAGAAAGGAGAGATGGTTAGATTAATGGATTATTTGGAATGAAGACACCTTAATTTACCCAGTAGAGTGCATTTTGAATTTGGATAACTTTCTTTGGGTGGGCGGGATTTTGTTTGCCAGCATCCTGTCCTTGGGGGAACCCCCTACTCAATGTGCTATGGTTAACTGTTAAAGATGCTGTATGTATGCCCTCTCTCTCTAGATACTATAGCCACATATGACCCAGTCTGAGCAAATCATATTCTTGCAACCCCTTAGATACAGCGATTGGTCCAGGGGTGGGCATGTGATCCAAACTGTGATAATCAGAGTTATTCCTGGAATCTAGGAGAAAACATCTCTTTATACTGAGGTAGCTCAATGGGGAAGATGGACAACAGGGGCAGCCTGATGTCTTCTTGCTGGCCATGTGGCAGAGAGCTTGTCTGAGAGCAGGAACCAGCAGTGCAGAGATAGACATAGGGAGAGAGGAAGAGGGGGAGAGGTTAAGGGAGAGGGAGAAGGACACAGACACACACACACAGACACACACGCACACACAAAGGTAGGTGAGAACATCCTCTCACCAATGAGTTGACACTGTTTGAGCCCTTGGACCCAGACAACTTTAAAATTCCCAGTTATGTTAGCCAACTAAACTTTTCACTTTGGCGTAAGCTAGTTTAAGCTTGTTTTTGGTCAAATATAACCAAAAGTCAAAACTACTTCTCCAGCTCCTCGGGGACAGGGGCCCTGTCTCACCTAGTCTCTAAACACACAGCCTAACTTACTCTCTTCTTTTTTTATGCTGGGGGGGGGGTAACTTTTCTTCATTTCATTCTGCCTGGAAGAGCTTCCAGCTCTGCATTCACTGTGGTGAAGGGCCTGTATCCTCCTGGGAAAAGAGGAGTGCAGAGCACCCTTTAGGCGACCAACATAAGGTGGAGCCCATGACTCCTCTGACAGCCAATGGGGTCAGACGCGTAGGGCAGGCCCGGTTTTGATTAATATGCCTATAAAATGGAATTCTGGGACTGACCTCCATTCAACTCAAGCAACACAAAGATAATTGACCTTTGGAAACTGCCTTTGGCAGTCTTTTATTATTTTTATAGGAAAGTCCTGCAAACTAATTACATCTCACAATGGGCCTTTTATGGTGCTATTAGTTTAGTGCAGATTTCAGAGAAATTAGTCCCCGGGGAGCCTGAAATTCTAGGGAAAAAGCTCTCCATGGACTTATTTGACTTTTGGATTAGCAGGAAAGATGGATTGGTGGCCTGATATTCTCTATAGTAACTTCTGGCATTTTGAGCCATCTGACGAAGGTACCACGTTCCCATATGGGCCCCTGGTGTCCACCTCAAGCAAAAGGAAAAATATAAATTTAAAAAAGGACAAGCTGGCTCTTTTAAGACTTCAGTCTACAAATCAAAGAGGGTTTATTCCTCCCTCAGTCTGAGGTTAAAGAAGAATGGGGTGAGAAAATTGAAACAGCACTTCTGTTTAAAGGTCTGGGTTTTCCCGAATATGAAATTACAGATGTCTGTCTCAGATTCTCGTGTTGGCTTCTGCACCTGTCACCCTGACCATAATTATTTGTAGAGTGACAGTTCTGCGACCACTGTCACAGGGTCAGGCTGTAGGTCTGGGCTGCAAGAGAGGAGGTATCATCTCAGCAAAATCACCCTGCCCCCAAGCCAGGGATCAAGTGCTTGGCTACCCATGCCCTGCGGAGTAGAGTGGGGGAAGGAGAGAAGCTAGATGGTGACAAGGAGACCAAGACTTGGCAGGGCGCCCTTCCATTTCCTGATTTCTGGCCCCAGCTCACCCTTAGGACACGGAAGGGGCCGCAGAGCAGGTCCACGCGGGGCAGAGTGCCTGAGTGACTCGTGCACCAGAGCTGCTTCCCCATCAGCCCAATCTTGACCCTTGAAGCCCCCAGCCCTGCCTGTGCTTGTGTCATGTGGTCGCCAGCCAGGCTGCACTGGGAGCTCACAGTGCTCTGTGCCCTTTCTGTCCTGAGGACTTGCACTGTGTCCTTACACTTCTTTTCCTTTCAGTTGCTGTTTGCTCTGGCTCTGACCTTGTTGGTACTTGCTCACACGTCCCGGGCATACCTAGCCAGGGCTTTCTTCTGCAAGCACCTGTGACTGTCTGCTTGGGGGCTTCCTCTAGTTGTAGGAGGAGTGTGCTTAGCCTGAGCAGGTGGGGGGGGGCTGACATGCTTGGAGTTATCTCCCGTGGGACCAACCGTCAACTATTCATGTGAAGGTGCTGATGGGCTAATACCCCAGTCCCCTAACCCCTAGGGTGGGACAGCTCCGAGGTTTGTTCCGCATGGTCTCCAGGAGTTCCCTGTGCAATTTAGCCCCAATTGCCCCCAGTGGTAAACTTCCTATTAACAGGCCCTGTATTCACTTCCTTCCTCTTCTGCCTCAGTTTCCCAGCCCCTACTACTACTTCTGAGTCGCCTCCCAGAGCCTTGTCTCAGAGCCCGCTTGGGGGCTGGCAACCTAAGCCAGATCTCTTTCCTATCTTGGCCCCGAGTCTCTCATTGTGGGTCTGAGATCCGAGGTGGCTTGTCCTGTGCTGTTGTAGGCTCTTCTTGCTCTCTTCCTTACCTTAAACTCATAGGACTTCTCAGGGCATATCTGTTTCGGGATCCTCTGAGCAACGACTTAGACCCTCCCCAGGCCCATGTGGCTGGTATTCCTCTGGTTTTGGCCCAGTCCTTGAGTGGAAGAAATGGAGTCTCATTTTGAAGGGAGAAGAAAGCAAGCAAGCAAGGAAGGAAGGAGGGAAGGAAGGAGGGAAGGAAGGAAGGAGGGAGGGAGGGAGAGAAAGCCTCCCTCTTGAGGGAGGGCAGGAGAGGGTAGTGAAAGGACCACGCCTCGGGCACGATATGTTCGGATGTGTGTCTAGAGAAGGAGCAGAGCCCCGAGGAGCTGTGCCCACCACCCACGGGGGCTGCCCTGTGTTCTTTGGATCAGTTTCTGGTCCTTGAACCCTCCAGTGGACCGGCTTTATTAGCAAGTGGTGCAGGGCCCCCTCTCTTTCGCCAATTAACTGCTCCCTTTGGAAACAGTGGCGTCTTGCTTACGAAGCAGAAAGCTCTGGCCGCAAGCAGTGCTTGTGTGGCGTGGGGCAGGTTGTCTAATCTCTCACCATAGTTCATTGTCCTCGTCTGAAAAACGAGGCTGATCGTGTCCACCTCCTAGGGTAGCTGGGGGCAGTAAATAAGAGAATGTGGCAGAGTGCTTAGTGGAATGCGTGGCACACAGTAAGAGCTCAGTATCACTAGCTGTTGTTGTTAACCCGGCATGTACTGCCGGGTTTCATTCATTGTCTTTTGATGTTTTATCTCCCTGAAGGCAGGAGGCACACGGTGGCATCTTTCTCTCTCATGGAGTGTACAGTATTGTATAAAGGAGGTGTGTAAAAAGATACGTGGGTAGGGAGCAGGTAGCTTAACATCCTGGCTGACACTTGCTCTTCTTGACCTTTCAGGCATGGGGGTCAGGACGCACGTGAAGAGGCAGTTCTAGTTGTGGCTAGGGTTCAGTCTCATCCCTGCATTCCTAGGGATGCAGCCTCGCTATGATGAAGCTGTTTTATTGGTGGCCCTCCTTCGTCATGCTCAAAACCTAAAGACAGTGCAGGGGCTGGTGCCCCAGGAAAGGCCAGGGCAGCAGTGGGGTATTTTGCACTCTGAGGTGCAAAAATGTTGAAGCTGAACGAGTCACTTAAATAACGGCGTTATCTGCTGCTTCCCCTTCAGTGTTCCAGACAGATAAAGACAAAATAGCCGAGGTAGTTGTGGAGATGGAGTGTCGCTGGCAAACGGTCTGAGCCCAAAGACCATTTCCGGAGACAGATGGAGGGGAGGCTCTGGTAATTTTCTTGAATCATGTTTCAGGTGGCACAGGAGTGCCACCAATTCAGCAGGAGTGCCGCTCGGAGGGTCCAGGGCCACCTGAACTCTGAAAACATGAAAGCCCAGTGAAGCTCATTGGTGACAACGAAAGGAAGCTTCCCCAAATAGCCTGGCATAGGGGTGGACTGGCGAGGGGGCTTGAGGGTCACCCCTGGGGAATTCCACCACACAGCGCTGGGTGCCACGTGCCGATGGGAAATTACTGGTGAATCTGGAGTTGGCTTGATTCCAGGGCCTGGGGAAGCGAGTACCGCAGCTCCGGGTGGGATCAGCTGAGCCTGGGAGGCTTCCTTGTTCATAATTTGGTTTGTTCAGGGGTATCAAGGCACTGGCTTCCAGGAACTGGGCGCTGTGGCATTTGAATGTGCTGGCAGTGTCCTTGGGCCCAGTGCCAGCTCCATGGTGGAGGAAGCCATTGGGGGCTTCCCTTCACTCGCTTTCCACCTGCTAATGAAGGAAGTAATGGGCTCTGAAGGTAAAATGACAACAGCTTATGGAACACTTTGCAGCCATTAAAAACCATGTTGTAGAAAACTTTCTAATAAGTTGGGGTAAGATTCACGATACATTGCTAAGGGGAAAAAGCAGACTACGAAACAGCATATAAGTATGCCCCGTGTGTGTTTTAAAAAATTACATATACGCACACACATATGCCAAAAAAATGAATGAAGAGTCAGCTAAAATATGTCATTTACAAGTTTTTTTCACCTTTAAATCTTTCTACAGTTTCCAAATTTTCTACAATGGGTGTGTATTTCTTTTGCAATGAGCAAAAGAGATACTAAAATCATATCTTACGTTCAAGTAGTATTTATAGTTTTCAACGTTTTTTGTATACATGCTTTAGTTTGATCCTCATAACAGTTCTGAAAATTAGGTAGAACAGAGATTCCCATTTTACAGATGAGGAAACTGAGGCCCTGAGTAAATCAGGGACTTGAGTAACATGTTGCCTGGCTTGTAAGTCCCTGAGCTGGGGCTAGAATCCAAGATTTGTGTAGTCTGGTTTTAGTGTTCTTTCCACTGTATATTAGGAGTTTTGGGGATAAGCCAGTGGACAGTATCTGCCACCTCATAATTGAGATCCTAACTCGTGTCACTTACTTAGGACTCCTACTCTGATCCTGCCAGTGAGACCAGGTTCCTGTGTTATGTGCTCTCAGAACCGAGTCCATTCTTTTCTATGCTGTCCAATGTGGTAGTTACTAGTCACCCGCAGCTATTTAAATTTGCATTTAAGATAATAGAAATTAGATAAAATGAAACATTCGGTTCTTCAGTCACATTAGTCACATTCTAAGTGCATGGCAGCCACATGTGCCTGTGCCGTGTCCACCTATATCCATCATCACGGAAAGATCTGGGCGGGCTGTTTCGGACTGCTCATCTCCCTTCATGATGATATGTTGATTTGTTCCGTTATTACTGGATTCATGTCTGGTCCCTGCACAAAATTGTAAAGTTCATGAGGGCAAGCATTGCGTCTGACTTGCTTCCCTCCGTATCCCCAGTGTCTCATCCAGTCTTGATACACAGAATTTGCTTAGTAAATATCTGGGAAATGCTTTCCGCTGCTTTAGGACAAAGTCCACATGCCTCAGTGTGGCTTCAGGCTGCATAATCAGTCTGGCCCCCTCACCAAGCTCCCTGCAAACACTCTCTTCCTTGTCTCCAGCCACCCAGTTCCCCAGATCCCTTTCAATTCCTTGCATATCACATTTCCTCTTGCCACTGAGCTTCCACAGCGCTGCTCCCTCTGTCTGTAGCACCCTTCCCCTACCTCAGCTTCTCTTGGATGACTTTCTCATCCTTCAAGTCCAAGGGTTAAAGATTAAATGTCTCTTCCTCCAGGCAGCCTTCCCTGGTTCCCTGAGTCTGGTTTAGTGGCTCCTCCTCCATGCTCTCATAGCACCCTGTATTTCCACCCGCCCTTGGCATACTGTAACGTAATGGCCTCTTAATATCTGTATCTCTCCAGCTAGATCATAAGCCCCGTGGGGCAGAGGCTCTGTCTCTTTTACTCATCATCTTGTCCCCATGTGCCTAAATTAGTGCCTGGCAAAAAAAAGTAGTCAATCAGTCAAAAAATGTTTACTGGGAACTCCCTATGTGTCAGGACCATGTCGGGCACTGGGCGTACATTAGTGGACAAGAGAGACAAGGTTCTGACCTTTAGGGACTTCCGCAGTCTTTAGAGCTTTGCAGAATGTTTGTTGAATGAATAAAGGACTAAAGCTGTGTCTGATGAGATTGGTCTGTCTCAGGAGGTGGTGATTTCTCTGACCCTGGAGCTATGGGAGCAAAGTCAGGGAAAATACAGGAGGGGCCTCAGCACTAACTGGACTGCAGTCACTAGGTCAGTAGTTTCCATGACGGCGTACGGGGGAGACTGGGAGAGGCATCTCCCAAGGGATATGTACTTAAATAACTTGGAGTCTTTTTGAGATTTTACCCTCACCCCCAGAATTACTGCTAGAGTGTTCCTGGCAATAATAGCATTGCTTATTGCACATTAGTACATGTCATTTAGAACACCACCTGTTCTAAAGGCTTTACACATAAACTCATCTCATCTTAAAAACTCTGCAAGGGTAGTACAATTCCCACCCCCATTTCACAGAAGAGGACACAGAAATGTAATGCAACTTGTCCAAGGCCACCCGGCTAATGAATGCTGGAGCCAGGACTGGAACCCAGGCAGTGCATCTTCTGATATGTGCTCTTAATCACTGAGCTAAAGCCTGAAGAAAAAATCAAGAGCCACTCAGGTGGAGAGTTGGCTCTGAACTCAGAGAGTCCCTTCATCTCTGAGGCTCGTGCTCTTAGCTTACATTGATTGGGAGACCCAATGGCTACCCATGAATCTATTCAAGAATGTTCCAAAGCAGGACACAACCCAGTGCTCCATTTGGTGGCCCAGACTGTGTGAGACCACGTGGGATGGAGGAGCAAGGAGAGGGGTGGGTGCTCTGGGACAGGCAGGGTGAGGGCACATGAGGACCTGATGTAAAGTTGGTCCAGAGCTTGGGGCTGGACACAAAGTGAGTTTCCCTGAATTTTCTAGAAAGGACTTGAGCCTATCCTTGTTAATTCATCATGGAGTTATTGAGCACCTACTGTGTTCCAGGCACTGTGCTGGCTGCCTAGGGTATACTGTGAGCAGAACACACTCAGTCCTTGCTCTTGTGGAATCTGATGAGGTAAATCGACAGCAATCAGTTTATTAAACAAATGAACAAATAACCACAAAGGGAGATAGATGATCTAAAGGAAAGAACGTGTCTCTTTGAGAACATGTAATGGAAGGATTTGGCCCAGGCTGGCTGTGGGTGGGGGAGGAGGCCAGGGGAAGCCTCTCTTCCAGGTACTGTTTAGGCTGAGATATGGGCGATGAGCTGAAGTTACTCGGTTAAAGGGGATGGCCAAAGGGATTCCAGGTAGAGGGTTCAGCACGTGCAAAGGTCCCGTGGTAGGAAAGGGCACGAGGTTCTTCCAGGGAGTGAAAGAAGGCCAGCATGGCTAGAATGTAGAGCAAAGCAGGAAGGTAGCTCAGGCTGAGCTGGAGAGAGATTAGGGCCAGAACATGCAGGGACTGTATGGATGGTGACCATACACCTCAGTTTGCTGGGGACAGTCCTGGTTTGCTTCTGTTTCTGTAGAAAATTAGGAATAGGGTCTCCCTTTCCTCCCAACACTGTCTTGGTTTGGGTGACAGAGTATACAGTCACCCCCTCAGGCCACATTAAGGATTTCATTCTTATTCTGAAATATGGGAAGTCGCTGAAGTGTTTTCAGCAGATAAGGTCCTCCCCTGACAATATCAGGTTCAAGTTTCCCAGGTGAGAGTATGTGGCTGCAGTGAGAACGGACCAGGGATGGGGGCCAAGTGTGCAGGGCAGAAAGCCAGTTAGGAGGCAACTTCTGTAGTGATGGGGGAAGAGTTGTCTTTTATTACCAATGGTGAGGACTACTCCCTTCAACTTCACCCCCACCCCAAGGAAATTCCAGAACTCAAGTTTAAAGGAGTTAAACCTTTGGCTGGGAACACTCTGGCGTCTCATCACCAGGTGACCTTGGGTCATGCAGCATCTGAATGGGTGGGAGCCCTAGTGGGATTTCCCGAAAGGCCAAGGACTTCATGCCTGTTCAGGAAAAAGCACACATAGGTCTCCCCAAATGTCACCCATAGGCCAGCAAGCACAAGGCTGAGGGCTGTTCATCAGTCATCCATCCAAGGCACCAGCTGTAGGGATAGTATCCCAGCCAGGGCTTGCTTGAGGGATATTGTTGACAGAGGAGATTCTGGTTGTGGCCACTCATTTTCCTAGAGCCTGCCTTGGATTTCAAGGTACCAGAGGCACCACAGCTTGAGAGGGATGCTCCAAAACCCAGTCCTCTGTGGTTGCGTTCTCTCACTCTCCATCTCTCACTCTCCATCTCTCTCTCTCTCTCTCTCTCTCTCTGTCATTTTCTCTGTCTCTCTGGAGCTTCTGCTTTGTTTAAAATCTGTCTTAAAGTACTCTTCTTATTCCTCCTGCCAGCCTATTAAAACTGCCTGGGCTTGACTGCTTTTCCAAAGCATCTCAAGTCTTTTCTCTTGGTCGGTGAAATGAAAACACAATTATTCTAGCGGAACATTTTACGTGAGATGCAATCTAAGAAAACGGCCTACAGAACTGAGGGCTCATTTGGAAGCAGCCAGGGCTCAGAGGGGTTAGGAGGGGGAAGGAGAGCTGGCAGACAGAACACATTCTTGGAGGGTGGGGCTGCGGGTGGGGGAAGCCAGGGCTATAAATGCCTCAAGGAGCTGGGCGGCTCCAGAAAAGTCTACATGAGTTGATGACCCTCTTTAGCACTCTCATCCCCCAGGATTTTATTTTTTTTTAGTCCAGAATTATACAGCTGTTTAACAAGGCGCCTCTCTCTCTTCTGCTTTTATTTTCCCCTATCCCTCCTGTTTTTAATGGGTTTTTTTCTCTGCTTCAAGTTTTTACTGCTTTCCCAGCTCTACCAGGAACTCCCCTTTCTCTGACACCCACCCGCGGTGCCTCTTTGGGTTGTGAGTGAACCAGCACCAAACAAAGGTGTCTGGCTCACCTCCCTCTAAGTGCTGGGGCTCCAGCAGCTGGGAGTGTTCAGCTCAGCCTGCCTCTAACAGGACACGGAGGGCAGGATTAGCTCTGAACAAGGACTGAGGCCCCGGGGGTCATCATGCTGCTCTTTCCCCTGCCAAACCAGATGCTTGCTGACTCTGTGTGATGCCGAGTTAGTGCCAAAGGGAGCCTCTGCGTCCCTCTCCTCCGGTCTTCCCACGTCACAGGAGGAGAAACAGGAGTCCATGGAGGTGACCTGGGGGAGGAGGAATTTACACACCCCTGGTGCCAGGCTCCCAGCCCAGGGCTCTTTTTCTTTTGGGGGACAGAGTCTGGAGGGCAAAACTGTCCTGGCCTCTTCTCAGGGCACCATTTTAAGGACTTCATGGAACCCCATGGAACCTATGTTCTTTGTCTTCTTACAGAATAAGGGACCGACGGAGGGTCAGGATTTGACTGGGAAAGTAGCTAAGTATGTGGCTCTAGACCAGATGTTGCAGATGCCCATGGGCCAGGCAAGCGATGTAAGTGAAGATAAAGAAAAGGGAAAGGTGAGGACTGTGGCAAACTGAAGACGTCTCACCCCGACTGAAAGAGGCAGCTGCTACCGAGTGCCAGCCCGCTGCTGACACAGGTGAAGGAGGGTCCAGTGTGGCCTGATTTCTGGCTCTTCAAGAGGGACCAGAAACCTGAACTTTTTAAAATAGAAAATCTGGTTTTTAAATATTGTCTGTATTAAAATATGAAACCCTGAATTGGTCAGACAAAAATTCTTGTGTGACCTGAGTTTAGGCTCTTTTTATGCAGACTGAGTATAGCCTCTGCTCTAGCCACATCGACTCATCTGGGATTTGATAGGAGACAGGGCAGTAGAGGCAAAGGACGCTCAGTGCTGAGAGGAACAGCGGCTATTCCCTGGTGCTTCCTTTTCCACCACTCTCCTTGAACAGCTTTCCTGTAAGAGAGAAGAAATTATTCCGGAATGCTGTAGCTTTTCTGTTTTAAGAGTGGAGGGCTAACCTACCCTCATCATGGACCATCCTGGATTATCTCACCGTTTACCTGATGGTAATTTAGGAAACTAAATGTAGGACATTTTTGGTGGTGGACCAATGACCAGGGGACTTAAAAAATTAAAACTGCCTGACAGATTCTACTCTGTGTGTTTTTGCCCCCAAATCCATCTTTATCTTTTGCTTTATCTCTCCTCCAGCATATGGGTCAGCCTTTAATCATCATTTAATAGTTTTGATTGCTTTCTCTAGGTAGAAGAAGGGTTAGTTTTATTTGCTCATAGTTTCCAAACCACTTTTAATATCTTCCTTGAAAATGAACTAGTTAAACCATTGAGTCACAGTGAGTTTTTGTTACTTTCTATTATTTTCAGGTCTGTTTCTTCCTTTTTTAAAAATTTGAAGTCTAATTGATTTACAATGTTGTGATAGTTTCAGGTGTATCCAGGTCTGTTTCTTAACCATTTCAGTGTTGGCTTTGAAAATTAAATTTGTCATTGGAAAAGGAAAAAGAGTGGAGGGCTAACTGTAATGCTGGTGGAACTTTCAATTCTATCCAGACAGCAAGAGATTAGGAAGGATCTTATTGTAGGAACTGATAGGACTCCCAAATCCAACCAAACTTAAAAAGAATATTTATTACTAATTGAGTGCTTACTATATACCAGGCATTATATATTAGCTCATTTAATCCTCACAATGACCATGTGGTGTAGATATTACCTTTTAAAAATTCTATGGATGAAGAAATTGAGGCTCAAAGAGGTTAAATAACTTACTCAAGGACACCTAGGAAGTGGCTTTCTCTGTCACTGTGCTTTTCTTTCCAGTTATTCTCCAAAAGCACATGCACACATGCACACACTCACTCTATATACAGATACATAAAACTTTTATACGTTTTGATTCCTAAAGAAAAAGCTACTTTCATATCTTGTACAGTTTTTCGTTCGTGATCATTTTCCTTGGATGAGCTCATGAACTGCGGTTTATTGGCTTGGCAAATGTGTCAGCGAGTTTGGCCGTAGCTTTATTCTCTTTCCCAGCTCTCAGAGAAGTGCTCAGCCTGGGAGACAACCCAGCCCGTCTTTGTGGCAGCCAGAGAGCTGGCAGCAAAAGGAGCAAACATGGAACAAAACCCTCTCCATTTCCTTTCTTCTTGTTCCCTTTGGGCATAAGCCAGGCTCCCTGCTTCTCTCTCTTGTCCTCTCACCTCCGTGATGAATAGGATAAGCCTGCCACCCCCTTGAGTCCTGTCCCTTCTTCACTCTAAGTCACAAGCTCTGGCACAGGGTGAAATGCATGGTGGGAGCTCCACACGCACCTGCCTGAGTGTTTGATTATAGTCAGTGTATGATATGAAGCTCAGGAGAGAACATCTATCATATTTTCATGAAGGCGGTACATTTTATTTGTTTAGGCAAACTCGATTTATCTTTGAGGTCATATATTTGCTAGGAATGGGAGTCCCCTGGAGTTAAGTAAGGGGAAGAATATTCTAAGGCTATGGGCCTGCTGGAATCCAACTAAAATCTGGACAATTAGGTCACAGGAAAGGTGGGAACCGGGCTACCCCCAGGACAAGAGCAGCAGCAGAATTCCCTGACCTTGCGTTATTGCTTCTTCGTTAGTGTGATTCAGCTAAACTCCACTTCTAATCTGCTCCCATTGGTGGCTGAATCTCAAAGTTTCCGTTTCAAATTCCCGGAAGTGGCAGATAACTTGGGCAAGATGGTCATTACTGATTGAATTAGATGCGGACAGGGTGCCTCCAAATGTTTGGTGCCCCCCATGATTTTACTACAATATTATCATTACAGCTAAGGTTATGTCAGAATGCTTGGAAGGGGGGAAGTCATCCTTTTCAATGCTTGTCCCCAAATGCCTCTGCTCTAAATTTTTTAAATTAAAAAAATTTAATTTAATTAAAAATCACAACGTGTACTTGCTAGTGCTGAAGACAAATGACTCCCCCTTCATGGGTCAAAAAATGAACTTGGGAGGAAATCAGAGTGAAGAAAGCCAGGTTTCTAACTTGCCAAGAATAGGAGACATCAGGGTTTAGATCCCAGCTCAGACCTTGGACTGTCCTAATTTCTTTTGGGAAAAACTATGGTAACAACGTAGAATAAGGGATATATTTGCAGCAAATCTCTGAAACTGGAATAGTAACGCCCCTGTCTTGAAGTAGTTAAGAACACCTAGGACAGTGACTGGCACATAATAAGTGCTCAGTAAATGGTGATTGTGATTATCAACTCCTGAAGGCAGGGATCACCATGTACCTAGATCTAAGTGCAAAATAAAGTTGTTAACTAAATAACTGATAACCCAGCATGGCCCAACGAGAGCAGAAAGAGACTTTCATGGAATGGACTTGGTGAAAGAAGAACAGAGAGACAACCTGAATTGACAGAAAAAAAGTTGGCAAAAAATGACCATTGAACGTTTTCAAAAACACAAGTGAGTATAACAAATTTGTTAATAAAAAGAGAAAATGGAATCATATAAAATTCTCGGTTCAAAACCACAAAATACAAAAAAAAGAGCAGAAGACGAAAATAGGATCAAAGAAAAAGGGCAACAAATAGAAAATAGTAACAAATGTGATAGGTATTAATCCAACTGTATAATAATCACTTTGAATAACAGTAGTCTAAATGCACCAATTAAAAGGCAGAGATTGTCAGAGTGGATCAAAAAAACAAGGCAAACTGTATATTGTCTATAAGAAACCTATTTTCAATATAAAGACACATGTATATTAAAAATAAATAGATGGAGAAAAATATACCATGCTAACACTAATCTGAAGAAAGCAGGAGTAGTTATTTTAATCTTAGAGCAAATTTCAAACTAAGGAAACTTATCAGGGATAAAGGAAGGCATTACATAATGATAAATAAATCATTTCTCTAAGAAGATACAACACTCCTTAATAATTGCTTCATAACTTAACAACAGAGCATCAAACCACATGAGGCAAAAACTCATAGCACCGCAAAGAGAAATAGATAAATCCTCTATCATAGTTGGAGACTTCAACACTCCTCTATAAGAAATGGACAGATCTAGCAGGCAGAAAATTAGTAAAGACATAGTTGATTTCAACAGAACTTTCAGTCAACTGGATAGTATATATATACTACTTCATCCAACAATAGCAGAATACAGATTCTTTTCAAACTCATACAGAACATTCACCAAGACAGACCACATTCTGGGCCATAAAACAAAACCTTGACACATTTAAAAGAATAGAAACAGACCACATTCTGGGCCATAAAACAAAACCTTGACACATTTAAAAGAATAGAAACAATGTCTGCTCTCAGAACACATTGGCGTTAAGCTAGAAATCAATAACAGAAAGAGAAACAGAAAATCCCAAAGTACATGGAGATTAAACAGCACACTTTTAAGTAACACATGGGTCATAGCAGAAGTCTTAAGAGAAACTTAAAAATTTTTGAACCAGATGAAAACAAAAACACAGCCCTAACAAAATATGTGGAATTCAATGAGAGAAGTACTTAGAGGGAAACTTATAGAATTGAGTGCATATATGAGAAAAGAAGAAAGAGCAAAATCTATCATCTATGCGATTCTAGGAAATCTGAATTTCTAGGAAACTGGAAAAAGAAGAGAAAGTTAAATCCAAAGTAAGCAGAAGAAAGAATAAGAATTAGAGTAGAAATCAATGGAATGGAAAACAGGAAGTCAATACAGAAAATCAGTGAAACCAAAAGCTGGGTCTTTGAAAAGGTCAATAAAATTGATAAGCCTCTAGTTGGGCTAACTCAGAAAAAAAGAGAGAGGGCACAAATTACTAATATCAGAAGTGAAAGAGGGAATATCACTACAGATCCCATGGACATTAAAGGGATAACAAAGCAATGAACAATCTATGCCCCCAAATTTGATAACTTACATAAAATGGACCAATTCCAAGATAGGCACCATTTGCCAAAACTCACACCAGAAGAAACAGACAATCTGAATAGGTGCATATCTATTAAAGAGTTTGAACCAGTAATTAATAACCTTCCAAAATAGAAGCACTGGGCTCAGATGGGTTCGCTAGTGAATTCCACTAAGGAAGGAGTTATACCAACTCTCTACAATCTCTGTCGGAGGAGAAGCAGAGGTAATACTTCCCAACCCATTCTGTGAGGCAGGCATTACCCTAATACCAAAACTAGACAAAGACATTACAAGAAAAGAAAACTACAGGCCGTTATTTCTCATGAACATAGATGCAAATATCTTCAACAAAATATTAGCCAATAGAATCCAACAATGTAAAAGAAGAATTATACATTGTGACCAAGTGGATTTATCCCAGATATGCAAGGCTGGTTCAACATTCAAAAATCAATTAATGCAATCCATCATATCAAAAGACTAAAAAAGATCACATGATCATATCAATAGATGCAGAAAAAGCATTTGGCAAAATACAATATCTATGTCTGATAAAAATTCTCAGTAAACTAGGAATAGAGGGGAACTTTCCTAACTTGATAAAGATTATCTAGAAGAAATCTACAGTTAACATCATACTTAATGGTGAGAAACTTGAAGTGTTCCCACTAACATCAGGTACAAGGCAAAGAATGTCCCTCCTCAACACTCCTTTTCAACATCATACTGGAAATACTAGCTAATATAGTAAGCTAAGAAAAGGAAATGAAAGTTATACAGATTGGGAAGGAAGAAATAAAACTGTCTTTGTTTGCAGACGACATGATTGTCTATGTAGAAAATCTGACCAAAACCTCCTGAAACTAACAAGTGTTTATAGCAAGATCATAGGACATAAAGTTAACATACGAAAGTCAGTTGATTTCCTATATGCCACATTGAACAATTGGAACTTGAAATTAAAAGCACGACGTCATTTACATTAACACCCTGAAAAATGAAATATTTAGGCATAAATCTAATAAAATATGTACAAGATTTATATGAGGGAAACTCTGATGAACAAAATCAAAGAAGAACTAAAGAAATGGAGAACTATTTCACGTTCATGGACAGGAAGTCAATATTGTCAAGATGCCAGTTCTCCCCAACTTGATCTATAAATTCAATGCAATACCAGTCAAAATCCCAGCAAGTTATTTTGTGGATATTGACAAACTGATTTAAAGTTTACATGGAGAGGCAACACAAAATTGAAGAAGAAGAACAAAGTTGGAGAACTGACACTACCTGACTTCAACACTTACTATAATGCTACAAGAATCAAGGCAGTGTGGTATTGGTGAGAGAACAGACAAATAGATCAGTAGAACAGAATGAAGACCCCAGAAATGGACTCACATATAGTCAATTGATCTTTGACAAAGAAGTAAAGGAAAGGGCTTCCCTGGTGGCGCAGTGGTTAAGAGTCCGCCTGCCGATGTAGGGGACACGGGTTCGTGCCCCAGTCCGGGAAGATCCCACATGCCGCGGAGCGGCTAGTCCCGTGAGCCATGGCCGCTGAGCCTGCGCGTCCGGAGCCTGTACTCCGCAATGGGAGAGGCCACAACAGTGAGAGGCCTGCATACCGCAAAAAAAAAAAAAAAAAAAAAAAGAAGTAAAGGAAATACAGTGGAGTAAAGATAGTTTTTCAACAAATGGTGTTGAACAGCTGGACTCCTGTGGGCAGAAAAATGAATCTGATGCTTACCTTTCAGAAAAATTAACTCAAAATGGATTACAGACCTAAATGTAAAATGCAAAACTATAAACTCCTAGAAGATAAAATAGGAGAAAACTTAGATGACCTTGAGTATGCCTTCTTAGATACAACACCAAGGGCATGATCCATGAAGGAAATAATTGCTAAGCTAAACTTCGTTAAAATTAAAAGCTTGTGCTCTGTGAAAGACAACGTCAAGAGAATGAGAATACAAGCCACAGACTGGGAAAAAATATTTGCAAAAGACACATCTGATCAAGGACCTGTATCTAAAACATGCAAAGAACTCTTAAAACTCAACAATACGAAAATAGACTGATTTCAAAATGATCCAAAGACCTTGACACCTCACCAAAGAAGATGTACAGATGGCAAATAAACATACCAAAAGATGTCGCACATTATATGTCATCAGAGAAATACAGAATAAAACAACAAAGAGGGGCTTACCTGGTGACGCAGTGGTTGAGAGTCTGCCTGCTGATGCAGGGGACACGGGTTCGAGCCCTGGATCCCACGTGCCGCGGAGCAACTGGGCCCGTGAGCCACAATTACTGAGCCTGCACGTCTGGAGCCTGTGCTCCGCAACAAGAGAGGCCGCGATGGTGAGGGGCCCGCGCACCGCGATGAAGAGCGGCCCCCGCTTGCCACAGCTAGAGGAGGCCCTCGCACAGAAACGAAGACACAACACAGCCATAAATAAATAAATCAATTAACTAAAAAAAAAAAAAACAAAGAAATACCACTGCATACCTATTAGCATGGCCCAAACCCACACTGACAATACCAAATGCTGGCAAGGATGTAGAGCAAAAGGCATTCTCACTCATTGACGGTGGGAATGCAAGATGGTACAGCAGCTCTGGATGACAATTTGACGGTTTCTTATAAAAAACTAAACACACTCTTAGCATATTATCTAGCAATTGTTCTCTTTGGTGTTTATCCAAAGGAGTTGAAAACTTACGTCCCCACAGAATTCCACACATGGATGTTTATAGCAGCTTTATTCGTAATTGCCAAAACTTAGAAGCAACCAAGATGACCTTCAGTAGGTGAATGGATAAATAGACTGTGGTGCGTCCATGAACTGTCACGCCGTGAAAGGACATGGACGAAACTGGATGCATATCACTGTGTGAGAGACGCCAGTCTGAAAACGCTACAGACTGTGATTCCAGGTGTATGACATTCTGGAAAAGGCAAAACAGTGGAGACTGTAAGAGATCAGTGGCTGCCAGGAGGGACGGGGGTGATGCTTAGGTGGAGCACAGAGACGTTTTAAGGCAGTGAAAATACCCTGTGTGATATCATAATGCTGGAGACTTGTCATCATACATTTGTCCAAACCCATAGAATATACAACACCAAGAATGAACCATAGTGTAAACTGTGGACTTTGGGTGATAATGATGTGTCAATATAGGTTCATCCTTTGTAACAAATATACCTCTCTAGTGGGAGATGTTGATAATGGGAGGGGCTATGCGTGTGTGGCTTCAGAGGGTACATGGGGAATCTCTGTACCTTCTCCTCAATTTTGCTGAAAAACTTAAACTGCTCTAAAAAAATTAATGTTTTAATACAAGAAATATTAGTGACACCATCATTGACTAATTCTTAAGAATCTCAGGGATGAGCCATGGGAAATTTGTCTTTTTTTAAAAAAATGCTCTTTGAGTGATTTTAAAATACAGTCAGGGGCTTCCCTGGTGGCGTGGTGGTTGAGGGTCCGCCTGCCGATGCAGGGGACGTGGGTTCGTGCCCCGGTCCGGGAGGATCCCACATGCTGCGGAGCGGCTGGGCCCGTGAGCCATGGCCGCTGAGCCTGCGCGTCCAGAGCCTGTGCTCCGCAACGGGAGGGGCCACAACAGTGAGAGGCCTGCGTACCGCAAATAAAAAACCAAAACTAGATCAGTTTTTCACAACCGGTAGGCTTCTGTGATGTCCTGAGTCACTAACACATCAAAAGGAAGATATATTAAAGGAGATGAAAAACATTTTATTCTTTGTATAACTCAGTGTACATCACACCTGATCTCTAGGGGAAGGGACAGTTTCTGTTTGTTTCAGGGTTTCCTTATGCTCGGTTGGAGGCTGTTTAGATGGTGGTATATTGTGCACATCCTGCAAAGCCCTGTGGCGTCTGGTATCAGCTGCCTGTCACCACCTCCCACTCCCCTTCCAAAGCCATGGGTGTCTGGGGGAAGCACGAGCACAGTGCCTGCTGCTTGGTAAGGCCTCGAAAACTATCTCTGGAATTCAGCTTGAAGAGGTCAGCAGGTAAAGGGCTCCTTGGAGAGCACCCATGTGCCCTTCTCCTGCCCCTGGACCTGCTGCCCTTTGCTTTTACGTGAGGCCAGCCTCCCCTCTCCGCCCGCACTCTCCCCCGCCCTCTGGAGCCTAGCACTTGCTGCTTATTGAGTCTGTCAGCATTTCCCCTGTGGAGCTCAGACTGACTAATTAGCCTTCGCAGCCTGATTGCCGAAGCCACAGGGCACAACCAGGCCAGCATTTTTTCACATGACATCTGCTGAGGAAAAGCAAGGCCAAGCCCTTAACCCAATCTTGTCAACTCTGCGTGTACAGGCGGGTCTATGTTGTATGGGCGCCTACGGACGTGTGTGTAGGTGAATGTGGGTACATACTCCCATTGGCTTGAGGGATATGGGGTGTGAGTTCTTCTCTTGGAGCCAGTAGATACTTCCCTGGATGGTCAGGGCTGGTTGGAACCCTTGGAAAAACTTAAGCCAACAGTTCTCATCAATATGGAGGATAATTTAGGGTGAAGGTGGCATGGGGTAACTGAAACTATTGCCCTCATTTTGATGCAAATTTTATTAAAAACTTTTTTTGCCATCTAACTTGGGCTTTTGGTTTGAAAGAAATCATGGTCAGTCAAAAAAAAAGTCATGATGGACATCAGATGGTTCTTTCTCTCTCTCACATGCATTTAATATACGTTTCCTCAGGCCATTGCAGCATGAGGTTTAAGGCAGGTCATGTCATCAGTAATCTCCTATCTTTCCTAGCTCGCACCCCCTCCTGCTAATGCAGGACCCTGATCCTTGCCAAAAGCCCCCAGCTGTTCCTGGTGTGTGCTGGGGTGTCCCCTGAGAGCTCACAAGCGAGCTTGGTCAGCTGCTGCAGGTTTCTGGTGGGTGCTGCTGCCCCTGGGCCAACTGTGTGTGCGTCTCTGCTGGACGTTGCTGTGTCCACAGGGCACTGCCCCTGCTTGCCACCTCTACCCCATCTCCCATGGGGCACCACAGTCTCCCTGCATGAACACATGCCCTCCCACTGAGGCATGACTAATGCCCTGGGGAACTTTGGAGGTGCTCATGCATGGCGGTCTGGGGTACAGTTGGAGGGAACTGCTGTCTCCTCTCTGTGCATTCCCAAAGCCATCCTGTCGGCAGCTCCTGCCTTGAAGAGTAGTCCAGCATCGGGCTTTTCAATGTTTATTTAAGGTCCTCTCTCCCCAGGGGATCAGGATAGTGTGAGATTAGAATCTGGGCAATGGGTTCAAACTGACTGGAATTTAAAACCTAACTCTCCCGTTCAGTAGCCGTCTATGCTAGAGAAAGTTCTTTCCTTCTTTGAGCTTCAACACCTTCGTGTGTGAAATCGTAGTAAAACAGTCCCTGACTCAGGATTGTTTAAAGGCTCAATGAGCTAATGCACGCAAAACTCCGTGTATGTATTAATGCTCTGTAATGTTAGCCGATATAAATTAGCTAATAGGCCCAAATGATACAGCATAAGGGTCAGGCAAGAACAGGGCCAAGCGACAGATTCTATATTATCAGCAGAATTAGGCCTCATCTCTCACCTTGAGGACTTGATATTGGGTCATTTTTCCTTATATCCCTCTTCCCTTAGGAAGTTCACTGCCAGGAGGCTTTCTCAGTCTTTATAATGACCTCCTAAATTGAATCACCAATTCTTCAAACATTCCAAAATATGTTGAGTTCCAGTGTTGATACAGCCTAGCTTCAAGGTGGGACCATGCTCTCTCCTGCTTCCCGTTCATCTGATTGTATCTGTTTGTCTGTCTATCTATCTATGCACCTAAGCAAATACGTATTTATAAGCTATTTGTTGTATATATATGTATGTAGAGCTGTTTGCTATATATATGTATATATATACATATATACACACATTTGTGTGTGTATTCTAACACACATGTACACACGTACATACGCACACACATATAATTGCAGCTACTGAGTGCTTTGACTTTGTAGCTTAAAAATCTCCCCTGTGAATGGTTATGCAGTACACTCTATGAGAAGATGTTGATGAAGGACTTGGTTCCCCAGGCTCAAGAAGATTTATCTGAAGGGGGCATCAGGGAACTTGGAAGATCTAGTCTGAGAACAAATGCATAATCTAGCATCATGGAAGAGAGAGGTTTTCCAGAACAATCTGTGAGAGGCATTGTAAATACACTGATGTTCCCCGAAAGCAGGAGTCTCCAGCAGACCCAGTTTGGTCCCAGCTTTCCTGTCAATGAGCATGTTTTTATTCCCTTCCACTCCCCAGTTCCTCTGCCACATGATGGAACTTTCTACCGTTTAAATGACCTGTGATGCTATTGAAGGAATTAACTGGCTCAGGTTAATAGTGAATCCAGACAGCATAGGACTTTGGTTTTGGGTGTGGGATTTGGGTATCTCCTGGGATTACTGATGTTTTGAAGTCTTCAGCAGACTAGGGTATATGATGTAAATATGCCCTAGAATCTCTTCCTACATCTTTTTCTCAATCCTTGCCTGAAGCTCAGGTGCTGTCCTACTTGCAGAGGCTGACAGTTCTGACTGAGGTCTGGTCTGAGTCGAGAATGGTCCAGAGAAGTGATTGTGTCTTCTAAAACATGTTTCCATCCTTTTTTCCACCCCAGATTGACACTGTATGGCTGCTTGACACTCTCCCACTCGCATTCTAGATGAGACAGGCCATGGTATGTGCAATTCCTTTGGTACTACATGCAATTCTCTTCCTTCTCTCCTCCCGAAGGAAGCATATGGGTAGGTGTTCTGAAGGATCCTTGAGAAAATCCTACAAAGGATTTTAAATCCCTGGCAATGGTCACGTGATAGATTTTTCTTTTCTAAAGGGTGCTAATAAAGGATTCTAATAAATTATGACCATTGTTCTTAATCAAGGTAGCCCGAGGCCACTGCATCCTATAAGTTATGTGCCTAAATGCTTTGAAGGAGAAGGGAAAACTTCTGTACATCTCGTGCTTGAGTCTCATGTTTAGGCAAAATTTTACACATGCACACACATGGGCGTGTGCACACATACACACACATCTTCTAATAGATAAAGAAAAAGTAGTCCCTTCGTATTTTTAAAACAAAGCAGAATGCTGTAATATAATTTCACCATGGGGTTTGCTCTCCTTTAGGGGCCCATAATCTTTTTTTTTAAATAGATTTTATTTATTTATTTATTTATTTATGGCTGCATTAGGTCTTCGTTGCTGTGCGCGGGCTTTCTCTAGTTGCGGTGAGCAGGGCTACTCTTCGTATCGGTGCGCAGGCTTCTCACTGCGGTGGCTTCTCTTGTTGCGGAGCACGGGCTCTAGGTGCGCGGGCTTCAGCAGTTGTGGCTCTTGGGCTCTAGAGCGCACGCTCAGTAGTTGTGGTGCACGGGCTTAGTTGCTCCGTGGCATGTGGGATCTTCCCAGACCAGAGCTCGAACCCGTGTCCCCTGCACTGGCGGGCAGATGCCCAAACACTGCGCCACCAGGGAAGCCCTAGGGGCTCATAATCTTTTCCTGGGATCCCCAGATTGAATGTCTACAGGAGTTGGGCAGAGGACTGTGGTAAGATATTAGGGAATGGTACACATTCCACATCTAAAGGCAGTCAAAGTCAAAACTTAAAATACTGCTGGCCAGGCATGAATGGGTTCTTCTGAGCAGGAACCCACCAGGCTCTTGGAACCCCACCTTGCCCTACTGCCGGGCATCTTGGCCTCTCCTGCCCCTGATCTCTCCTTCCTCTGCCCCCCACCTCCCCAACCCATGCTGGGTGTCTGCAGTGTTCTGGTTCTTTCACCACATTATCTTGTACAGTTAGTTTGTTCAATTTGGCTTTGAGCTCTTCACATGCTGGGGCAGGCAGATGTGAACTTAAATTTGAACTCCACCAATTCCTGGCTATATGGCCTGGCTGTTAAAACTTTCCTGGTGTGTAAAACTGGAATCATGATATCTCGTTCATGAGTTATTTAAGGACACGATAATATATGGCATTTAGCACAGTGCATATTCCATGGGTTTAATAAATGCTAGTTATTATTGTTATTGATATTTACCATTCATTCCTTCATCAGACATTGTCCTCTGTGTCTGTGCATCCCTGTTCACTGACCCACAGTCGGGGCACAGCATGTGTTAGCTGAATAAATCAAGTCAAAGGGAACAAATTCCTCCTGAGGTCATGGGATACGGCATGAGTCAGCGCTCATCTACTTGGGTCAAAAGCGGGATCTAGGCTTGGAGTTTCCTAGTGGGAGCTGGGATTTGGGGAGCAGACATCAGGCAGGGCTAGCTGGCTGGGGACTGGGCCCATCTGTGTCCTCGGCTTCCTTCTGAGTCCCGCCTTGACTGCTTTCCAGATCGCAGAGGACCCCTCACATCCATGCATGGTCAGGGTCACCTCTGCACACCTCTGTGCCTGCAACGTGGACTGTCACATAACCCTGAGCCTAAGTATTGGAAGACAGAGGCCATGGCCATTTAAATGCCCTGAGCATTTCAATCTCTTGTCTATTCTCATGGGAACCCTGGGTGGATGCATGGGGCCGGCCAGCTCTTGGGTCCTTTGTCATGCCTCTCAAATGCCTGCAGTGACCCCCAGAACCTGCTCAGGCGGCAGTGCCCACCTTTTTCAGAGCAGCCTTGTATTGGCAGCCAGTACCTCTACCTTCAGCCCTCCCTTTTCTTTCTTTCTCTGCTAATGATTTTTGTAGTTAATGAGATTTTCCCCCCTGTTCTCTAATTACATGACTCAGGGGTCAATTTAGTAACCATCCAGCTCCCTGCTTATACACCACTGGGCCCCTCAGCTCTTCCTCCCAAAGTTCTTTCATGACGCTTTTATTTTTCACTGCTGCAGCAAACGAAGTATGTCTTGGAGAAGATGGTTATTTTCCTAATAAGGGTCTCAGTACTTGAAGAGACACTGCTGTCGAATGTGAATAATTAACAAAGACATTGTCAGGATCCTTGGCCTTAAGACCAAGTGTTTGACAGCGCAGTTAATGCTCATCTGAAGTTGTCTAATATTCTGTGGGGCTTTCTCACTGTTAACATGGAAACTAATAGTAATACTGTTAAAATGGAAACTGCAAGGGATAGCCCCTTCTTGTCAGTCACATTGATCACCGAACTCTGCATCTCAATCGATTTATTAAGTCCTTCTTGAACATTTGTTGAACTCAGTATTGTGCTGTTTGCTCTAGGGAAGTGGCTAGGGGAGCTTTAAAAGAATAGATACTCGCTCCATCCCAGGATCTCTGGGCATGTAAAGCTATGCAACAGACTCCAATATGCAGCCAGGGTTGAGAATCATGGCTTTGGGGGAAAGGGAGGAGACTGTGTTCCTCACCTTCTGGAAGTGCAGTAGTGTTCAGAGAGTTTCTGTTGTGTACTACACAATGCTGGGCACTCTTGCAGCCGTTCTCTCACCTTCTTAGTTCTTTACCTGGACTGAGTATCTTAAATTCTAAGCACAGATGCAGATTCTGAGGCTCAGAATCAAAGTTAGACAGCCAGGGGCTGGCAGGACTAGCTCCAAACCTAAATCTCTCTGGCTACAAAACCCACACCTTTTGCATCCTATCAAGCTATTTATGCCAGGACAAGACACAGGGCCATGTATAATTAAATGCCATATCATTTTTTTTTAATTTTTAAATTTATTTATTTTATTTATTTATTTTTGGCTGTGTTGGGTCTTTGTTGCTGCACGCAGGCTCTCTCTAGTTGCGGCGAGCAGGGGCTACTCTTCATTGTGGTGTGTGTGCTTCTCATTGCTGTGGCTTCTCTTGTTGCGGAGCATGGGCTCTAGGTGCGTGGGCTTCAGTAGTTGTGGCACATGGGCTCAGTAGTTGTGGCTTGTGGGCTCTAGAGCACAGGCTCAGTAGTTGTGGCACGCAGGCTTAGTTGCTCCGCGACATGTGGGATCTTCCCGTACCAGGGATCGAACCTGTGTCCCCGGCACTGGCAGGCGGATTCTTAGCCATTGTGCCACCAGGGAAGTCCCAAATGCCACATCCTTGATTCGGGTTCAGTATTCATTTAGAAGAGAGAGGGGGAGATGAGTAGGGTTTGGAGAATTCAGCCATGATTTTGCTGAGGAGGTGAGTTTAAAGTGGGACTTGACAGATCCCTGTGACGAACTTAGAAAGCATAGGCCGATGATGCTTCTTTCGTTCCTGGGCAAAATGAGAGCAGTTTCCCAGGTTTAACTTATATTTTCATTATAAACAGGTGTGTGTTGGGGGAGGACGGTGGATGGGGTGGACAACTTACTACCCATTCTGGGCCTCCTGGAATTTTGTGATCCTCTAGGGGTCATCTGCATCCTCAGCGTTGCAGGTTTAGAACTTCACCTTTTTGTATTGGCCAAGCACTGAGGTTTGGGGATATGGATTTGCTGTGGCCAAACAGGACTCTGTTCCCAGGGGCCCGAGACCTGTAGTGGAGTGCTGATGTGGAACTTCACAGCAAAAGGCCTCTCCGGCCTCATGCACCTGCAGGGGACATTGCCTTCTGGGGTGAGTGGGGAGCAGTGCTTGAGAAAGCCCCAATCGTACTTCAGAATATTGCCTGGGGACCCTGGAAGAGGAGCAAAGGGGGTTGGATATTCACCAGGAATATTGCCTCCTGTTTATCCTGAAGATACTTTTGCTGCATTCAGAAGTGTCTGTTATTAAAATAAGACCAGCCATTCACCCGGGCAGGGATACCTCAAAACATGATTTCTTTTGTCTTTCTGCTCTCCATCCAATACATTATGACAACTTTGTCAAGGTAATTTGTAATTAAACTTGTCTCATTGATTTTTTAAAATCTCCTTAATAGGTTTTTTTTAAAACTGTGGTACAATACACGTAACACAAAACTTACCATTTTAACCATCTTCAAGTGCACAGTGCCCTGGCTTTAAATACATTCACGTTGCTCGGCAACAAATGCCATCATCCATCTCCAGAACTCTTTCATCTTCCCCAACTGAAACTCTGTCCCCATGAAATGCTAACTGCTGGCCTCCCCCTTCCCCCACCTCTTGCATTTTTGATGGGACTTGAGACACCCTAGGAAATACCTCAAGTGTATATAAGTCTGACCTGTGGTCGTGTTTAAGTAGAGTCCTAGATCTCCCCTTCACAGATCCTGATTCTGCAGGTCTGGGGGCCTGAGTTTCTGTGATTCTGATGCAGGAGGCCCATGGATCTTAGAGTCTGGGAGGATGTTCTCTCAATCCTGGTCCATCCACCAACACTCCCCCAGCCCTAAGAGTCCACCTCCACCTAACACTCCTCCTTGACTGATGAGTAATGGAGTGATGCTTCCTGGGCAAAGGATCCAGAGGTGTGATTCCTCGAGAAAAATCTGAGCTCCTTGAGTCTATGTGTGTGGATACAGATGTTCATATTTATACATCTACTCTGTTCAGTCAGTTGTTCACAGAGTGGGGTCCCTGGGCCAGCAGCATGAGTACCACCTGGGAAACTGCTACAAGTGCAAGTTCTTGGGTCTCATGCCTGACCTACTGAAACTCTGGGATGAGACCCAGAAAGCTGTGTTTGAACAAGTCCTCCAAATGGTTCTGATGCACAGCAATGGGTGAGAACTGCTGCTTTAAATGCATTGTCTAATTTAACCTTCACAAGAGCGCAGAGAGAACCTCCATCAAAGAGAAGACGAGGAACCTTAGCAAGGGTTAAAGATAAGGGGGTTGACTAGGTCCCCTCAAAAATCCCGATGCCAACTGATATGGGGGCTCTGGGGATCCTGGCGGATAGTACTCTTGTACACTTCTTTGCATTTCTAGCAACCAGCTGCTACACATAGAGAAGGGTCCCCAGGCCTCTGCAAACACAGAGAAGGACAAAAAGGGCAGAGAAGCGTGCAAGGGGGAGGAAAGGGCTTGGTGTCAGGGGGGCTGCCTGTGCAAAAAGCAGCCAGGAAGCCTCTTTGCACACAGCTTCCCTTTGTCCCATATTTAGCCTGCTTACCCTCCCCAGAGGGGACCCATGGCTTCCTTTGGCAGCGGCAGCTGGCTGTGCTCTGCAGGAGGTGGCAGCCGAGGATCTGCTTGGGAAGTGTCATCACTCGGGGCGGGCATGCTCTGTGTGCAGCGGCATGAGGGGGGCGCAGAAGGCCAGCTGTTGGCTCCAGGACCCGCAAAGACTGGCGCCGGCTCCATTTGGTCTCCGCTGCTGCTTCCCGCAACCCCAGGGAACTGCCGTCTTGCCGCTTGTACGCCAGGTGTTTAGGGCGCCTCTGAACAAGCATAAAATCCTCACTAGCTGTTTTCTTTTTCCTTTAAAGTTTGCTTTGATTAGTGTGAAGTTGCTAATGGAAAATCAACTTGTCTTTCTGACTCTGGCTCTGGTAGAGAGGCTGCCGGGCATTGGATTATTGTCCTACATTTTCTCCTGATCCAGCCTGACGTGCGGATGAGCAATGGTGAACTCATCCATCAACACTAGGGGGCTCCTGCTTTGTGCTGGGCAAGGCTCTAGGTGGTGGGGATACAATATGCAGACAGACCCTGCCCTCATGGAGCTTACCTTTTGAAGGCAGACTTTCTTGTTTATTTGTGATAGATGGTGTGAAGATAGTGAAACAGAGAGATTTGGTATCAGGCGTCTATTGCTGCATGATACGCCATCCTAAAACTCCACGGTTTAGAGCAAAAATTATTCAGTTTGCTCACAGTTCTACCATCAGGGTTGAACTCGGCAGGGTGGTTCTTTTGCTAACCTTACTGATGGTCCCTGTGTGACTACATTCGTCCGGCAGGTTGGCAGTGTCTGGCATCAGCCAGATCAGATCCCCTCCCTCAACCTGCGTGTGGTCTCAGGGTATCTCCCTCTGCATGTGGCTTCTCCACCCAGGCTTTTAGGAGCAGAGCTGGACTTCTTACACAAGGGCTCCAGCCTTCCACAAGCACAAAAGTGGAAGTTGCCAGGCCTTCTTAAGGCACAGCATCACCTCTGTCACATTCTTTGGCTGAAACAAGTCACAGGACCAGCTTAGATTCAAGGGAATTTGACCGTGTAAGGTACAGATAGCTGGAGGCATGATGGCTTGGGGACCACCATTTAAAGGGCTGTCCCAGAGATGCTAGACTAGACGGTGGGTGGTTAGACGGATCAGGCAGGAGTGGGGATGGCAGGTGGGCTGGCAGGGGAAGGCGTCTCTGAAGAAGTGATATTTCGGCTGAGGCCTCCCTGACTGTTCAGGTGAAGGACTGAAGGATGAGCATTCCAGTCAGGGCAGAATGACTTTCTCTACCATAAAAGTGCCCTCCTCATAAAGACGCAGACGTAGAGAATGGACTTGAGGACATGGGGAGGGGGAAGGGTAAGCTGGGACGAAGTGAGAGAGTGGCATGGACATATATACACTACCAACTGTAAAATCGATAGCTAGTGGGAAGCACCCGCATAGCACAGGGAGATCAGCTCGGTGCTTTGTGACCACCTAGAGGGATGGGATAGGGAGGGTGGGAGGGAGACGCAAGAGGGAGGGGACATGGGGATGTATGTATATGTATAGCTGATTCACTTTGTTATAAAGCAGAAACAAACACACCATTGTAAAGCAATTATACTCCAATAAAGATGTTAAAAAAAATTAAAAGAAACACAGGGATGAAATTCATCTATCCATCCAAAAAAAAAGTGCCCACCTCACCTTCTGCTTCCCTGGCTGGAGCTAGATGAAGATCCCCTTTTTGACAGAGGTGGGAGAAACAGAAGGAAGAAACTGGAGGGAGGAAAACGAGGAGCCTCTGGGTCATAGAGCCAGTCATTAATCAGCGGGGAGGGATCAGGAGAACAGAATCGAAGGAACAGCCTGGGGACATCTTCCCAGCCTGTGTCTTAGGCGCCTCTGGAACAGACGCTGAGCCACTGGCCCTCTGCCGGCAATGATTGGAATATGGGGCTTCAGCTCTGAAGTTCTTTGTGTCCTCTTGGTGGCACTAGTGTTGTGGCAGCAGCTGTTGGTTTGCTTCTTGGGAGGGGACACCTATGTAGAAGTTTTGGGAATTGTTTTCAAATGTCAAGTGTCTGAAAACAGCCCTTTGGAGTTTTTGTTTCCTTTCCTTTTTTTAAAAAAAGAAATTTATGTATTTATTTTTGGCGGCGTTGGGTCTTCGTTGCGGTGCGTGGGCTTCTCCTTGCGGTGGCTTCTCTTGTTGCGGAGTACAGGCTCTAGGCTCACGGGCTTCAGTAGTTGTGGCAGGCAGGCTCAGTAGTTGTGGCTCGTGGGCTCTAGAGCGCAGGCTCAGTAGTTGTGGTACACGGGCTTAGGTGCTCCGCGGCATGTGGGATCTTCCCAGACCAGGGATCGAATCCATGTCCCCTTCATTGGCAGGCGGATTCTTAACCACTGTGCCGCTAGGGAAGTCCTGCTTCCCTTTCATAATAGTACAGATAGAATCAAGAAGCGTTAAACCAGTTCTTTCTCAGAATGCGGTCCATAGACCAACTGCCCCAGAATCCCTGGTGAGCCTGTTAAAATGCAGATTCTCCGTGCTAGTTTCAGATGGATTGAACAGAATCTGTGGGAGATGGACCCCAGGACTGCACATTTTATAAATACTCCCCAGTGATTCATGTGTTCATAAAAGCACAAGAAGCACTGCCTTCAACCTTCTGGGACTGCAGATGGAGTCTCAAGTGAATTGCTTGGAACTGAAGTATAGAACCATTCTTTGAGGTCCAGCTCAAATGTTACCTCTTCCAAGGAGCCTTCCCGGTTTCCTTGAGATGAACCTGCTCACATGTTTACTGGGTTGCTTAGTGCACGTCTTTAAGGTGGTCTGGTGACCCATCCTTTACCCTTGGCAAACTGAGAGCTCCTGGTGGTGGGGACAAGTTTTATTTGGGTTCCTGTCCCTAGTGCTTGGCACAGTGCCTGGCACAGAGGAGGCAGAGTGAATGCTTGTAGTGAACGAATAAATGAATGAAGGAATTCTAAAGAACACCTTGTACAACCCAGTCCTTTTACAAATGAAGACTTGAGTGCCTAAGAGGCAAGGTGACTAACTCAAGGGCTCAAGGCTCTAGCTTGGACTGGTACCCAGGCTTCTGGACTCCTGGTCCAGTGCTCTTTTCTCTCACCCAGGCTGACTTCTTCCTTCAGGTGACAGACATTTCAGCTTCATTTAGAAATTAAATCCTGACCGTTTTCCTGCTCTCCTCCCATCGTCACTGTGCAGCGTGGAAGGAAGTTCACATCCAAAACAGATCCTCCTTTGCTATCCCCACTCAGGACGAGCTGGGCACAGAGGCAGGACTTTTGCTGGAAGCGCTCTGAGGAGCACCTGGCCCCCAGCTCCGGCAGGAACAGGCTTCCTCTGCTCCCCTCCACCCTCTTTCATTTTTCAGCCTGCAAACCCCATTCAGTGAGTATCCCCTTGGGCTCCTTGGAATGAATGTCAATGGCTGCTGAGGGTGCCTCTCACTTCATTGTGGGCAGCAAAGGGCTCTGAGTGGGATTTGCATATTGCTAATTACAGTTGCTTCCAACTTTGGAGAAAATCATCGATCCATTTATAACTTACAGTAATTTGCAAAGCAATTACCTCTGGCATCTTCTTTCTTGCTAAAAATGTGTTGTGTTTTTTTTTTTTTTTTAATGTTCTTTTTGAAAGAAAAATGATCTGGGCATTATCCATGAAGGACCAGCCTCTCTGTGTGCCTGGAAGAGGTACATATGTAAAATCCTGCACGGCTGGAACACAAGAATCTTTAAATCTTATTTGGTGCCCACACGTAGTAGGTGTGCAATCAGTCTTTGGCTAAAAGAAGAGATTATAGACACCGTGGGGATCTGCTGGATCTAGGACCTTCCTCTCTCCTCTGATGTGCAGTGCAACGGTGGTGGATACAGCCTCTGGAAGCAGGCTGTCCAGGTTGGAATCCTGTATCTTCCCTTTACTGCTTTTGTGACTTGGGGCAGACATACCTTTCCGTACCGGGCGTCTCATTTGTGAAATGGAGAGGCTATACCTCCAGGAGGTATAGCAATACCTCCTTCCCCAGATTTGACCTAAAGATGGAATGAGATGATGTGGGTAGAGTGTCTGGTCCGTGGTAAATTTCAAATGAATGTTACAGATGACCTTTCCTTGGTTCAAGGAGTTGTTTGTTCTGATTCAATAGGTGAATTGCCATTTTTCATCTGGACACCTAACAGACAAAGGAAAAGCTCTCTGGTGTGGACTGAGGATGTTGGCAGACAGAGGACAGCACAGTTTCCTGCCTGCATGGTGGTCTGGGGGACTGTCATGCGGGAGGCCAGGCTCTGCCAACCTGTTTGAAGGGGTCACAGGAGGAGTGGGAAAACAGGGGTACCAGAGGGTGTTAATCAGGGGAACTGGGGTTTAGAGGAAAGAGTCATAGATTTGGGAGTCAAAAGTCCTGGGTTTGAGTCCTGGATCTGCACTTACTGTGTGATCTTGGGCAAATCACTCCACATCTCTGAGCCTCAGATGGAAGATGGGGATCCTGGCGCCAATCTTGCAACCAGGGCCAGGACTAGAGTAAGGAGAGTCAGGTACTCACCTCGGGTGCAAAATTCAAGCAAGGAGGCACCAAAACCTCAGTAATCAAGACAAATAATATTTTACTGTAACGTTAAAAAAACCTTAACCAGTGCAAGCCATTCTGCTCACGTAGACGCGGCCCTGAGTGGACAGTAGGGAACACGACCCTCCCTTGGGCTGCCCTGTGCGGAGCTTCTCTTTAGAGAAGTGTTTCTCACAGTGTGGCTTCCACCGGCAGCATCGGCGACACCTGAGAACTTATTGAAATGAAATTTCTTGGGCCCCATCCCAAGACCTACTGAATCAGGAGGTAGAGCCCAGGAAATTGCTAGTGAGACCCATTTCTTGGGGAATGCAGCTTTTTCTCTCCAGGTTAGGACAGTATCCCTGTAGCCTTCTGACACTTTTGGTTTGTAATGAAAGTGTCAACTTTCTAAGGGTTAGCAAGTAACCCCTCTCTTTATCCCTCTGGCCCCCTGGACACCTCCCTCCATTCCCACCCCAGTTAGAATGTAGATTTTTTTTTTTTTGGTAGCCAAAGGGGTAATAATTCAGTATTGATCAACAGCCCTCCCTGCTGTATCCAAGTGGTATATCATAGTCCCTAAAAGCATACTGGGGTGCACAAGCAAAGAACAGGCATGATATATAAAAACTTGTAATAAATATTCACTGCACAGGCAAAAAAAAAGAGACATTTATTTATTAATGTGATATAGAAAATTATTTTACAGTCTTCTTAATATTATATATATATTTCTTAACGTCTTTATTGGCGTCTAATTGCTTTACAACGGTGTGTTAGTTTCTGCTGTATAATTAAGTGAATCAGCTATACATATACATACATCCCCATATCTCCTCCCTCTTGCGTCTCCCTCCCACCCTCCCTATTTCACCCAGAATGTCGATTTTGAATGAGCTGGAAATAGAGCTGTTTCCTTCTAGCTTGGAGCTGCAGCAAGAGAAGGTATCATGCAAAAGAACCATCCCTGTTTCTCCAGGCTTAATGCCACGCTCAATTGTCTTTAATTTTCTTGTCAGAGCAGACAGGTTAAATATCATATTTCCTTCACTCTCTGCAGCATTGCCTTCGGAGTCCTGGCTGCTAAGCCTGTGCTGTAGTTAAATAGACTCGACTGCTGCTGTTTTGTTTCTTTTCTTTTAAAAGAACCAAGTAAAGAGTAAACGTGTTTCTTTTCTTGCCCATTTAAGTAAATATCTTTCTTTCATTTATAAAAACTCCTTGCTCTGGTGGGTTTGCATACTTACAGGAATCCCATCAACTCTTATTGCATGCATCTTTGGAAGAGGCGTTAGAAAATAATCTCTCTGCCTCTTCCACTCTGCCTGAACCCTCAGCTAGTCTAGCTAAAAGCCATTTCTGCACAAAAGTGCCATCGTCCTTGGTCGGACGCATAGCTGGGAGAGTGTTTGGTTGTTAACATGTAATTGGTTAATTTGTATTATGCAGGTTCCATTTCTTTCTCTGTTGATAGACAGTTTTGTGCTGCCCCATAGATGGAAATGTTCTACATCTGTGCTGTCCAATACGGCAGCCACTGGCCACAAGGTGAGCACTTGAAATATAGGCCTTGTGCAACCGAAGAACCATTTTAAATTTTATTTAATTTTTATTAATTTAAATGAGAAAAAGCCATATGTGGCTATTGGCCACCATTGTGGACAATGCAGGTCTATGAACAAGATCACTCTTGATTAGAAGGGAATGACCCCTGACCCCCAATGCTGCTCTGCAGAACCCCTGAACACCCGATGAGGGTTTACATGTCTCCACTGGGGGGAGTGGGGAGGGGTGCTTGGCTTCCTGAACTGCTCCAGACCCCTCTTCCACCAAGGGCACCACTGCTCTCAGGTCCTGCGCAGGTTCTCCCAGCTCTCAGTGGTCCCTGAGCACATCTGGCCATTGCAGGGGATGGGTAGGTCCCACAGCAGTGGAGAGCCTGAGCCACAGGTGGGGAGCTGTTGGATTGGCAGTTCAAGTCCCCGGGACCACAAGACCCTTGAGCTCCTTCCTTAGCCACTGGGGATCTGTAGGTTCCTCCTCTGGAGCACAGGCCCCATTGATTAACTGCACAAAGAGCAATGGACCAAAGATGCTTTGCCTTCCAGGCCTGAGATGCTGACATAACCAGAGAAGCTGGTGTTCAGGAGATAGGGTCCAACCAGGAAAACAGACACTGTGAGTTTTTACAATGCTGGACGTTTAGTGCAACGTGATGGAAAAGCCTCAAACTAAAAGGGATGATGAGGCAACCCAGAGATTAGCACTACAGGATGTAGTTGTCCCCGCTAGGCTGGGGGGTCAAGGGGAAGAGGTGGTATTACCAGAGCCCAGGAGTGGAGGCAGGGTTATCACCTGGTAGAAACTGGAGCCATGGGGCAGGGGTTTCTGATGGGAGTAGGAGCCAGTTAGGAAAGCATCTGTTGCCATAGACACTTTCTCCCATAGAGAAGGAAGGGAAGATACTCTGGCTTCTCCCTTCCTCCTGCCCTCCAGCCTCCTACTAATGCTTCCCATTGGGCTAACCCAGCAGGAAGCCAGCTGACACAACAGCCTGGGAAAGGATCCTCCAAGGTCTTCTGTTACAGAGGACAGAGCAGGGGAGGGGCAAGGACTGGCCCAGAGTCTATGCAAGTGTGTTTAAAATGTGAGCCTCTGGGGAGGGAGAAGGGTAAGCTGGGACGAAGTGAGGGAGTGGCATGGACTTATATACACTACCAAATGTAAAAGAGATAGCTAGTGGGAAGCAGCCGCATAGCACAGGGAGATCAGCTCCGTGCTTTGTGACCACCTAGAGGGGTGGGATAGGGAGGGTGGGAGGGAGACGCAAGAGGGAGGAGATATGGGATATATGTATATGTATAGCTGATTCACTTTGTTATAAAGCAGAAACTAGCACACCATTGTAAAGCAATTGCACTCCAATAAAGATGTTAAAAAAAAAACTGACAAACACATTACAAAAAAAAATTTTTAAATGTGAGTCTCTACTGTTTCCCCAGCACACAGTTACAGAGGGCAAGAACCATATCCTGTTTCCCCCTGCTTCCTGCCTAGACTCCTCCTCCCCCAGGGCCCCCTCCCAGCGTACCCAGTTCACAGCACACCTAGATGGGGTGTCAGTGGTGTTGATGGAAAAGACCTTTTGGAAAGAATGCTGTAGAGTGGGGTTAAACATTGGTGGTGGTGAGGGTTTGAACTGAATTTTTTTTTAAATTGTAAATTATTTTTTAAATTTAAAAAAATTTACCACAATTAAAAAGAACCCCACATAACATAAAATTTACCATTTTAGCCTTTTTTTTTAAGTTCAGAGACATTAAGTTAACCCACATTGTTGTGCAACCAATCTCCAGAACTCTTTCATCTTGCAAAACCCATTCCCCCTCCCCCAGCTCCTGGCAGCCACCATTCTAAATACTTTCCGTCCCTATGAGTTTGACTGCTCTAGACACCGCTGAACTGAATTATTTCTGAAGTGACTGCCAACCTGGAGATTCTGTGATTCAATTGTAAAAGTCACTGCGATTTAAAACAAAACCAAAAAGAGCATCTGGGTGGGATTGCCGTGGGTGGATATTTCCCTCAGAAATAGAAGGAAAGAAGTCCAGAAAGGCCCGGTGCTGACGGGGTGGGCTCCTTCTGGGTGGAGTTCTTCTGGTGGGTGTCCCAAGGCTTCATTCCTGTGAGATCTAAGTCTATTAGATTGCTGCCTTTAGCCATTAATAATCCATTAACCAGGATTATTAGATGAAAGAGTACCAAAGGTACCTAGTGAGCCCCTGGTGTTCCAGACATAATTGGATCAGTCCCCGCCCCGAGTCAGTTGCCCCAGCCTGTGCTTGAACCCCCTTTTCTGCCTGTTGGTTCGGCAGCATGAGAAGTGGTTCAGCCCCATTCAGTGCGTCCATGACTGAGGGTTAGGACATGCAAGTGAATCTATCGCAGGTCGACCTGGTTTGGATGTATGTAAAATGCTTAGTTTTGTTGTTGTTGTTTGTTTATACAATTTTCATAGCGGCTTTATTTGGAATAGCCAAAAACTCTGTGGTAGGAAGAATTCTAAGATCGTCTCAAGATTCCTGGCCCCTAGGATACAGGTACCTTTTCCCAATTATTCAAACACTAATCTAGCTATGCCTGTGAAGTGGCTTTGCAAATGTTAGTAAGGTCTCAAATCAGTTGAGTTTAAGATAGGGAGATGATCGGGGTGCGTTGACCTAATCACACAAGCCCTTTAAATCCGGATCTAGAAGTCAGAGAGTGGGAAGGTCAGAGATATGAAACGTGAGGTCAGAGATTCAAGCATGAGAAGTTTTCCACGAGTGGCTTAAAGATGGAGGGAGCCACCTGGCAGGGAATGACGTCAGCCTCTAGGAGCTGAGGACAGCCGCTAACTGACAGCCAGCAAGAAAGGATTTGACAGTGGATTGTTTTCCTCAGAGGCACCCAAAAGGAATGCATTCTGGTTGACACCTGCATTTCAACCTATGATTCCCGGAGCAGAATTGCCAGGTGTGCCAGGTGGGCCACACCTGGCAACACTGTGTTTGGACTTCTGACCCGCGGTACTAGAAATGAACAAATGGATCGTGTTTGCAGCAGCTCAGATGGCAGTAATTTGTTGTGCCTAAAACGCTTAGTGTTCGATGAAAGTAAAAGGCTTTAGCTCAGGATCTGGCATGGAGTTAAGTTCTCCTTAAATAGAAAAGGCTGTTGTCTATTTTCTAACTGAATTCTTGTATCATCATTATAGGGTAAGTGGTTCAGGTATTAATACAATTAATTATATAATTAATTGTGGGATTAAAAGTAATTAAATTTATGAGGAAATTGAGTCCCAGCGAAGATGACTGACAAGCCTAAAGCCCCACAGCTTGTTAGTTCCGAAGGTGGGACTAGAGTCCAGGTCTCTGGAACTCAAGCCTGATGCTCTGATTACATGGCCACATTCCTTTAAAGGTATTTTGAAATTTCAGGAGTACCTGGGAGAAGTAAGGTATGGATATCCCTTCCTGGGCTTCTTCTAGAGGCCAGATGGAGCCAGAAGGAAAGCAGGGGCCTTGGGCTGTCTGGACGGCGAGCCTGGTTATCTTGACTCTGTTCCCTGCTGCGGAAGCCGCCACCAGCTGCAGCTACAGGAGGTTCTGGGCAGGTGTCTGCAGGGGTTGTTGAGAAGGGATTGGGTGCCGCTCCGGCTGTCACCTGCTACCTGTGTTTCTAATTGTAGCCTGACAATCAGTGCGCTCACTGGCGGGAATGGGTGGAGGCGCAAACAAGGGGTCCTGGAGGGAGGTTCTTCAAGACATCCGTTCTCATCTACTGTATTCAGGGAAATTCCTATACTAGAGGCCAGGACTATCCCTGCTCCAAGTGATTGTGTGGGACCTGAAATCAGCTCCAGGCATTGCTTAAGATCTGGGCCCCGGAGTCTCAGAGATGATGGAACTGGGCCTTTGAGGATTTAAGCTGGGATTATTTGGAGTGAAAAGACAAAAGCAGGGCCCTCTCCCCAGACACCGATCCCTATGTACCCCCCCTGCAGGTTCTGACACAGGCAGTGCTGCCCCTTGGGGGCTCCGTTTGTGTCTGGGAAGGACCTCCAGCTGGAAAGGACCTCAGAGATCAGTTAGTTAGTCCAACCCTCTCCTTGTGTAGGGGGGAAATGAGGGTGCTGTATGGGCTGTGGAGGTAGAGCCCAGCCACCGGATGGCAGAGCCAGGACCAAAACCAAGAGCGTCGTGGCAGATGGAAGACAGGCCACCTGCTGTGGAGAAGCTGCCCTTTGGGAAGCTCTGGGCAGCCCCTCTCTGTCAGTCTGGAGACAGACTTTTAGACGTGCTTGTTTATTTTGACCTACTTATGGAGAATGTGAAGTCATTTGAACATGGAACCCACAGACCTTGTTGAGAAACAGGTTGAAATGAGTAACACAGATTGGTGGGTAGTTAACACAAGGAGAATGCACTGGCTTAGGGTAAATTCAGAGTCAGACTGCTATACCTGGATTAAAGTCTAACTCCACCAGTTACTAACATATGACCTTGACCTATAATCTTACTGAGCTCCAGTTTCCTCATCTATAAACTGGGAATTATAACAACTATAACTGCCTACTACTTAGAATTGTTCTGGGGATTCAATGAGATCGTTTAACAACACCTGGTGTATTAGGAGCACCGCACTAAGTATTAAGTATTACGAATGACTTATTATTTGTGCAGGTCAGCTAATTGTGAAGTTGCAGTGATCTGCCTCACTTAACTCATTAGAGTCATTTGATTTCTTTGTGGAAAATACATATTATAGTTAAATGCAAAATTGGGCAGCATTCACCATCCCCTCTCACCTCCCAAGCTTTCTGAGGTAGTGAGGTATTTTAAACAATCACTAGGTGTTTATTAAGCACCTACTACATGCCTGGCTCTGGGTTACAAATCTATCCATGCAGTAAGAGAAAGAGAAGACTTGGTCCTTGCCTTTAAGGAACTTGAACTTGCTGGAGCACTGCATGGCAGGGTGTGATAGTATCTGAACATGTTCTCTCCTGGGGAGTATATATACTATGGGTTCAGGGGGTGAGGTGGGGTTTGGGACCCAAATCTTTCCATTAGCTTTTTAAAAATAAACTTTTAATTTTAGAACACTTTTAGATGTACAGAAAAATCTTAAAGATAGTAAGAGCAACTTCCTGAATACCCCACACCCAGTTTGCCTTGTTATTAAAATCTTACATTATTATTGTATGTTTGCCCTATGCAATGACTGATATCTGTACTTGATTATTAACTAAAATCCACACTTTATTCAGATTCCCTTAGTTTTGGCTTACTGTCCTTTTTCTGATCCAGGATCCCATCCAAGATACCTCATCACATTTAGCCCTCATGTCCCCGTTGGCACGTCTTGCTTGTGACAGCTTCTCAGACTTGTGTTGTTCTGATGACCTTGACAGTTTTGAGGAAGACTGGTCAGGGGTTTGGTAGAATGTCCTTTGGGGAGAAACTAGTAAAAGATGTCTTTTTCTGATGGGCTGAGGTTGAAATACGAGGTTGAGGGGAAGAGACAGTTTCACCTTCCCCACAGAGTAAACAGAAGCTTGTAGAGGTCAGAGGAGGGAACCGACCAGTGAGGGCTGAGGAATCAGGGATGGGACTTGGGTGGGGCAGATTTAAGGTTTTGGAAGGAAACTCTAGAAGGACCATCCCGGTGTTTCCTCAAAGACATAGCCTATCTTCCAACATGACGTTAATAACCACATTTTTGGGAATGTGATGGCACTGAACTGCCTCACACTGAACTTGTCATAAGTGTTTGTGTCTCCGGGTGGGCAAGAGAGGAAGTCATTGGCTGGGGCTGCACCAGGCCTGGCGTGACCTGTTGGGGGCTCAGGGTACTCTCAGGGGGACAGGCTGCTGAGGGCCTGCTGGGCAATGGTAATAATTAGGAGGCTGACAGCATCAGCAGAATTGTTTGGGACATGACATCGAGTTGTTTTTGTATTATTAACTTACATAACATAGGCAAGTGAGAAAACTAATCAGTCTGCCCCTTCAGGCTTTGGGTGCAGCCTGGCTGGAATAACTAAGCCCGCGGAGGGGGGAAAAGAATCAAATTTCAGAGTTAGTTTGAAGGGACCAAGGGGCCAGAGAAATCTCCTCAGGATTAGGTCATCTTATCCATGTATTTGTCCATCGAATCCATCCATCCATCCATCTAACCCCTGTGTGTGTGGGCAATGGGCGGGCCACGTCCTCCATATACACTGAGCCAGTCTTTACCTGGCCAGTCCAGCAGACCGAGTTTTCTCACCCACAGGCCCTTTCTGCCTCTACGATCAGCTGGCTAAACACCTTTTGTTTGAGTTTCCACCCTGTGCCAGTCCCGTGCCAGATCCCAGAGGGGATCAACAATAAGTATAAAGACAGTACCTTCCTTAAACCATCCCTGTAATTGAGAAGGCAGCATGTCTGCTCTGAAAATAGTATGTGCAGTCAGTATAGGAAAATATTTGGTGACCAGTCTCTGACACCCATCCTTTTCCAGCAGAGGAGGAAATGGGGGTGGAGTAGGGGTATTGGGGATATTATTATTTCTGTTGCTATCTGAGAATAAGCAGGGTATTTTAAAGTATAAGACTGTCCCTGACTATAGCTGAGTCCGCTGTGGACTGCATGAAAGCTCTTCTATGATAGCTGTCATGGCACAGGTGCCCTGGTTTCATCGTTAGGTAAATTGAGGCTTCCCAGGATTATTTTACTGGTTGTTGCATGAGCTCAGACTGTCTCTTGATCTGGCACCACCTGGCCAAATCCCTTGTGAACTAGGGTCTCTAAAGGGTTTCTTGTGGCCCCAGAGTGCTATAGCGGCCCTGCCAAACAATGCCTCCCTGGGCTTTTTCTGGTTCCCATCGCAGGCCCAGTTTGACCCTTAAGGGAGCTCATGCTTTTGGCGTGTTTGTGGCTTAAAATAATGAGGCAGTTGTTTTAGCAAGAGGAGACAAATAAATCACTACGAGGAGTTTTTCACAGGTCAGCAGGTTTGGGACTCGGATACATTAAGATGGAAAATTGCTTTTGCTCCTGAGAGGGGGGCTAGACGTGGACGGGGCACGAGGCCTCGAGCTTCCCTAAATCACACTGTCCCATTTTCCAGAGCCCCTCCTTGGGACAAGTGGGGAGTCAAGGGCTCAGCCCCACGGTTCGCTCTTGACCCTGAAGTCTGTCACACATCAACTCTGAGACATCCTGCCACTCTTTACTGCCCACCGCAGGGGCTTCCTCCAGCTCGTCTCCCAGGGTGCCCTACTGGCCTTTCTGCTCTTCCCTCTGCCCCTTCCACACATGTCCCCATCTCTGATTTTGCTTGGGTTGGTTCCCCTCTGCTCTGATGAGTCCCTCCTCAGCTCACCTCCTCCCAGAGGCCCTCAGGGATCTCTTGTCTCTAGGCATCGACACGCTTGCCTCCATCCCTCACCATGGACCTTCTCCCGTTGCTCCTTAGCTGGCTTTGGTAGCTATCCTGTCCCTCCAATGAGGCTGGACTTCCTTGAGGAGAGGGAATTTGTCTTAATGGCCAAGAGCCATTAGGTCTGGGGTTAGACAGACCTGCCTGGTGCCTTTATGACAGTTCTTTTCACTTTCTGCCTTGAGCGGGGATCCACTGGGCACAGAGAATGGGATTTGGAGTCTGGATCTGGGCAGCGCTGGGTTCTGTCACTTTCCACTTTGGGGACTTGAAGAGGGCGCTTAACCTCTCTGAGGCTCCTTTTCCATCCGTACAATGGGAACAGCTTCAGTATTTATCTCATCAGGTAGTGGTGTGGACGAAGGCATAATGCGTGTAAAGTACTTAGGACAGCTCCTGGCACAGGGAATGAGGCAGCTTCCTCCTGCACGCCCTCTGGGCTGGCACAGTGCCACTTAAACTGATTGGTTAAACCAGCTAATATACCCACGGGCCTGTGTGAAGGAATCCCCTCTGCTGGAAGGACTAAAGTCTGGGTCTTCCAAGGCTGTCTCTGGTGAAGATCTCAGCATGGGAATGGGACTGCTGGCCTCGCACACCCGCAGCTACCTTTCGACTTCCAAATTCTCCTGGGTGTCTGCACAGGTGACGAAGACTGGATTTCCAAGTAACACCTTTTCAAGTTCTCAGGGATACCAACAAGACAACAGAGAACCGAGTGATGAGGAAGACCAGAGAGTTTGGGGTTCGAGGCCCATGGCACTTGTATGCCACCCACAGCTCTTTCCCTACTGGGTGGAGGAGAAGCCCAGGCCATCCCGGTCAAAGCCGGGCTCGGCCACGTGGAAGCTGTGTGCGCTCAGGCAGGAGGCTGTGACGCCATAGTCTCTTCACCTGTGCAGTGGGGACAGGATAGCATGTGCCTCAGAGGGCGTGTGGGGCTGCGGTGAGTTCAGGCAGGCTTGGTGCTCGCTTAGCACAGACAGTGCACTCAGTCCTGAATGAGTCCATTGTCATTAACAAATGCGATCTGGTTTCCTCACCTTCAGCTGTGGTTTCCTCCACTGGGACCTCTCAGCTCCTGCTTTCCCTCTTCAAGGAACCCTCCCAAGACATCTCTGCCTCCAGAAGCTGGGAGTGAGGAAATCCAGGCTTCCTACCCTCAGATTGCCACCAAGGGATCCTCCCTGGCAACCCCGGGGGCCACTCACACCTCCCACCCCAGCTCAGGTTAAGCCCTTCCGAATGAATGCCACGTAGTAACCCCATATCCATGCGTTCCTTCAGAGGGAGGGGCTGGGGTAGGGATGAGGGAGGAAGAAAGAGGGGTGCAAAACCATTCTGTTATAATGTCAACAGCCTCTTCTGCCATCTCGCAGGCTGAGCAACACCCCTTATTGCAGAAATGCATCCGTCTCCAGGCTCTCTGAAAGAATGGAGACACTCAGAACAACGTGCTGTGTGACGTAGCCATAGGGATGACAGGGCCCATTGACGGAGCATCCTCATGACCACACCCACTTCTGAGTGACACAGTGTTTATCCTCCTTGTGGTGAGTGCTATCATCGTTCCTGTTTTGTAGGTGAGGGAACCGAGGCATGAGAGGACCTGACCCTTAGCAACACTACTCCACTGCTTTACTTTCAGGATGGTTACCTATGCCCTTGTTTTAAAGGAAGGGAAATCATAGTTCAGAGAGTCAAAGACACCTGCCCAAGGACACACAGTTAATAAGAAACAGAGCTGGGTTAGGTTGCTGGTTGCCTCGTTCTAGCCTACGCTGGTTCTATTTCAGAATCAGAATGGTCTACTCAAGTCCCTGAGCCCCCAGGGAGATGGAGTCAGGTCGGTTCGGTAGACTCTGGGCTGGTTCTCCGGAAGGGTCTGCAGGGAGATGGTGATGCTGGTGGCCGAGGCTACTGCAGCTGAAGATGAAGAGGACGAGATGCAGGGCTGGCACTGAGCCCGAGCATCCTGCCAGAGCTGCCGATACTAAGTTGCATTTTGTCATCTGTTCCCTTTGCCTGATTTAATACAACCTTAAATAATAATGCGGCAGTGGGAAGGGGGAATGAGGGAGAAACAACCCAGCCAAGATTCTGTGTAACAATCTCATCAAGGCTGGCGTTTTTCCTTTGCTATTTGAGGAGCAGTTTCTCTTCTGATGTAAACATTTTTTTTTTGATGATGATTCCAGGCTGAGCGGCCCCAGGAGCTGCTGCTGGGCACTTTCCTTCAGCTCCCTCGGGTCCTCAGATGGAGGCAGCATGGGGCCTGTAACCATGGCAATTCTCTAATGTTCTTCTTCCATAAACCATAGACATAGGGGGAGTCTTCATTATGGCTTCTTCAAGGAGAAAACAAAGCTTTCCCTGACTGGGGCAGGGCAGGGTGGCTGGGGAGAGGGGAGGAGAGATCTATGATTTTTTTTTTTTTGCTACAGAGATGAATTGCCTCACATTGGTTCAGTCCAATGCATGGTTCCAGCAATTAAAAAAGATACAGCCCCACAGGACAGAAATAAAGACGCAGATGTAGAGAATGGACTTGAGGACACGGGGAGGGGAAAGGGTAAGCTGGGACGAAGTGAGAGAGTGGCATGGACATGTATACACCACCAGGTGTAAAAGAGATAGCTAGTGGGAAGCAGCCGCATAGCACAGGGAGATCAGCTGGGTGCTTTGTGACCACCTAGAGGGGTGGGATAGGGAGGGTGGGAGGGAGACGCAAGAGGGAGGAGATATGGGGATATATGTATACATATAGCTGATTCACTTTGTTATACAGCAGAAACTAACACAACAATGTAAGGCAGTTCTACTCCAATAAAGGTGTTTTAAAAAAATAAAGTTAATCGTCAAAAAAAAACAAAAAACAAAAGATACAGCCCCAGGGCCAGGCTCAAAGGAGGTGCTCCTTAAATATCTGTGGAAAGCTGGAAGGGAAGGAGACAGGGATGGAGTGGTGGGGGGGAGGGGAGAGGATGTGGGGAATCATGAGGAATAATGTTGGGAGACAAGATGGGCCCATGTTTTGAAAGGGTTTCAAGTTCTGCTGACCTGTCTAATAGGTTTCTTGGAAGAGCAAGCTGATATACGGGTTGTCCTGCCTGAAGGCTGGCGTGGCGTCTTATCTCGCTTGTATTCCCAGGGCTGAATACCTGGTCTCTGAATTGCCAGCATCAGTATTTGTTGAATAAGTGAAGGAAGGAGTGGATCAAATATTTTTAACGTTTTGGAAGTGGTCATAGTTGTACTGAGAATATAGATTGATGAAAGCTATGAATTCTTACTCCAGAATTGTAGTCATGAAAACACACATTTTATATGTCATTTCAGGGTGCTTACAGACTTACTCATGACCATCCCTAGACTCCACAGTGAGAATTCCTGCTGCATTAACCTCTAGATGATCTTGAGCATTTGTTAGTTCAGATCATCAGCAAGAGAAGGCTACTAGGCAGCCTTGGTTTCCCCAATGTAACTGAGAACAGATGGGTCTGAAGAGGCAATCTTGCTGCTAATTTCCAAGTTCTGAGAAGATAATCAGAGTTCACCCAAACTCTTTGGAGCCCAGGGGCTTCACAAGACATTCTATTCCAGCTGCCTACAGAGAATTCAGATCTTCTTCCAGGGAAGGTTGCAAAGTGTGGACCTTGACCTGAAGCTTCTCAGCATTTCTGTTGTCCTGGAAGCTTCCGCATTAATGCTATCCTTGTTTCGTGTGGTTTTGGTGTTGCAAACTGGTTCTACTGATCTCCCACAATCATAAGCCATGCACCTGCATGCACGTGCAAACATCTCTCATCTGTTCTGAGAGTTTTAGGGACGGCCTGATCTGAAGGCAGGAAACTGTGTCTTCTTCATCTTTGGGTCCCCAGGGCTTAGGAGAGTTTGGGGGTGCTGATACAGGCTTGGATTAGGTGACCTCTCAAATCCTCTTCAGCACTGTCATGCTGGGAACCCAGCCCCCCTGCACCCTTAGTATCCAGTACTACGAAAGCAGTTTACAATATAAAAGAACACAATATTAGGCATTATCTTTGATCTTGGATTTCTTGCTCTTGGCTGGAGAGCTAAGGGTCCTTTCCATTTTTATCCATCAAAACCATTCTTGTACCTAAGATGTTCCCTCTCCTGCAAAGTATTCCTTGACTTTTGCAGACAGGATATGTCACTTCCTCCCCAGGCTCTTTGCTTCATATTCCAATGTTACCGCTTTATGGACTTACTTGTTTCTTTTATTGGGTTGTAAATTCCTGGAGGGCGAAGACTGGATGGAATTCAACTTGATATCCCACGGTGCCTTGCATGTAGTGGAAACTCAGCAAATGTGGGGCTTGGTGAATAGCAGATACTTCACTTATTGTGGGGATGGGGTTACCCCTCTTTATAGCCATGCCCCTTGCCTTATCACTTTGCAGTCCCTCTCAAAAAGATGGATTACACGTCCCTGCTTTTCGATGCTGGGTTTGGCCACTGGACTTGCTTTGGCCAATGGGGTGCTAGGGGACATGGTGCAAGCAGAGGCTTGGGATGCGCTAGTGCAGTCGACTTGCCTTCTTTTCCTGTGACCATCACTTGACTCACCTCTGACCCCGGGATGAGGATGAGAAACACGTGAAGCAGAGTTGCCCCAGCCAACCTGCTGAGTGAAACGTAAATGCCTATCGTCGGGTGCCAGTGGGATTTGGGGGGTGTTCATTCCTTAGCAACAGTTGTTTAATACAACTGTTCATCTAAAATATAGACTGAAAAACATAGAAGGCCTTGAGGCGTTAGTTGTTTTTAAGGGATGACATGGGCGTTTTAGAAAGAATGGAACGTTGAGAAATGACTTGAAGTGGTTGGTTATCCCCCAAATGGAAGACTGAATGGAGGTGGAGGAGGTGTAAAAGTTTCCCAGACATCTTCTCTGTACCAGGTCTGCTGCCGTTAAGACCTGAATGATGACAGCTTTTGTGGGAGGAAAAAGCAATTGAGCTTCTTTGAAGAGCAGCACATTTCCCCCACAGTTACACAGGGTGTTGTTTCCCGTAGCTGAGTCTGCATTCTGATGAGTGGAAAAGCATACTTTACGTGGTCTGATCTGGACGATTAGTTTCTCTTCTTTCCGCCTTGCCCAAATTGATATGGGGTAGTATGGGGGCTCTCTCAAAGCATCAAGGTACAGGAGTTGTCGGGTCTGCATGGTTTCCACGGTGATGTTGCTTGCCCACCTGCTCACTGCTCATCTCTCTGGCACACGAGGTGGAGGGGGGCAGAGACTCGTAGTGTTCTCAGGCTCTGGAGTCCAGTAGAGATCCTGACTTGGCCTTCACTTAGCTCTTCCTACCAGGCGTGCCCTGTGTGTCTGCCATGTTCTCCATCTATGCCCCGCCCCAGCCGGCCATCCCAAGCCTTTGCAATGGGATCATTTCACCCCTGCCTCTGTGGGCCCTGCAGAAGGCCAAGTGATTCTTGACTTGGAGTCTACACCACATGTAAACTGAGAAAGGCTGAAGAAGGTAGCACACGGTGGGCTCCCTCAGTTTGGAAAGGATGAGCTCGCATTCTACAGGGCACCCTGCACAGAGCTCTCCTACCAGAGTCCCAAACACAGACCCACTCTGTGTTTAGCATCACTTTCAAGGTTCATAATATCGTAAAGGCAAACTTGCAGTGGCCTTTGGACTTGGCTTCCTGCCTCTGATCTCCTCCCTCCTAATTCATGCTCACATTGCTGTTGCTTTCCTTATTAAGACAAAGCTCTGATCATGACACCTCCAGCTCAAAAACATTAAGTGGTTCCTCACCGCCTCCCAAATAAAGCCAAAACTCTTCAGCACAGCAACTCATAAGGTTTTCATTCCTGGCCCCAACTTACCCCACCAACTTTGCTTCTTAGTTGATTGCCCTTGCGTCTAGGGTGCTGTCCTCCCTGAGCTGCTGTTGGCCCCTAAACACACCAGAGGCTTTCACACTGCCGTACTTTTTCTCTATTTCCCTCACCCAGAGTTCCGTGTCTCAGTGCTGGCTGTAGACATTCTTCTCATCTTTCATGGCTCAACTCAAATACCATCTTTACTGGGAAGACTTCCTTAAGTATCCCTGTGGGAATTAACATGTTGTTTCTGTGTTACAGCCCATGTCGCTGCATTTATTTTCCTGGCTGTTTTTCTTTCTAGGTTGAAAATCTTGATTTCCTGAGATCTAGGAAAGAACCTTGGTCATCTTTGTTAATATGCTTGGTGTCTTTCTACCACTGGTCCCCCATAAATAGTTATTGCTGTCAAAACCATAGGCAAGAGAAGGTGTGGTCCTTGTCCTGGAGGTACCGACCATCTGGGTGGAGAAACAACATACAGGCACATAAAATGCCGTGAAAAGAATGATGATAAACAAATCAGCCGTGGCAGAAATGTAAAACGGTAAAACCACAGTGGAAAAACCATATGGTGGCTCCTCAAAAAATTAAACACAGAATTATTGTATGGCCCAGAATCCCACTTCTGGGTATACATCCCAAATAATTGAAAGCAGGGAGTCAAACAGATATTATACACCCATGTTCATAGCAGCGTTATTCACAATAGCCAAAAGGTGGAAGCATCCCAAATGTCCATCTGTGAATGAACACATAAAGAAAATGTGGTTATACATACAATGAAATATGTCTTAAAAAAGGAAATTCTGATACATGCTATAAGATGTATGAACCTTGAAGACATTAGGCTAAGTGAAATAAGCTAGTCACAAAAGGACAAATATTGAAGGATTCCACTGATGTGAGGCACCTAGAGTCATCAAACTCATTGAGGCAGAAAGTAGAATAGTGGTTGCCCGCTCCGAGAGGGAGGAGCTATTGTTAAATGGGTGCAGAGCTTCAGTTAAAATGATGACAAAGTTCTAGAGATGGATAGTGGTGATGATTGCACAACCTTGTCAACATACTTAATGCCCCTGAACTATGCACTTAAAACTAGTTAAAATGGTAAATTTTATGTAAGCTATATTTTATCACAATGAAAAAAATGAAAACAAGAACAAAAAGAAATTAGCAAGTACAAATAATGGTCTGTATACAAACTGGATGCAGTCTCAAATGTTTTCAGCTGGGGATGCTGAGGTGGGTTTAAAGGGTGGGAGTTCTGGCAGGAAGGTATGAGCTATTTGGATTCTGCCTAAGGGAGAAGTGGGTGTGGGGTCTTTTGGGGTCATGCCTGCCTTGGTTGGAGGTTCCCTACCTGAGCCCCAGAGGCTGACAACTAAGGACCAGTCAGCTCAAGTCCTCTGTCTTCCAGGTGGGTCTGGCCAGTGTGAAGAGCCAGCAGGTGGGAGGAGGGCAAGAGATGAATGAGGTCAGGGACCCTCCTGCTGGTTTGGCAGTAGCTCGGGTCCTTCACTGCCATCACATCTGAGTATGGGCAGAAAATGGGAAGAAGGGAAGGAAAAGGAAGACTTCCTAGAAGTTTCCCACACACTTCTGCTCCATTTCATGAGGTCAGAACCCACCTGCCTAGGGAGGCCAGGACATGTAGGCTTTATTCCTGAGACAGTGTGTAGGAATCAGTCTCAGGATTCTGTTTCTAAGGAAGAAAGGGGGATGGATACTGGGAGTCCACTGGCTGGCTCTGCCCTGGAGCTGATCAGAGCCCACTCATGACTGGGATGGACAGAGTCAATGTGCCTTCTTTATTCTCCCACTAGTGGGTGTCTACGCTTTGTCTATTGGTGGGGTCTTGGCCAACTTGGGTCCCTTCTCCGTGCTGAGTGTAGAGCAGGGACCATGTGCCCAATCTCACAGGGAAAAGTTAAAGAACCAGAGCAGATCCATGTACAAATAACTTAGATCAGGAAGCTAAAAGTCCTGTTTACAAGCTTGCTCCTTCCTTCTCTCCTCTTGGTGATGATGGGACATAAGTTGCTATGGTGATGGGAAGATGAGGGAGGGGATTGTGGGTACTGAGGCTGCTTTCACCTACACACAAAACTTTGTAAAATTTTCCTCCAAGGAGCTGGAGTCGAGATAAGGCAAAGCCTGCCCCTAGATTCCAGAGGGCTCGAAAATGTTTCCCAGGTTTCTGTCCATCAAACAGATCTTGCAGGAAGCCAATGCTATAAACTGGGGAGTCCAGAAACTTCCCAGGAGGAGGAACGATTCAGTGCAAACCCTAAAGCACTGAAATGAGCTGAAAGAGCTCTCTCCTGCTTCAGATTTGAGGGTGGGCACGAGGAGAGGAGTGGTCTGGACCGCTGCCTAGCAAGGCCCCGCCCCGGTGTGTAGATGGCCGACAGCACTCAGCACCGGAGTGCCGGCAGAGGGCCCAGGCTCTGGCATCTCCTGGACTTGAAACCTTCCTCCATCACTTTCTAGTTATATGACCTTGGGATAATTTCTTTCGATTTCCGAGCTGCTTCTTCATCATCTGTAAAAAGTAGATAATACCAGATCCTGAGGGAATGACACGAGGGAATGCACACAACAGGCTTAGCCCAGTGTCGGGCTCATGGTGCGGGTTCTGCATATACCGGCAGTTATTTTAACTGGTATTTCCAGGTGACCAAGTTTCTGGGTACTACAGTGTGCAGAGAGTTACAGTCTTTTGGGGGGGAATTAAGAAGCACCTGGGAGCGAGAGAGGGTGGAGGAGGGGTGCTGTGACCAAGCAGGTAAGGAGCCCTAGAGCATTTGCTCCTGAATTATTCATGGAAATAGGCTTTGGATAATTGGAGGCCATTTTTCATTACCATTATTTTCCAGAGAAATTACTCCATTGCTAAAATCTGAGGCGGGGAAGGATACTCGATTCAGCTTAGATCGCTTTCTTAAAAACTGCTTAGGTCTTCTGCCCATTTTTGGATTGGGTTGTTTGTTTTTTTGTTATTGAGCTGCATGAGCTGCTTATAAATTTTGGAGATTAATCCTTTGTCAGTTGCTTCATTTGCAAATACTTTCTCCCATTCTGAGGGTTGTCTTTTGGTCTTGTGTATGGTTTCCTTTGCTGTGCAAAAGCTTTGAAGTTTCATTAGGTCCCATTTGTTTATTTTTGTTTTTATTTCCATTTCTCTAGGAGGTGGGTCAAAAAGGATCTTGCTGTGATTTATGTCATAGAGTGTTCTGCCTATGTTTTCCTCTAAGAGTTTGATAGTTTCTGGCCTTACATTTAGGTCTTTAATCCATTTTGAGCTTATTTTTGTGTATGGTGTTCTAATTTCATTCTTTGACATGTAGCTGTCCAGTTTTCCCAGCACCACTTATTGAAGAGGCTGTCCTTTCTCCACTGTACATTCCTGCCTCCTTTATCAGAGATAAGGTGACCATATGTGCGTGAGTTTATCTCTGGGCTTTCTATCCTGTTCCATTGATCTATATTTCTGTTTTTGTGCCAGTACCATACTGTCTTGATTACTGTAGCTTTGTAATATAGTCTGAAGTCAGGGAGCCTGATTCCTCCAGTTCCGTTTTTCATTCTCAAGATTGCTTTGGCTATTTGGGGTCTTTGGGGTCTTTTGTGTTTCCATACAAATTGTGAAATTTTTTGTTCTAATAGACATTTCTCCAAAGAAGATATACAGATTGCCAACAAACACATGAAAGAATGCTCAACATCATTAATCATTAGAGAAATGCAAATCAAAACTACAATGAGATATCATCTCACACTGGTCAGAATGGCCATCATCAAAAAATCTAGAAACAATAAGTGCTGGAGAGGGTGTGGAGAAAAGGGAACACTCTTGCACTGCTGGTGGGAATGTGGATTGGTACAGCCACTATGGAGAACAGTATGGAGGTTCCTTAAAATACTACAAATAGAACTACCATATGACCCAGCAACCCACTACTGGGCATATACCCTGAGAAAACCATAATTCAAAAAGAGTCATGTACCAAAATGTTCATTGCAGCTCTATTTACGATAGCCCGGAGATGGAGACAACCTAAGTGCCCATCATTGGTTGAATGGATAAAGAAGATGTGGCACATATATACAATGGAATATTACTCAGCCATAAAAAGAAACGAAATTGAGCTCTTTGTAATGAGGTGGATGGACCTAGAGTCTGTCATACAGAGTGAAGTAAGTCAGAAAGAGAAAGACAAATACCGTATGCTAACACATATATATGGAATCTAAGGAAAAAAAAATGTCGTGAAGAACCTAGGGGTAAGACGGCAATAAAGACACAGACCTACTAGAGAATGGACTTGAGGATATGGGGAGGGGGAAGGGTAAGCTGTGACGAAGTGAGAGAGTGGCATGGACATATACACACTACCAAATGTAAAATAGATAGCTAGTGGGAAGCAGCCGCATAGCACAGGGAGATCAGCTTGGTGCTTTGTGACCACCTGGATGGGTGGGATAGGGAGGGTGGGAGAGAGGGAGATGCAAGAGGGAAGAGATATGGGAACATATGTATATGTATAACTGATTCACTTTGTTATAAAGCAAAAACTAACACACCATTTTAAAGCCATTATACTCCAATAAAGATGTAAAAGAAAAAACAAACAAACAAAACTGCTGAGGGAGGGCCCCAAACCAGCACCTTGTTTGGGATGGTGTGACTGCAAGGGCAGATAGTCCTGCCTTGTTAATTACTTCCCAAAGTGAAAGGGGAGGGGAGAGAGGGGGGAGGATGAGGGGAGTGGGGAGGGGACAGCGGGTGCTGAGGAAAGAGGGAGAAGGGCACTTAAAAGGGAGGCAGGGACAATCCTGTGGCTTGACACTCCCGGCAAAGACCAGTCTGAAGATGCACACGTACGCACACACTCAAGCACATGCATGCACATACACTCATGCATGCACGCATTTGCCTCGTCTGGGTGTCCTATGAAGCCTTCTTGAATCCCCTACCTCCACGCGCCCTGCTCTAGCCCAGCTGACCCAGGTCAAGGCAGATGCATTCGTATCTGGTGGATGAGATGTAAGCAGAGGTGTCACAGGTCAGTATCTGGGAACCTTCCTTAAGACCACTGGCACCTGCCCTTGGTTGTAATTTACTTGCCATCTGGGAGGTTTGCGGTGATTGCGTCTGTCTAATGAGTTAGAAGCTCTCAGGGAAAGGAATCCTTCTTCTATGTCATGCCCCCTCCCTCCCACCCAGAGTCAAGCACAGGGCTCTGGATGTCATCAGCCTGCAACACTCCACAGGCCGTCGATGGAAGGATGGATGGATGGAAGCAGATACCACCCAGGGACATGTTTTGAACCTGGCTGAGAATTCATCCTGGGGACCATCTGAGTGAAGAGAGCCTAGTGCTGAGGAGAATGGATGGATCAAATGGATCAAGTTTGACAAAGGAAGATAAGCAGGCGGCCCACCCTCATTCCACTGCCAGAAGGAACCCTACGCCCGGGGATCAGCTTCCTTGTCTATGTCAGTTCTCCCCATTCTGCTCTGCGTGATAACTTCATTTCCGGGAAGAAGATGAAGAAAGCGCCGTGTACGTAGTAACACTGGTCTTGATGCTGTTCCCAGAGGACAAAGCCTTAGCCCAGCAGGATGGACACGAGGGAGGCACTAACCCCCTTAGGTCCTTTCTGGAGCCCCTGTGCTTGTCGTTCGTCTGGTGTGGGGACAGAGGGGCAGCTCTGACTTGGCCAACTGAGTACCAGCCCCGGCATCTGTGAGCTCCAGACCTGCAGTAAAGCTGCTTATTGGGGGAGGGGCATACCACCCACTCCAGTGATGCTCCCGGGTAGCCCCGAGGAAGCCCTTGACAAGGCTCACCACTGCTGAGGGGCCCACCCCAGATGGCCAGCTAAGATTGCTCATCTGAGCCTACTGGACCACTCCCCAGCAGGGTGGGCAAAGATCCTTAAGAATCCATGCTTTTCCCCTGCACAGAATTCTCCCCTATGATTTCCGTGCTTTCTCTGGCCAGTAATTTCCAGATATGCCTCATTTAGGTACAGAGATAGAGATAGGGATAGAGAGGATAGAGATAGAGATAGGAGATGAGAGATGGAGAGGGAGAGGGAAAAGGAGAGGGAGAGAGGAGATTACGTGAATGTATTTGCTGTGTGGAGTGACTGCAGAAGAGGTCTGGAGAAGGCATGGCGGGGACTGCTGAGAGCAGCTGAGAGAGAACATATGAATTCTGTCATTGTAAGTAAAGATTAAACAGTGGAGAGAATGGGGCTTCGCTGCAGCCACTGGATTAACCGCTTGTAAATTTCAATAATCAGTTTAAAGTTCAGTTTATCACGCGTGCCAAGAAACGTGGCTCTCTAAGATGACCTACGCCTTCGTTGCTGGAAACGGTTGAAAGTCAGGGAGGCGATTTGCAGCCTGAAGATGCTGCCCCGCAGAGAAGAATCATCCACCCCTACAGCAGCAGCCTGTTGGGAAGAGAGATCCTGTCCATTCCTTAAAACCATGAATTTGAGTTGAGATGCCCCAAGATCAGGCAGATGCTATTTCTAAGGTGGTGACTGAGACTAACTGGCTCAAGAAGCCACTGCAGTGCCCCACAGCCAAAAGAGTAAAGCTCTAAACCCTTGGCCAGAAGCCTCAGCCTTCCCCCGGGGGCTCTGAACCCATTTACAGCCCCTCCCTAGGTGCTCCCTCTCCCAGACCTGTACTCTACCAGACATACCACCCTAGCCCCCATCTTCCCGAGCAGACTTTCTGCCTGAAGCCCTCATTCTTTTCCACCTGTCTAAACTATTCCCACTCACCAACTCCAAACAGAATACAGACGCCTCCACTGAAAGGTCCCTGAAGCCCTCCTCCTTCCCCAAGTGGGAAGACATCCCCTTGCTCCTGTAGGGCCCATCACATTTTCCTTGTTATAACATGTAGGTGGTTGTAACGTGACTCCTAGCAGGTTGTAAGCTCCAGAGGACAGACAGCTCATCTGGGCTTCTCCATGCGTCCTGTGGCTTGTAGTCCAGTTGGTGGAGTACCTTGACCGTGGCTACCACGTCAGATACTATCTGTTCATTCTTGGCTTTCCCATGGCATTCTTTCACCCACAGTAGCCAACTCACTGTCCCCCAGGGTACCGTGAATTTTCACACCTCTGGGCCATTCATTGATTCACTCATTCATGCCTTCATGCATTCAACATGGTTTTTGAATGCCTACTATATGCCAGACGACTCCACTTCCAAGACTCGGGTGAGCACATGGCCTGGACCTGACCAGTCAGAGCATTCCATTCTCCTAGCCACAGGACTGGTTACAGACGGGCAAGGGACACAGGTCATACCACTGAAACTCAAATCTAAGACTCCTTTGGGAACTTGCATATATTGTACCTGTTTAATAACGAGTATCAGCCTGGAGCTGCAGGGGGCCACCCACGAATAATGAGAATCAAGTCCCACCAAGGAAAGCAGAGCTGAGAGGCAGAGAGCGAGACATTCCTGGTGACATCCATTGAGCACCTAGATCCAGCCATGCCTGACTCATCCCTGGACTTCAGTTATACGAGTCCATCAGTCCCCTTTTCTGCTTAAGCCAGTTTAAACTTGACTTCTATAACGTTCAGTCAGTGTTCTCACTAAACTAAAGGTAGAACATAGGCCTTTATGGATGTGAAAACCTGTCCTTTGTTTTCCTGGCTGTTCTATACCTGGGTCTAGAATATCTTTGCTTTCTTGCTGCCAAGAAAGTGGGTGGGTGGGTGGTGGGTGATGGTGGAGGGGTTGTTTGTTTGTCTGTTGGTGTCTATGCCTGACCTTCAGGCCCCACTTGGCTTTAGCCTCCTGCTTTGTCTAGAAGTGGGCCTGAGATGGGTCCCCCTCACATCTCCTGGAGTTCATGGGTTAATAGCACACACAGATTGAACGATGGGCTCTGGATGGTGGAAGGGCGCTGGTACAGAGGCCACAGCTCATCCTTGCTCAGCTGGATGAATAACTAGGTAGGTTAGTGGTAGGTCAAATTAGGATTTGAATATGAACAGTTATTTTTGATATCGGATATCTATATTTGTCACTATTGATGTTGTTTTTATATTGAGTTTTACTTTAGCTGCCCTTTCGCTTGTGCCCCTTGAGATCCTGAGGTCCCGTCACTGCCCCAGGAACCAAGAATGCTCCCGCACATTTAATGAAGTCTGCAGCGGGTGTATTTTTACATGGCTTGTTTGCATCTGTTCTCCCCCTGTTCCTCGCCTGATGGACACCGGCCGGGTGAGAGGCCCGGGAGCATGACTTTGCCATGGGAGCTAGCGGACTGCAGCAGCTGGCTCCACAGCGCCCTCTGATTGTACCTGGCCTGCGCGGGGACGTGGAGATTTCCATCTCTCTTAGTTTGCTGATTCCTCTGTTCAAATGGCCGGCAAGGAGGCGAGCTGGCCTTGTGTACCGCCTCTCCATGGCTAGTGGGTGAGAGACCCAGGCTGCACGTCTGTGCCTGTTATAGCTCCCCGGGTTCAGGCTGAGAGAGGTGTTTCCAGGCTGCGCCCGTCTCTGGCTGGGAGAGGCTTCTCGCAGCATAGGCAGTGTTTGATACAGCCCTGGCTCTCTGCTGGAGCGCCTCAGAGCCCTTTGCCAGTGGCAGAGCCTGGGGAAGCTGCTCAGGGTCCTGGCAGGACACAGATGGTACATTCGTAGAGGGGATTGAAGAGCGCTTAATAAAGGGACTGTTCCCAAGTGTAGGCATGTTTGAGGGGACCAGGGATGCGAAATACCTCGGGATTAGTCACAGTAAGAAACTATTACCACACTGGCCCCCCACCTGAGACGTGAAGCACTTACCACACCCCAGGAAGGCTGCGGAAGGGGTGCCCAGCAGCAGCAGTGGTTTTCCACAGAGGAACACTGCTTTTGCCCGCCTGGGGCTGGGCTGTGAGAGAGCTGGGGGTATGAAGAGCCTGACCTCTCTCTCCTCCCACCCTCTGGTCCCTTGATCCTCCTGTTGGCTGAACCCAACCCAGTAAGGGTATTTTTTTTTTTTTTTTTTTTTGCAGTACGCGGGCCTCTCACTGTTGTGGCCTCTCCCGCTGCGGAGCACAGGCTCCGGATGCGCAGGCTCAGCGGCCATGGCTCACGGGCCTAGCTGCTCCGCAGCATGTGGGATCTTCCCGGACCAGGGCACGAACCCGTGTCCCCTGCATCGGCAGGCGTACTCTCAACCACTGCGCCACCAGGGAAGCCCGCAGTAAGGGAATCTTATTGATGCTGTCCATGGATGCCAGCCTCCTAGGGACACTAAGATGGGGGTGGAGAGTGGACCTGGAAGGAGAAACAGACAATATCTAGTTCTCAAGTGCTATCTGCTGTTTCAGGCAGGGCTCTCTGGGACAGAAGAAACAGAGGGCCACTCACGGTTACTTCAAGGAGAAGCGAGTGATGGGGCTGGAACCTCAGAGGTGAGCAGGCACAGGGGGTTGTGTTTAAGCTCCCCAGGGAGGCTGTGCGTGGATGCCACATGGGGTGGCAGGAGCGACAGATGATCTGCCAGGCCCCTTCCCATGCTGAGCTTGGCGGTTAAGCCTCATGGGAAAGAGGTAATGCTGTCTGGGTTAGAGCAAAGGCTGACATAGCTGGACTTTGCATTATTTGTAATGCTTACTGATACACCCACCCCAGAGTGAAAAGTAACGCATGCTTGTTTCAACAAGCCAAATGATATGGAGACCACAAAGGAAAAGCCAACTCCTTCCTCCAACCCCACCTCCATCCCCCCAAACAAACATTAACAGTTTGGTGTATATCTTTCCTTCCTTTTCTCTACATTCACTCAAAATGTATTTCAATGTTTATAAAATATTAAAAAATTTTTTTTCTTCAACAATGAGATCACACAATTCGCATAACCCTACAATAATTTTTTTCCACTAACAGTGAAATGGATATCTTCCTAGGTCAATCAATATATATGGTTCCAACTTATCCTTTTTAATTGCTTCCTAATATGTCACAGTACCCACATATGAAGATTTTGCTAGAAAAGCACACTTCCCTTTCAATTAGCCAACACAGAGCTCTTGGTGACTTAACAGGTCAAATGGCCATAAAGACTCCCTTTTAGTCTCCTGGTACTTCTGGTCCAGTTAGGGCTGTACAACTTGGGCATGGACAGAAGAACTTGTATTTCAAGATAACCCATAAGTGGCACCTAGGTGACTTAGACTCCGGATGCTTTAGGGCAAGTTTTTGGACTGAGAAGTCCTAGAAAGCCTCATGCAGGGGCAGGAGAGGGGTGATGTGAGCTGGACCCTGAAAGAAGGGGAGAGTTGCTATTGCTATTTTAAGCACAGGCAACAACACCTATTCGTGACTGACGGAAGTGTTATGGAGCAGAGGGTCTGCTGGGCCTCTGATGCAGGGAGACAGCTATCATTTATTTGGATGCAAAGAGAGAGGCGCTAATGTCTTTCCAAGTTCTTGAAATCACCTGCTTTTCCCCAAGTAGGTTAATTATCCCTCTTGCCCATAATTCTCTCACACTCTTGATTTGTGGAACAAACTCTTTTCACTGAAAGCTCCCATGTCATTTCAAGTCTTGTCTGTGTCCACTTGATCACGAGTTTGAAATCAGGCATGTTTCTGTTAATGAGGTTTGACACGATGCCCATTAGCCAGTGAGCGCCATGGGGCCCCACAGGTCTGTGTCAAATCCCAAGGGCGTCTCAGCTGCAATCAGTTTCGTGCGGAGGACAAAGAGAATCTTCCATCTCTGGGTAGTGTGAGAGGGCAGCTCAGAAGAGCAGGCTTCTCTCCTTCTGGTCCCACACCAGGGTCATTTGCCTTTGCACCAGCCTCCCTCAAGTGCTGTTCCCTTATCTTGGCCACCACCTCATTTCTGCCCCTTCACCTGAATCTCTGAAGGCATCTCCTGTGCTTCGAGGTGGCCAAGCGTTCTCTCTAGATCCCCAGTTGTACCCGTTTCCCAGGCACCCTGGGAGAGTCTTATCTATACTTTCTCTTAGGCTCCTGGCCATCTCATGGGAACATGGCCCCTTAAGGTCCTTGTCTAGGACATCAACATTTTGATTCAGCCTCCATTTATTTCCCAGAGCTCACAACTTGAGGACACAAACTTTCTCTTCACACGCCTGCCCCCAGCTCTGAGCTCCTGGAACACTCTGGAATTCCTCATCCCTTTACCTCTCTGTTGATGTAACTTTGGACTCTTCCAAGGTTTGGGGTATAAACATTCACCACTCATCTCCAGTGCAAAGCTACACCTTAAAACTCTTCATTCAGAAGATTTGAGGAATCATTCCAAACCCCAGTGAGGAATGAAGGAGACACAGAGCTTGCTGTAGTCCCCTTTAAATGGGAAAAACTCCCAGTTATGGACCATATGGGGAAGGCAGATTCTCACCTTGAAAAAGTGGTGCTGGGAATTGGTTTTCCTCCGTGGCACCCTCTGAGCTGCTGAAATATCTCCCCTCATTATTGAGAATGTATATAAAAGCCAGTAAACTTTTATTGCAGGCATATTATAGCTTTACTTTAAAACATTCCCCCCACCCTCCCTGCACTTGGCAGCACTGAGGGGTGGATTTCATATGCAATTTGAGATCCAGCTGCCATCCAGGCCCTCTTTGAGTGGGGAGGGCAGTGGAGGATAACTCTGGGAGCCCCCAAGTCCTCAGATAGCCTCCTCTGCCCCAGGCCCACTCCCCTCAGTGCCCACTTTTGCTGAGCCTTGCCCTGTCCAGGGGACTAATGAAGGTCAAGGGATCACCTGCATGTAAGGGAGAGAGAGGGTCTTCAGGGTGGGAGAGTGGTTCCCAGTCGTTCCCAGTTTGGGTAGCTGCAGAGAGAAGCCTCTGGAGAGAGTTGGAGACAGGCCAGGGTGGCCCGGTTGAAATGGGAAGGGGTTGGAGAGGAGAGGTTCCATTCTCTGGACCTGAGCCTCATAGGAACAAATGCTCAGCTTCCCTAAGAGACTCAGGCTTTGGAGTCCAAGGCAGAAAGGGAGTGGGGGAGGGGAACATGGGCTCTGATATTAAATTGTTCTCTATTGTCATCTTGGTGTCCCCACTCGTTAGCAGCACGTCCTTGAGCAAGCGACCTCATTTCTCTGCCTCTGAGACCGCTCATGCTTTAGTAGAAGTAATATTCTATTGGAGGGGCACGGTGGGGATGAAACACAATAACACAGGCAAAACTCCCAGTGCTGGTGCTAGCATAAAGTCAATGCCTAATTGACCTGGAGCGTCTCCTTGTATTTATCTAAGCCTGCTTCTGCTGCAATCGTGGTTTCCCCCTGTCATTCAGTTCTCAGTGGTCCACTCTTATTAATTTTTATGGAAATCTCTCTACCAGTTGAAGGACTATGTCTCTGGCAAGGCCAACGCTAAGACTCCTATACCCATAGTTCTCTATTAATCTTTCATAACCGTTAAACTTTTTTTTTCCTTTCTTGATCTTTTCTACATTCTCTGCTTGTTAGCTAGGACTACCTGAGCTTTCCCAAAAGGGATATCTGGAATAAAGGCCAAAGTTGAGTTTCAGGATAATGAAAGGATGACTCACCCATTTTAAATATCTGTTATATACCACCCAATTGGGTGCATATTAGTAAAACATTACCCAGTTCTGCCTAAAATGATTTACAAGTGGCCCTCTAGATCAGAGGTCAGTAAACCACAGCCTATGGGACAAATCCATCCCATCATCTTTTTTTTTTTTTTAATTTAATTTATTTATTTATTTATTTATTATTTATTTATTTTTGGCTGTGTTGGGTCTTTGTTGCTGCGCGTGGGCTTTCTCTAGTTGCAGCGAGCGGGGCTACTCTTCGTTGTGGTGCGAGGGCTTCTCATTGCAGTGGCTTCTCTTGTTGCCGAGCACGGGCTCTAGGTGCACAGGCTTCAGTAGTTGTGGCACATGGGCTCAGTAGTTGTGGCTCGCAGGCTCCAGAGTGCAGGCTCAGTAGTTGTGGCACACAGGCTTAGGAGCTCTGCGGCATGTGGGATCTTCCTGGACCAGGGCTCGAATCCATGTCCCTTGCATTGGCAGGCGGATTCTTAACCACTGTGCCACCAGGGAAGCCCCCCATCATCTTTTTTTGTAAATAAAATTTTATTAGAACATGGTCACACTCATTTGTTTAGCGATTGACTATCAATGCTTTTGCATTACAACAACAGAGTTAAGTCATTGCAACAGAAATTGTATGGCCTGCAAAGCCCAAAATATTTACTGTCTGGCTCTTACAGAAGAATTTTGCTGACCTCTGCTCTAGATCATCTTCTCCTGGTATGTTCCAAGGTTCCTGCCTCAGCTCCAAACGGACATTGAGGAATTAACTCCATGCAATCCACTAGGTAAGCTCCCCAGCCTAGCTACTCGTTTACTGGGAAAACATTGCATATATGCTGCATGACACATATGTTGAGTATGCATTTTAGGCTATTTGGGCCTATCCTGACAAATGAATTGTAAGATTCATTTCAAGGTTAAGTCCTATCCCAGAAGACCTGGGAGCTCAAGGAAGACCTGGAAGGCAGTTAGCTCCGCTGTCATCTGTCCTTGATGCTGATCACAAGCACTGATTGGGTCCAGTACCTTAACAAGTAGCATCTTATGTTTATGAGACATTTCATTGTTTTCAAAGGACTCTAAAATGTGTTTTTTCACTTGATTCTACTATCATTTCTGAGAGTTATACTCTTTTTTGTATACATTAAAGATAGGACCTGAAAGTGTTTGGGGACTCTCTTTATACACCATGCCTGATCTGTATTTTCACAATTACAGCCTTACTTTCAACCTCTCATGAAGCCTCATTCTGCCTTGCCTGAAGATCTTGACAGATAGCCTTTGCTGGAAGGACAAGGCCTTTGGCTTTATTCTGGCATTCGTATTGCCCATGCCTACACTTGACTCCTTGAACTCCTGAAGTCTTGGGCCAGGCCTCCACCACCCTCTTTCCCTTCTCTGCCCTCTCCTTTAGAATTTGCTTTCTCATGCCTCCTTCTCAATTTCTTATCATTCACTCAACATTGGCCAACTTGCCCACTAGGTAATACACTCTCTGGACACTAATTAAAGTCTCCAGGTAATTGGTGAACGTTCGTCTTCTTTTATAATAGGTAGTCCTGAGGTGAAGGATGTTTTAATAAGAAACAGTGTGGTCTTTAAGATCCCGTGGACCTCCAGCTCCTGACTTCCCAGTTTGGAGGATCCTTCAGGGTCTTTGGACTAAGGTAGATACGTCACTTTTTGCTACTTTCACCCTCTGGCCAAAGCCACAGCCTCACTCCCAGGACCGTTGGTTTATTCTCAGTTTGATAGTTGTATGTGACATTCTGCCACATGCAGGTGCCCAGGTGTGGAGCAAGGCAACACAGGATGATATGGCTTCATTTAATAGAAGCAGTTGTACCCTAGTGATGGGGATATAGCTATCTCATAGAGTACCAACAAATAGTTATTCAGCATAATAGATTGGGGTAGGCATGGGGGAAAGACAGGAAAACCAATAATCAGATCCAGTCACCAGAGTCCTCCTTGAGTTATAGAAGTCAGAGGGTCATTAGTGATTACATACCGCAAGCTCTCCATTTTAACCATGAGAGAGTTGAGACTCAGGGAGTACAAGTAACTTGTCAAAAGTCTCCCTGGCGTAACAGATAGTTATGCCACTGTTACTGGCATAACAGATAGTTATGCCACTGTTACTGGTGTAACAGATAGTAGAATTCAAGTCTTCCAATTCATCCTTTACTGATAATTTTCTAAGGGTTCAGAGGCAGTGTCTCAGGGGATCCTTCAGGAGAGAAGGGGATGATGGGGCCAATTTAATCTGTTTGATTTATTTTGAAGAGAATATTTTGCTCCCCAAAATTATTTGAAAGGCACTGCAGCAAAACGTGTTCACTCGTGGTTGAAGGAGATTGAAAACCCTTAAAAGAAAATGATTGGGATTGACATATAAACACTAACATGCATAAAATAGATAACTAATAAGAACCTGCTGTATAGTACAGGGGACTTCACTTCGCTGTACAGTAGAAACTAACACAACATTGTAAGGCAACTATACCCCAATTAAAAAAAAAAAAAAGAAAACTGAAAAGTCATTATACAATTGGCTTCCATTTACTGAGTGTCTGTTGTGTTCCAGGTACTTGACGCTCAGTGGCTCATTTAATCTTAATAATATTCCTAGGAGACAACTGCTGTAATTCTATTTTAAGTGGAAAGACAGAGTACCACACAGTTTAAGAACTTTGTCCAAGGATTCATAGCAAGTAAGTGGAGGAACTGGAATTCAAACGGAGGTCTTTCTGAGTTTTTGAAAAAAATTTTATTGGAGTATAGTTGATTTACAATGTTGTGTTAGTTTCTGCTATACAGCAAAGTAAATCAATTATACATATACGTGTATCCACTCTTTTTTAGATTCTTTTCCCATATAGGTCATTACACAGTATTGAGAAGAGTTCCCTGTGCTATACAGTAGTTACTTGTCAGTTATCTATCTCATTTTCTGATTTAAAAATGCATTCTTTCTTTCCAGATTAAATTAGATTATCAAATACTTGAAAGTGTATTGAGAATATACCCTAAGAGCGCGGCAGGTGTAAAGAGTCAAGTGTCAGAGGGCACTGCTTTCTTTGAAACATGAGATCCTAGCTTAGACCAGGCCTGGGTGATGTCCGTGGGGTAAACTGGGCATCCAGGGGCCACATTCACAGGTCTAGGGGAGACATGTGTAGTGAGATGGACCCTGGAAGGTAAGGTGGGCAGGACCCAAAGGCAGAAACTAATTGCTAACTTTTATTGACTGTGTAGTATGTACGAAGAACTCACATATGCATTAGCTCTTTTAATCCCAAGAACACCCTTTTGATGTAGGTGTTATTATTATTACTATCTCCGTTTTACTGATAAGGAGCTCTAGATATAGAGAAGTTAAATAACTTGCTTTAGTTATTTAGTTAAATAACGAAAAGTGCCAGAGTCAGGATCCAGACACAGGTAGTATCACCCCAGAGCCTGCACTCTCCTTTTTTGCAGGGTTCACAAAGGCAAGACTGTGAAAGCATAAAGGTATGGAAAATATCCATGACTCTAAGATTCTATTGGAGGTTTTCTCATCATACAACTATGATAATGCTTTATACTACACATCTCTTTACTCTCTACAAAGTACTTCCACATACATTAACTTTGTGGGGTGGGCTGGAGGTAGACTGGCTGGCCAGGGCCTTTGAAGCCTGCTGTATAAGAGGGAACATCTTAACTAAGGAGAACTGACCCTGCAGAGTGACTGTTATCTCTGCTCCATAAAACCTCAGGCAGGGCTCCCACCCCCTCTCTTCAAGCTTTATTCTCTGCTTCTCTCCCTCTGTGGTTCAGCTTTGAATGTTGGGACCACAGAGCCAAGAGAGGGTTTTTTCCAGAATAAAGGGACCCCAACTTATTAGCAGCCAAACCAGACCTGGGTGAGGGTTGGGATTCTAGATTAAGTTTTCTAAAGTCATAGTTGGATAATTTGGGGCACCAACCTAGGACCCACTGGGTCAATCTGGGGAGGTGGTGATGGACAGGGGGAGCATGGAGCTGGGCTCTCTGTTATTACAGACCTGGCTTCGGTCCTTTCTTGTTCGTTCAGTCATTCAGAAGGGTTGGAGTGGTCCTTCTGAGCCTGGTCCTGTGTGGATGTGTGCAGGAGGTGGGACAGGGGAAAGATCCCATCCCTGGCTTCAAGGAGCTCCCAAGCCTGTTGAGAAGAGAAGGCTCCCACCAGAAACAATTGATCTACATCCGGAGTTATGGAAGGGGAGAAGGCAAGAGACAGAGGGCTCCCAGAGGTGAGGGGAATTCTGCCAGAGAGTGACAGGGGCCCTTGCTGCCCATTTAAACTCCACCCATACTGTGTCACTCAACCCTAAGGCTCCCTTCTCTCTGCAGCCTTCTGTGTTTTTGTGCTTACGTGGATCTATCCTCTTTGTGGGCTCAGCAGCGTTTTTGTTCTCTTATACTAGTTAGCATTGTTCTTTGCTTGACTTTTTTATTTTTTTGGTATTCTTCATCTGGACTGTGGCAGAGCCACTGTTATTCCTTCCCATCTTCTCTCTACTCCCTAGCAGGACTTTTCAAAATTCATTGTGAAGCTGAATCCCCGGGGAACTAGTTATAAAATGCAGGCTTGAATCCAGGTAGTCTTGTGTGGAGCCTGAGATTCTGCATTTCTAACCAGTTCCCACCTTGTTAGATGCCGAACCCGATGGTCTACGGACCTTGATTTGAGTAGCAAGGTTCTATGGTATTAGACACAGACAAAACCTTTCAAGCGAACTTGCTGATTTCTTGAACTGGTTAATGGGCATGTTACTTCCTTTCTCTGGGTCTCTTTTACCACAGAGACCAAAGCCAGATAAGGAATTTGTTTTAGGCTTGACAGATGCTAAGGTTTCTGTACCCCCATTTCCCTCTCCTGCTTCCTTGGCTGGTATTGATAGTTGAAGACGGTATTCTTTCCCAGTGAGCTTGGACATGTCCTCTTGAGAAGGGTTTTCTCAATACAGTACCCTAAAGATCCACTTCTGGTCCAACAGAGTTGGGTTGAGGATGAATCCTATCTGCCACCCTGGGTAAGATGTGCCTTAAGGTCTCTTTTAATGGAATGATTTTGGGTGTGTGGGGAAGTTGGGTGCTACACAGAGATGCTCCAAAACCTGGTGCCCACCCTGGGAGATGGAGGCATCGCTGCCTCCAGAACCTCTTGTGCTAGAGAAGCCCCTCAGTCTGGGTCTGGGAAGTGAGAGGAGGGGCAGGAAAATGGAGAACAGGTGATGGATGGGAATGAAGAAGTCAGTGGTTCTCCCCTCCTGCACTGTTGGTGGGAATGTAAATTGCTGCAGCCTCTATGGAAAACAGTATGGAGGTTCCTCAAAAAACTAAAAATAGGGCTTCCCTGGTGGCGCAGTGGTTGAGAGTCCGCCTGCCGATGCAGGGGACACAGGTTCGTGCCCCGGTCTGGGAAGATCCCACATGCGGAGCGGCTGGGCCCGTGAGCCATGGCCACTGAGCCTGCGCGTCTGGAGCCTGTGCTCCACAACGGGAGAGGCCACAACAGTGAGAGGCCCGCGTACCGCAAAAACAACAACAACAACAACAAAAATAGAATTACCATATGATCCAGCAATCCCACTCCTGGACATATATCCAGACAAAACTCTAATTCGAAAAGATGTATGCACCCCAATGTTCATAGCAGCTCTATTTGCAATAGCCAAGACATGGAAGCAACCTGAGTGTCCATCAACAGGTGAGTGGATAAAGAAGTTGTGGTATATATACACAGTGGGATATTACTCAGCCATAAGAAAGAATGAAATAATGCCATTTGCAGCAACTTGGATGGACCTAGAGATTATCATACTAAGTGAAGTAAGCCAGACAGAGAAAGACAAATATATAATTCCACATATAAGTGGAATCTAAAAAAAAAAATGGTACAAATGAACTTATTTACAAAGCAGAAATAGACTCACGGACATAGAAAACAAATTTATGGCTACCAAAGGGGATGGGGGGGAGGGGAGAGAGACAAATTAGGAGTTTGGAATTAACATAGACACAAGTTTGGAATTAATATAGACACACTACTATATATAAAATAGATAACCAACAAGGACCTACTGTATAGCACAGGGAACTATATTCAATATCTTGTAATAACCTATAATGGGAAAGAATCTGAGAAAGAATATATATTGTATATATAACTGAATCACTTTGCTATATACCTGAAACTAACACAACATTGTAAATTAACTATACTTCAATTTTAAAAGATGGTTATACAGAACAGAGTCACAGACTTAGAGAACGAACTTATGGGTACCAGCGGGGGAAGGGTGGGGGGAAGGGATAGTTAGAGAATTTGGGATTGACATGTAAACACTGCTATATTTAAAACGGATAACCAACAAGGACCTACTGTATAGCACAGGGAACTCTGCTCAATGATATGTAATGGCCTAGATGGGAAGAGAATTTGAAAAAGAATAGATACATGTATACGTGTACCTGAGTCATTCTGCCGCACACCTGAAACTATCACAAGATTGTTAATCAACTCTGCTCCAATATAAAATAAAAAGTCTAAAAAAATAAAAGAAAAGAAGAAATAAATGGTTATTAAAAAAGTCAGTGGTTCTCAGCCATGACTGCATATTACAATCATTGGAAATCTTTAACAAACAGTGATGCTTGGAGCCACTCCTTGATATTACATTTAATCCGTCTGGGATATGACTTGGGTATCAACGTTGAAAATCTCCCAGGTGAATCTAATGTGCAATCAGGGCTGAGAACCACCAATTAAGCCCATATGTTTGTACTTAGCAAGGGGCAAGGGACTGAGCAGTTGGGTTTACCTTCAATCCCGGGCTCAGAGAAAAGCAGAGCCCTGACCTCCCTCCCCCAACTGGCCACTCCAGGGCTGGGATAAGTAAGCTCTTGGAAGCAGCTTCTGTTCAGGGAGCTTTCTGGTTAGAACTGATCTCATCTCTAGAGGCCAAGCCAAAGGTAAAGGATTTGAGGGAAGATAGCAACTCCCAGCCACCTTTTTTTTGCTTCTCTCCTCAGGAAAATGAGGTAAGGTAACGCCTTCTCAATTGTGATACATTTTTGAGGGGATGTTATTGTTATTATTGGCTCTGTTGATCTCGATTGGCTTTTCTCGTTGTCTGAGTTTTGTGGCGGTACCTCTTCTCCTTCCTGGTTGCGGGCTTGGAGGTAGGAGGCAGCCCTACTCATCCTCCTTTTCCCTTGAGCCCCACCTTTCAGTGTTGCCCTTCTCTTCTCATTTTCCTCCCTGACATGCATGCCCCATCTCCTGCAGCTCCCAATCCTGTCGGCTCAACTATCTGTTCAAATGAAAGGACTGAATCGAACTGATAACCCACTAAGGTGTAGATGACTGAGCCCTGCTCTCTTGGATTTGAAGAGAGGCTGATTGCTGTCCCGGAATATTTTTAATTTGTGGAATTCCAGGTCGTGAACGAAGATAATTGAAGCATTTTCACAGCTACTGTTGGGGGAGGTTGGTGGAGCTTTTCGGTGGTGGTGGGCAGGTGGTGTTCCTATATTCTTCTGTGTAGATGTCTCCTTCAATGCTGAGAAGCAGGAATTGCTTGAGGACAAGCCAGATACCTGGAAGGGAGCAGTCCATGCCTCTTCCCTCTTTAAAAAAAGACAAAGTTGCAGGGGGGTGGTCTGCTTTAGGCAGTTTCAGCATATTTCTAATTATAGTGCCCATTTGTAACCAAGACTTTGGCCTTCCAAGAAGACTTGATTACTATATTCATAATTCATTGGCAGACAGTCTATTCCCGATTCAATGATTTCTCCAGCCAGGGAGAGAATCTCGATCCTTTAAAAACTGATTTTTCACATTAGAATAGCAAAAGCGATTCGTTTTATTTTTAGCTCAGTTAAGCAAGAGCTCTAATGAAGCTGAAAGGAGGATTTTTTTCCTTCTCTCTTTCTCCTATTCTTTCCCCTGAAGTGCTTTGGGAGGATTCAACCTACAAGTTTGCCCCCTGCTGCCACTGGGTCTTGGTGGGATGCCTCTGGCTGGTTTAGGAAACCTACAGGGTGAGGAGTTTGTGAAGCTGGAGGGTGGTTTTCAGAACTTTCTACTTAGCTGTGTATTTCCCAAGGCCGAGCCTCCTACCTTGACTCTTGTCATGAAGGTGGGGTGGAAGTGTGTGTAGGGTGAGCTTGGCAGCCTTAGTACCTAAACCCCACATTATATCTGGAGTTCTTGGCATGAAAGGATGAGAATAATATTACTTGGCATTCACGTCCTTTGTTCCACATTATGGGCTCAACTTACCATTCCCAGTCTAGTCCTCCCACCAGCTCCCCTGCACAGGCCCCCAGTCTGGCCAGAATGACTTACACATGGACACCAAGTAGGACCACACACATCTCTCCCTCCTTTCCTTGACCACCTCCCCTGCCCTTCCCAACATTCTAGAACTCCCTTTCCTCTGAATTCTTGGGGGTCAACTTGTGCCTGTAAGTGTAAATTCCTAGGTGGTGTTGGGCTCCTGCCATCTTGCACCACAGGTTAACCTGCTCAGGCTTATTACCCATTCAGATGCCTGCAGGGTCCAGGGGATGGCTTAAAACAGGAAAGCTGATTGCAGTGAGAACTGTGGCGACCTGCAGAGCACAGGCCCGGTCTAAAGGATGTAGCCATACTTCAACTACAAAAGACTGCTTTCATGCTGAGCTTCTGGTCTGGTGGTGTCAGAGTTTCGATTTTTCAAGAGCAGCTGGAAATTCAGAGTTTAAAACGTAAAAACTTCTCCGAATTTTTCAGTGTTGGAAATTCCATTTTCTTTAATACCTCATGGGGGCCAAACTGCTCCATCTGGGTCCACCATTTTGTTTCCTCAGCTTTAGGCTTTGCGAGCAGAACCCACAGACCCAGCTGAGAGACCCCACATGAAAGCATCTTTGAGCCCCTTCTGCCTTGTATTCTGATAGATCAGGCAGAAGAGCTGGTCCTACACGGACCAGGCTCAGAGCGGTCCAGGGGGTTCCCAGTTACCTTGGGGACCTTAGGGCAGAGCCAGCGTTAACTCGTGGCCTCCAGCCCAGAATTCTTTCCATCAGTATTACACAGGATGCATGGTGAAGTTGCCTGAGTGTGTGGTGTCAATTTTTGTTGCATCTTTACTGTCCAAGCTTAATGGAAAATGAGGAAAACACTCTTCCCCTGCAGTGAATTAAATGAGAGAAAAGAATATAAGACTTTATTCCTGTTGGTTTCTGCATCATTTTTGTGGGAAAAATGTTACTGAAATTTAGCGCCGAAGAGGCACCATTGAGGATCTGCTGTGTGTCGGGCATGTGGAAGCCACAGGGCAGAGTGAGCCACCCCAAGACCTAGTTGCTGTCCTTGGCAGGCTTATACCCACGGGGTCCAGACTGGGAGCTCCTGGAGCAGAGACTTGGCCACAGCTTTGCCTGTCTCCCAACCCCCAGCCCTCTGCCCAGCACATCATAGGTACTTCACAAATTCACTTAAAGACATGGCAACCCAAGTGAAAGACAAATAAGGCTTCCAACTAAAATAGTCCAACTGCTTCATCTTGATCTGCGGCTGTTACTTCTCGTATGAATCTGATCTTGGCATGTCATGGCATCGTTTTCTCTTGGTGAGCAGCTGCTTATTGTGACAGACTAGTATCTTGAGCTGATACTGAATAATATACCATTATTCCAAGTGATATTCCCTGGAAAACCTGAGGTAGGGCTGGGGGAGGGAGGGCAGGTGATCTAAGGGTAAAAAGCTGTGGTTACTGCATTCCTTCTGAGTCCTTCTCTCCGTTTCCCCTCTTCTTAGTTTATCCTGACTCCAGCCCCTGAGATATTCCCCGGAAAAATGGACCATGGTTGCGTGTCCCCCCTCCTCCCCCCCGTTTCCGGGCCCTGAAAGATTGCCTGCCATTCTCAGGGAGAGGGTATACAAATTAGACCCCAGTGGAGGCCAGCTCCGGGTGTTAGCTGAGCCTCTGACAAAGGGTATGAATCTTGGCCCCAGGTCCTGGTGAAGGATGGTGGGGCTGACAGGCTACATCAAACACGCCTCTGTTCTGGAGAAGCCATCACTCACCCCCCTGTCCTCTGGCGGCGCATGCTAATGCGGCGGGCCCAGCTCATACACCGTCCCTGCCGGAGGCTGGGCGGGGGAGGGGGCTCAGCCTCTTGGCAGATTTTCTAACCAAGGGAGCCCTTGGTGGAATTTCGAAGGAGGCAGCGTCTAGCTCGACCCCCTCCCTAGTTTCTAGCAGTCCCCATTTGTAGGGGCCTTTCTCTTGTCTGTTTCTGCCTCACTCTCCTAGTTCAGCCTTCCCAGGGCATGGACTCCTTTCTCAAAGCGCTAAGGATTGCATGTGTGATTCATTCCTCATATTTACAGGAGATTCTTAACCTAAGGAACAAATGATTGATTGTCCATTTCAGGCTGGGAAATGGTCTTGAGAACCCTTGTGAAAACAGAGGTTCCCTTTTTATCAGTGGGTGGTCCTGTCAGCTGAAGGGGAACTGAGCACAGATGATGGCAATGATGATGATAAAGATGACACAACGATGATGGCAAATTAACATCTATTAAGTGCTTGCCGTGTTCCAGAACTGTTAAGAGTTTTACAGGTATAAGCTCACTTACTCCTTCCATGAGCTCTGTGGTGGGCACTGTTATTATTCAGAAAATGAAGAAACTGGGGCTCAGAGATGTTACAGAGAACTTACCTATATAGCTAAGAAGCATTCCTGGGACATGCTCCAGAAATCCTGACTTTCCATAATAAAAAAATGTGGAGGCTTGGTCTGCTCAGATACTACTTCCTCTGTGAAGCGTTCGCCAAATGCCCACCCAGTTCCCCAAAGACGCAGAGTTGAAGAGCAGTGACTTAAGACTTGACTTTGAATCCTGTCTTTGACACATAGAAGCTGTGTGATCTAAGGTAAATTATGTAGCTTCTCTGAGATTGCTTCCCATTTTATAAAACGGGTTCGACCTCATCTGGGCGGCTGTGAGGGTCAAGGGGGAGAATGCCCGCCACGCCCTCGGCACAGCCCCCGGCACGTGGCACTACCTCTTACAGGCAGCCCACCTCCTCCAGCCCTCACACGTTTTAAGCATATATTTGTCTTCGCCATAAGACTGTGTATCGGGGGGCAAATTCCACGTTGCATTCATCTTTGAAAATACTTCCCTTGGAACTTTAAATACAGTCCGTTGACTTAGATGACTAGAATCGGAATGATAATAGCAACTAACATTTATGAAGCACACTTCATGCTACGCTCAGTTCTCAGTCCTTTCAACCTCCTCGCTGTGTGGGTCCTACTATGATGCTCGTTTTGTAGCTGGGGAACTGTGGCCCAGATAACTCAAATCACTGACTTGGGATCCATTATTGGCAGGTGGTGGAGTCAGACATGGATCCAGGTGGTCTGAATCCCGAGTCGGAGCTCTTAATCACTAGCCCATGGGACCATCCCCTAGAGATCCTTTTCTCCAATTCCCATTCCTTTTTTTTTTTTTTTTTTTGCGGTACGCGGGCCTCTCACTGCTGTGGCCTCTCCCGTTGCGGAGCACAGGCTCCGGATGCGCGCAGGCTCAGCGGCCATGGCTCACGGGCCCAGCCGCTCCGCGGCATGTGGGATCCTCCCGGACCGGGGCACGAACCCGTGTCCCCTGCATCGGCAGGCGGACTCTCAACCACTGGGCCACCAGGGAAGCCCCCCATTCCTTTTAAAAAGGTTCAAACAAGTAGGAACGAGGCTCCCGGAGGGTGCGCTGCTCACGCGGCTAATTTGGTAGCGGGGCTGGAGCTGGAGGGAGCTCTCCCCACTGCCAGCCCAGTGTTCCTCCTCGGAGGTGTGCCCTGTCATATGGTGCTGTGATTAATTGGGAGAGAAGCTGTAGGAGGTTGACATTTTCCCAGCCTCGTCTGCGTTTCCTGCCCACACACCAGGCCCTGAATGTCAAAGCCCCCCACGCTGCTTTGCTGGGAGAGAGGAGGAGGGAAGCCCACTCGCTACTATTAAGCAATTATAAATATGGGCTGAGCAGATGTGGGACAGCCGCCTTTCCTGACGTGTTGGGCAACAAGATAGTTGGCTGCATCTCACTCACGCTGAGAGACATTTAAGGGACTAAATGAAAAACAGCTCCTCTGAACATTTAGGGAAGGCGGCTCTGAGTGCCGCTGACTCATCACCTTTCCAGCACAGCTGCCCGAACAGCCTGGTGGAGGGGCAGTGAGAGAAGTGGGGACCCAGGGCTGTGGTCAGTGGCCTCTGAAACACCATGATTATCTCATTATACCTATAAAGAGAGGTGGGGTCTGAAAACTTTCCCTGGGTCCTTGGGTCTGTTCCCAAAGCTGATGTGTTCCTCATTCCATTCCCCTATAGCAGTCTGGAACCTCAGAAGTCAAGTTCATGTCAGGTTGGACCCAAATGATTCCTATTTTTCATTTCCACCTGTAAGGATGAGCCCAGGATTTAATTTACTAGAAGAGGAAATAGGGACTGAGGTTGGTCAGTGCTGTGGTCTGATTTTTTCAAAATTCCTGTGTTGAAATCCTAACCCCAGGGTGATGGTATTAAGAGGTAGGGCCTTTAGGAGGTGGTTAGGTCATAAGGGCAGAGCCCCAGTGAGTGGAATTAGTGCCCTTATAAGAGAGGCCTGAGAAAGCTCCCCACCCCTTCCACCACGTGAGGTTACATTGGGAAATGGCTGTTTATGGAAGCAGGCTGTCAGCAGACATAGAACCTGACCATGCCAGCACCCTGATGCCAGACTTCCAGCCTCCAGAACTGTGAGAAATACATTTCTGCTGTTTATAAGATACCCAGTCTATGTTAGTTTTGTTATAGCAGCCTGAATGGATTAAGACAGTTGGTGAAAAAGGCCTCCTTGACGTAAGACCTAAAGCTCTTGTTAGAATCTGGCCTTGGTACTTAGAAACAGGAACAGAGGATGGACTCCATGATTCTTTCCTTTTAGATACTTCCATATCCGATTAATTATCTTTTTCTCATTCCTTTAAAATGTCTCTCACATTGATCCTAACCTTTGCTTTCTGCATGTCCATGGCTGTATACACATGCTGTGGGCGGAAACTAAACTAGGCCACCGGATGAGTCATGGGATGGGGTCCAGGCTCATCCAAGAGAGTTCACTTGCTCTGTGTTGTAAAAGGAGGACTGGAAATGAGTCACTCCCCAGTGCTCTGCAGTGCCTGATGCTCCGGTTTCCAATACATATTTACTGAATGAATGAGACGTAGTAGACGGGTGTTTGTTGGAAGTCCTTTATTTTTTACCACCCTCAATTGACAATGACTTGATTCCAACTTCACAAATACTACGGAAACATTGAGTATGGCTTGATGGTGTGAAAGTTATATGGTATAAGTAGAAAATCACTTGTTTTAGAGTGTGTGTGTGTGTGTATGTGTGCCTTTTGTGACCTTGATACTTTCAAAGAGTATTGTGCTGAGGATACAACTTCATTTCTGTGGAAAAATATCACTTCGGTATTTTTGCCAGAAATGCCTAACCTCAGTCTGATCATGGGAAAACACCAGACAAACCCAAATGGAAAGACGTTCAACAAACTTGCCAATCAACCAGTACTTCTTGAAAAAACCTTGAGCCTCTGCTTTTGTACTCTGTTGGTCCCAAAATAGGTTTGGGGGGATGTGCTTGCTGTGGTCGAAAAATAGGACACTGAATTAGGGTTTTTAAACACGACCTCATGAAGGAGAGGGGACGCTTCTTGCTGGCATCGACGACAGTCCTGAGCAGCTGGAGCTGTGGCTTCTGACATCAGTTCCCTCACGTCACTCAGAAGCCTCCCAGATGTCTTTCTGTGACAGGGTGATACCTCATTCTCTGTCTCTCCAAAAGGTTGGACTAAAGACCCAGCAAGCTTATGTAGAGGGGCTTATCAAGTCTCTTAGGATGATACACAGGGAGGGTCTATTATCTCTAAGCTTCACTGGGGAAACAGAGAGGTGAGAAACTGGTAGCTTTAGGCAAGCTAGAACCTTTTGAATTGGTCAACTTTCCACTCTCCCTTATTTAGCCGTAATCTTCCTGGGGAACCAGGAAGGAGAGGAGAGAAGAGGAAATATTCCAGATTTATACCCTTAACATTTTCTAGAGGGAAGTGACCTTTACAAGAGGTCCTAAAAGGGGAGATCTCGTAGAATTTTTTATATATGAATATTCTTTTATGATATGTTCTTATATGATCACCTCTTATGTGCCAGGCAGTATTCTAGGTGCTGGGCATATGTCAATGAACAGAACAGACCAAAATCTCTGCCCTATAGAGGTAACATGCTAGTGGGGGGAGGGGCAGACAGTAAGCAAAATAAGTAAATACAGTTGTCCCTCGATATCCATGGGGATTGGTTCCAGGACCCCAGCAGATAACAAAATCCATGGATGTTCAAGTCCCTTGTATAAAGTGGTGTAGTGTTTGCATATAACCTATGCACATCCTCCGGTATACTTTAAACCACCTCTACTATAAGATTACTTATAATACAAGTATAATACAATGTACATAGTTGCTGGCTTATGGAAAATTAAAGTTTTGCTTTTTGGAACTTTCTGGACTTTTTTTCCCCCAAATACTTTACATCAGTGGTTAGTTGAATCAGCAGATGCAAAACCTGTGGATAGAGAGGGCTGACTGTAAATAAGTAAATATTAGGAGGTGATGAAATGCTACCTGTGAATTGAGAAAAGTCAGAATAATCCTGGATAAAATCCATGTTGGGAGGCAGACGGTCTCTGCTGATAAGGGGGGATGGTTATAAAACAATGAATAGCATATATTAGGGGTGGGAGAATGGTTGTTGCCAAATGTCTCACCTACTTAAGCTTTCTCATTTAAAGTTTCAAATCAAACTCCCACTTTGCGTCATTAGACAATGCATGGAGCAGTTGAAATGTCATGCCTTTGACCTGGGAAGATGCCTCCTAATCATTTTCTCTTGGCCCCCATCATCTGGGGGAGGAGATGAAGGAATAAAAGCACACAGGAGTAATTCACTCTCAGAATACTAATACCAAGATTATAACTGAAAGATGAGTTGCATGCATCATTCGGGAGATATTTGAATAAGCATGAAAGGGACAGTATAAGATACACCCAAGATTGTTGATCTGTTAATACCGGGAACCCGTGTTTGTGAGAGTACAGAGGCTGCAGGGTTGGGGTGTGGGGTAAGCAGGTGGTGGAAATTCTTTGTTTACCTCTGTTGTTGGCTTGTAGCAACTAGGGAGTATTGCTTTGGTTGGAAAAAGAAAATCTGAGGAAACATTTAAACAAACTTAAAAGGATGGATGAAAGTAAGGAAGGTATTATGGAACTTCTAAGTCTCCAAAGTTTATATATAGCTTTTCTTCAGATTATTTATTCATCCAGGTAAATACCATTCATTATCTTCATGTGCCAGGTTGTGCTAAAGATCAAGGGAGTGAGGGCACATAAAGATGAGTGAGACTTGATTTCTACCTTCAGGTAGCTTTGTCTTCTGAATACATTTTAAAAATTTAAGAATTGGTTTATCTGGTTTACTTTTTCTTTTTAATTGAGGTGAAATGCATATAAGATAAAATTAACCATTTTAAAGTGAATAATTCAGTGGAATTTAGCACACTTACAGTGTTGTGCAACCACCGTCTCTTTGTAGTTCTAAAATATTTTCATCACCCCCAAAAGAAAGCAGTTAACCTCCATCTCCCTGTCCCTCCCAGCCCCTGGCAACTGCCAATCTGCCTTCTGTTTCTATGGATTTACTTATCCTGGATATTTCATATAAATGGAATCATACAAGATGTGATATTTTGTCTGGCTTCTTTGGCTTAGCATAATGTTTCCTAGGTTCATCCTTGTTGTCTCAGGTGTCAGTACTTCATTCCTCTATATGGCTCAATAATATTTCATTGTCTACATATGTCACAATTTTTTATGCATTCATCCATTGAAGAACATTTGGGGTTCTACATTTTGTGTGTTGTGAACTAGTGCTGTGATGAACATGTGTGTACATATATTTGTTTCAGTATTTGTTTTCTATTATTTTGGATGTATACCAAACATATATATCCAAATTTGTAGTGGAATTGCTTGTTCATATTGTAGCTCTAATTAACTTTTTGAGGAGCCACTAAATTGTTTTGGATTCCAGCTTTTCCATACCTTCACCAACACTGATTTTCCGGGGTTATTTTTTGTTTGTTTGCGGTACGTGGGCCTCTCACTGTTGTGGCCTCTCCTGTTGTTGAGCACAGGTTCCGGACGCGCAGGCTCAGCGGCCATGGCTCAGGGGCCCAGCTGCTCCGCGGCATGTGAGATCCTCCTGGACCGGGGCACAAACCCGTGTCCCCTGCATCAGCAGGCAGACTCTCAACCACTGCGCCACCAGGGAAGCCCTGGTTTTTTTCTTTTAATAACCATCCTAGTGGGTGTGAAGTGGTATCTCATTGTGGTTCGTATTTCCCTAATGACTAATGATGTTGATCATCCTTTCATGTGTTTGTTGCTGCTCATCTGTATATATTCTCTGGAGAAATGTCTATTCAAGTCTTTTGCCCACTTTTTAACTGAGTTGTTTGTCTTTTTGTTATTGAGCTCTTAAGAGTTCTTTATCTATTCTGGATACTAGACAGCTATCAGATACATAATTTGCAAATAATTTTTCCTATTCTGTATATTGTTTTTTCACTTTCTTGATAATGTACTTTGAGGCACAAAGTTATAAAATTTTGACGAAGTCCAATCTATCTTTTCTTTTGTTGTTCATGCTTTTGTTGTTATATATAGGAATTCGTTTCTAAATCCAAGGTCTTTAAGATTTATCCCTAAATTTTCTTTTAAGAGTTTTAGGTTGTTGATACATTTTGAGTAATTTCTGTATATGATATGAGACAGGGACCCAACTTCATTCTTTTGCATTTGGATATCTAGTTGTCCCAGCAGCATTTAAAAAATAATTTATTGAGCTATAGTTGATTTACAATGTTGTGTTAATTTCTGCAGTACAGCAAAGTGATTCATATATATATATATACACACACACATATATATATACATATATATATATACACACACATATATATACATATATATATATTCTTTTCCATTATAGTTTATCACAGGAAGTTGAATATAGTTCCCTGTGCTACACAGTAGGACCTTGTTTATCCATACTATATATAATAGTTTGCATCTGCTAATCCCAAACTCCCAATCCTTCCCTCCCCCACCCCCCTCTGCTTGGCAACCACAAATCTGTTCTCTATGTCTTTGAGTCTGTTTTGTAGATTTTTTCATTTATGTTGTATTTTAGATTCCACATGTAAGTAATATATGGTATTTGTCTTTCTCTTTCTGACTTAGCTTAGTATGATAATCTCTAGATCTATCCATGTTGCTACAAATGGCATCATTTCATTCTTTATTTATGGCTGAGTAGTATTCCAATGTGTATGTATGTATATGTGTGTGTGTGTGTATGTGTGTGTGTATATATATATATGTGTGTGTGTGTGTGTGTATATACACCACATCTTTATTCATGTCTTGGCTATTGTAAATAGTGCTGCTATGAACATTGAGGTGCATGCATGTTTTTGAATTAGAGTTTTCCTCTTTTCCAGGTATATGTCCAGGAGTGAGATTGCTGGATCATATGATAACTCCATTTTTAGTTCTTTAAGGAACCTCTATACTGTTTTCCCTAGTGGCTGCACCAATTTACATTCCCACCAACAGTGTAGGAGGGTTCCCTTTTCTCCACACCCCCTCCAGCATTTATTATTTGTAGACTTTTTGATGATGGCCATTCTGACCAGTGTGAGGTGATACCTCATTGTAGTTTTGATTTGCATTTCTCTAGTAATTAGCAATGTTGAGCACCTTTTTTATGTGCCTGTTGGTCATCTGTATGTCTTTGGAGAAATGTCTTTTTAGGTCTTCTGCCCATTTTTATGATTGAGTTTTATATATATAAAAAAGTTTTATATACACACACACACACACACACACACACACACACACACACATATATATAGAGAGAGAAAGAGCTGTATGAGCTGTTTGTATATTTTGCAAATTAAGATCTTGTTGGTCTCATCGTTTGCAAATATTTTCTCCCATTTTGTAAATTGTCCTTTGTTTTGTTTATGGTTTCCTTTGCTGTGCAGAAGCTTATAAGTTTGATTAAGCCCCATTTGTTTCTTTTTGATTTTATTTCTTTTGCCTTGGGAGACTGACCATTGCTACAATTTATGTCAGAGAATGTTTTGCCTATGCTCTCTTCTAGGAGTTCTATGGTGTCATGTCTTATACTTGAGTCTTTAATCCATTTTGAGTTTATCTTTGTGTAAGGTATGAGGGTGTGTTCTAACTTCATTGATTTATATGATACTGTCCCCCTTTCCCAGCACCCGTTGGTGAAGAGACTGTCTTTTCTCCATTGGATATTCTTGCCTCCTTTGCTGAAGACTGATTGACTGTAGGTGTGTGGGGTTATTTCTGGGCTCTCTAGTCTGTTCCATTGATCCATATATCTGTTTTTGTGCCCAAAACATGCTGTTTTGATTGTGTATGTTGTTACACTTATGTTTTCCACAGATCTGTTAGGCTCTGTTCATTGTTCTGCATTCTTTTTTCCCTGCTCCTCAGACTGGAAAATTTCAATTGACGTATCTTCAAGTTCAATGATTTTTTTTTCTTTTGTTTGCTAAAATCTATTATTAAAACCCACTAGTAAGTTTTTGGTTTCAGTTATATTTGCAATTGCAGAATTTGCTTAGCACCTTTTAATAATGTCTGTCTCTTTATTGATATATTCTATATGTTCATACATAATTCTCCTGATTTCCTTTAGCTCTTTGAACATTTTTAGCACAGTTGATTTAAAGTCTTTGTCTAGTAATTCCAATGTCTGTGCTTCCTCAGGAGCAGTTTCCATTATTTTTATTTATTTATTTTTGTGAATGGGCCATACTTGCTTATTTCTTTTCATGCTTCCTAATTTTTGTGTTGGAAACTGGACCTTTCAGTATTGTAGGAACTCTGTACTCAAATTCATCCTCTTTTTACTGCTTACTGTAGACTCTAGTTATTGGTTTAGCAATTTTTCTAAACTATTTTTGCAGTCTGTAGTTTTTGTTACGTGTGGTCTTGCATTCAGCTAGTTGTTTTGAGAAAGATTTCCTTGAATACCAAGAGTCAGAGGGAGGGGAAGGAAGAAAGAGAGAGAGAGGGAAAGAGAGAGACAGAGAGAGAAGAAAAAGAAAAAACCCCAGAAGGATCAAATTTTAAAATCTCTTCCAATCTTTGGAGATTGGGCTCTATACTGGAGAACTCCTTCAATTCTTAAGTCGTTTAAATATTTTGCCTTAGCCTTCAATTCCTGCCTACAGGAAGCTTAGAGATCATCCCGAGGGCAAAGCTTAGGGTCTTCACAGGTCTTTTCTGGGCACACATTCTACCCTGGGCATTTGTGTGGCTTTCTTACATGGGTAAGTGGCCTCTATACATAGGAGCTTTTGACCTGAATTTCTCAAAGAAACTCTCTCCCTAGCATTTCTTCCTGGGCTTTAGGCACTCTAGTATATGCCTCAGGGATCTACAGGGTTTTCATTTACCTTACAGTGTTTTTGAGGAATACCCACTGTGTTTTCCACCCTGAGTGGTTCCAAGATAGGCTAAACAAAGACATACACCTTGCCTGAGTCTTCAGGTAGCTCCCAGGTAGGTTGGAACCAACATGGTTACTTGTGAATAAGGCCTATTCTCTTGCCTCAGAACCAGGGGTCAGGGTCCCATAACAGGAATACGGGTTAATGTCTTCAAGACCACTCGCTGCCAAGCTGAAGAGGTCAGGGCAACCAACAGGTCACAAAGCTTTCCTACAGTTTTAAAGTCTCCTTTTCTTGATTCAGAGTTGACTTGTTTGCTATAAACTTTGGAGTGTTTTTCAGAGTTCTGACAAGTTGAGTTAGACGTCTTTTCTTGATTGTTTGATGTTTCTGTAGAGGGATGGGCTCTTAGAGCTACTTACTCCACCATTTTTGCTTCTTCACAAACTAATTCATAAGTATAAAGCTGGATGAAGTTTTGCATTTTCACAAGACATACACACCTCCAGATCTTTTGGTTTTAAAATATATTTATATCTCATCTCACTTTAAGAATTGCTTGTGGTGACTTATAAAAGTGCATATAGTGCCAAGGAGAAAAAAATAATTTTAAGTGAGGAAAGAGGGCAGAGGGGATAAGAATGAAAGAAGAAAGAAGACAAAACCAGGAGTAATATTATTATCCCCAATATATGGCTTAATGTCTTACACACTTTAACAGAGGTGGGATAGAAATTTGTCCCAGAGTTCCCTATTTACAAATGCAAAAAGGGAAATACCATTGCTTATATTTTTTTGTAATGCCTGAAGGTAAAAACAGACCTCAGTAGACATGCAGCTATATTAGGTACTAAGGCTGGAAGAAATTTGTCTTGGAGTTATAATTAAAGAAGACATTGTTGGAATTAATAAGAGATGTGACTTTTAGTATCTCCTGTAGTAAATGAATCCCACATCAGGGATCCCAGGCTTTTCTGTGTGTGCACATCAAGGGATGCCAATGCCACAATGACCCAAGTGAAGAGTAATGACAGCAAGTCTATGAGGGGCCCCAACAGTGCTGATTAAATGAGTGGGGAAGACAGATATGAAAATAAGGGTGGGTGAATTAACTGCTCTAAACCTCAGTTACCCTAGCTGTAAAATAAGAAGAATAATAGTAAGTACCCAAGAATGTACCTTAAAAGGAGAAATTATGTGTGCGTTTGGAGTGTAGTAAATGCTTGCTAAATTTAGTGATGATTATTATAGTTCTAAAGACTTGTTTAGAGACTGGTGATGGCCTCTAGTCTGTTGGTTGAGTCACCCCATTTCTTTTCATCTGCCCGTCTATTTCTAAGCCTGGACCATGCCACCAAGACTTTCAAATGGTTAAATGTACTCAGAGCATTTTGATCCTATGGGCCTAAGGTGGAGCGACAGTGCATGAGATTTAGGATATTCCTAGTTCTGGAGTCCCCAGTCCTGAGGTGGATCAGTCCCTGAACTCGGTGGAGATAATTTGCACTCCTGCTGGGGAAGAGGAAGAGGTGACTAGGTCTGCCCCACTCCACCCTGCCATCCCAAGACCAGCTTCTTGCAGTGTGCAACCCACCTTGTATAAAAATTAGGGCCATTCTGTTCCTTTTGAAACCCATCTATACTGACTGCTATGGGTAGTAAGAATGCATACAGCTCGTGGTTGCTTTTGAGTGTTGATAAATGCACATGGCATTTGTACTTTTTCTTGGAGGGTGACTACAGTCCAGATGGGTGTGACTGCCATGGCCCTGGCGTGATACAGCCTGAAGGACAGCAGGGTGTCCCCCGACCTCTGGTGGGATAAGCATGCATCTAAAATTACAGCCAAGGCTTCGTTAGTGTCTCAGAAAGAAGCACCTGTTCATAGCTGGTCATGAGCCTTTAATATATTACCCTTAAATCATTGAAAACTGGACTAGCCTGAGCAGCAGTGAGTATGCCATTGGAGCTGGGGGCAATCTTGAGCAGGCCCAGCGAGATGGCCGAGATGATCTAATAGACCTTTCTTCATTTCCAAAAGTCCATCACCCTGCCTCTCTCCTCCTTGTTAAACGAAAGCTCCCCACTCACAGGAAATAAAACTGCTACCTGATATTTATATATCTTTGGAGAGTAGCGTAATTCAGAAACCAGGGAGAATGGTTTAAAACTTTATTGAAAAGGAGACTGTTTCTTGCATGAAATAATCTTATTGGAAAAGTTACCTTATTTCTTCTACTGCACTCGGAAAATCTAGATCATTTGTAAAGCAAAGGGCAAAAGACAAATTGATTTTTGTTGGCGTGAGGTTGGTTTTTTTACTTTGATTAGTGGCTTGAAGCTGGTGAGTCATGTGATGGTTCTGGTATTTGGGGGGAGGGTATTCAGACTGAGATCATAGTAACTCTTTTTGACCTTGACTTTGAGCAGGATATTGCGGGAAGTCTTATGTCACCCCCAAGTCTCTAGCTATTTGCAACCCTATGCTATCTTTTTGATTGATCTCTTGCATTAAGCGGGCCTCTCCCCTCCCTTACTGTGCCATTCCTAGACTCTAAAGTTTTGATTGGCTTTACAACATCTACAGGGTAAAGTCCATATTCATTGTTCTAGAGTTCTTTTTCCTCCAAGCTCTGACTTAAGCTGACTTCCAGCCCGCTAGCTCTCCTCACTCTCTTGCTTCCATGGTGTGAACCCTCTGCCACCTTCAGCCACTCTAGCTGCTCAGCACACATCTGGGCACATCTTGACCACTTCAGGATTCGTGCTTCTCTTTGCCCTGTGCCCTCTGTTAAGATGTCTACTCCTTTCCCAGGTATCTGTCCAAAGGTGCTCTCAGAAGTGCCCCGCTCCCTTCTTGCCTGCCAGTGGAATGTCTCAGCTCTCCATGAGCTCACTATCCTCTGAGCTTGACATATTTACTGTACCTGCCATCTACTCAGCATAGATCTTGTGCTGAAGCATCTCGTGTTGATGGTGTGTGCATTGACCTTATGGAAACTCAACTCTACCTGCTGAAGAGAGAAAGAGAGAGAGAGACAGAGACAGAGATGGAGAGGGAGAGGGAGAGGGAAGGGGAAAGGGGGGAAGAAAGATTTTTACCTACCCCCCCCCTCCAGTTCATATGTTGAAGCCCTAATCCCCAGCATCTTGGAATGTGACTGTATTTTGAGATAGGGTCTTTAAAGAAGCGATTAAGTTAAAATGAGGCTTTTAGGGTGGGCTCTCATCCAGTCTAACTGGTGTCCTTATAAGAAGAGGAAATTAGGCAGACATCTGCAAGCCAAAGGAGAGACCTCAGGAGAAACCAAACCTGTCAACACCTTGATTTTGGACTTCCAGCCTCCAGAACTTTGAGAAAATAAATTTCTGTTATTTAAATCACTCAATCTGTGTAGCATTTTGTTACAGCAGCATGAGCAGACTAATACACTCTGCCCTCGAGTGGGTGTGAGGTCAGAGGTGTGGATCTGCCATTCCCTGTTCAGGCTCAGTGTCTGCAGGCTTCCAGGAATGTGAGCATCTCTCCATTCTGGCTGTCAATCCTGTGGTTGAAGATTATCCGCCTGTCTATCTCTCTATCTTTTTATCATCTATGTCTCTAGCTATTTCTTATCTATAATAGTGTCCCTAAACACAGGTAATTACATCATCTGGGGTCCTATCAAAGAATTGGTGACATATTCCAATACTGACTGGGTTGGATTTATTGGAAGATGTCACTCTACTGACTTTTAATGGTTAATAAGGGATTTTTGAGGATAATATTAATTACATGTGATTTTCATCTTTAGTGATGACATAAGATCCCAATTCCCAGCTCTACTCTATGGTTATATAAATGGTACCTTTGTCTGGGTCAGCCCACATCATTGTGGCCCTTTCAATCCATTCTCCAAGGAGTATAGTAATCTTTTCTAAAAATAGGTCTGATTATGTCACCTTACCTTCCCACTTCTCCTCAATAAAACCCTAAAGGCCTCCAATTACTCTGAGAATAAAATCCCAAACTGCCTTTACAAGACCTGCAAGGCCCTTCAGAGTCTGGATCTTGCTGACCTCACCTGGCATGACTCGCCTCATCACGCCCCTGGCTCCAGCACTCTGGTCCATCATATGTCTCCTTGCTTCAGAGCATTGGTGCAAGTTGTTTTCACTGCCTGGAACACTGAGTCATCTCTTCATCAGCATCTCCATTCATTCCTCAGATCTTAATTCAAGTGCCACGTTGTCTGAACTTCTGCTGAAAAACTCACCAGGTTCCATCTCCCTGTTGTAGGAACTTTTTACCAGGTACCTCTTATCGCTTACCTCAGAAGCAATTTAACATTTGTCCATGTGATGATTTGGTTCTATCTCCCACTAGAGTAAATATCATGTGGTCAGGGACTATGCCTATTTTTGTGCCTGGCACACAGTGGACACTTAGTAGGTACTTTATTGAACAAATAAACATTTTTTCCATTCTAAATTAGTTCTTACAAAGCAGAAACCATGTCCTATCCATCTCTGTATCCCTGTTCCCCCGGAAGCTTGCCACATAGAAGCTGTCATTGGCTTCTGTGGTCATTGAGATGTGGTCATCTAGGGAAAGATGAAAGAACCATAAGAGAAGAGGGCTGGAGGAAGATCCTTGGTGGATCCTTGGTTTACATGGAGGGACGAGGGGAGGAAAGCCCTAGAGGCTGACGAAGAACCAGGAGGAAGGTCCTAGAAACTAAGGAAAGAGTTTCAAGAACGACATGGAGCTCATCAACGCTAAGTGCTGCAAAAGATCAAGTGGGATGAGACATGAGAAAGGGCTCTGGGGTGGGTAGTAGGATGGCATGTGGGTGAACCAAGGGAGGCAGAGCTGGACTGGTTACCAGAGATGAACAAGAGAGTGAATGGTGAGAAAATGTAGAAGTGGCTATAGACCATGGATTCTCAGTCTTGGCACCATTGATATTTTGGACTGGGCAATTCTTAGTTGTAGAAGGCTGTCCTAGGTATGGTGGGGTGTTTATCCCTGGCCTCAGCTCATTGGATGCCATTAGCAACCCCCCCACACACACACCTCCAGTTGTGACAAACCAAAATGTCTGCAGACACTGCTAAACGTTCCTTGGGGGCAACATTGCCCCTGGTTGAGAACCACCGCTAGACCCTAGCATTCGCCCAACTAGTTGCCCTTGAGATGCTCCCAGAAAAAAAGGTTGCATGGTCAAACACGGGTCAACAATACTGAGTGAAACACGTTCCTCTGCTGCAGGAATGCTCAGAGGCTTACGCCACCAAGATGCACTGTAGCTCTCTTTCACTGTGAAAGACCGGCGTGGAAGAAGCAGCGTTTCCCAGAACACTTTTACAGGACAGCATTACATGGCCCACAGGGAGTGTTCTGGCAAGCATACTTTGGGAGACACTACTGCAGACTGTGTCTGTGGGAAGAAGTGACCTAACGTATCCACTGTCACGCAGGTAGTCAGCACCGGAGGATGGCTGGGGATAACCCCTGCCCACCCCCTCCAGCAGCCCATTCTTTCACGCCTCACTCAGCATAGGCCAATCCTGAGATTGTTTCCCTTTGCTTCAAGTGCCCAGAGTGCCTCGGTTCCCCACAGACAACGTTACATTCAGGTGTCTCCCCGGAAACATTGCCTCATCAAGCCGGGATGGCACTGAGGAGTGGGCTCCAGTGGAAACCTGTAGGCTCAAAGGACCCAAGCATCTGAGTAGGAAGGCTGCTTTCCTGCAGGGTGCTAATATGGACAGGGCACTGGACGGGGAGCTCTTGGCGTGTTCTGTGCAACAGAGCTGTTCAGTTATTCACCGAACCAACATTTATTGAAAGCCTTCTTTGTAGGTTTCTCTAATTCTCTGCCTTTCAATTCTCTCTTCTACCAAAGAATGGGATTCGTTTAAGAATCTCAGACTCCTTCCAACAGCACCTTTGTTTTCTCTTCTTCACTCTGGAGGGGGCAGGAAGAGACCCATCAAGGTAGTGGTGTCTCGGAACGAGACTTACAATGAAGGGAAGAGTTCTGAACACAAGTTCTGAAAAAGAGGAGGATCTATCCTGGATTTTGTCCTCTTACCTTACGGGTTAGCTTTTTAATGGAGGCTTTCTTGTTTGCTCTTTAGGAATTTCATTATAAATAGTTACTGAGTTTTCTCCGTGTGGCAAGCACTTGTTGAGGACAGAGGGGCAAGTGGTGAGCATGAGGGTTGGGGGTGACGCAAGGGAAAGTCAGGACCTTTTGAATACATGGGCTGTTTCGCAGGCAGCAGCTCCCAGGGATGAGCCCTTGAAAAGCCAGAGTTAGCTGCCGTAACTTCCCTTCCATTATGGACACAAGTTCCTCTGAAGCCCTCCACCCTGTGTGGGGCACCCCAGGGTGACCAGCTCAGAGTACCTGCTTGGATCTAGGTGATGCAATCAGGGTGAATGTCACTCTGCTTTCTGTCCCTTTGAGTCAGCACCTCCAGTTTCCTGGCCTGCTGGTCAGAGCTGCCGGCAGGGAGCCCTAAAACATGGCCTTCACCCCCCTGTTTCCATCAGATGCAGAAGGGCCGGCCTGGCAATGCTCCCATCCATCTGTGACAAGCGATTGGTACCCTGTGCCTGGGTGGGACTTCTGATCTCAGCGTGGGGCTTATTGATGATCCGATGACTGCTGTTTTCACTGAGAGCCAGTGGAACGTGGTCAAATCACTGTTTGAACATGGCAAAGGGATGAATCGTGCTATGTTTATTCCATGGTTTCGAAGGCAGCCGTCTAATGTTTAAGAGCACAGAGACGTTAAATGAACAAATGGTCTAGTGGAGAATAGAAGAGATGGATACCACCATGATTTGCTACTTAGTAGACAGACTTTATTTTTTTATGGTTCAGGTGCATAACTTTAAAAGACTCCAAAAGTGTAGGTAAGATTTGGAAAGTCTCGATTGTGCTCCAAATTTGGGAAGTAGTCCCTTAGGCTAATGACATTTTTGTAAGAAGATGGTCTCCTTTTCTTCACCAGATTGTCCCTTAAATTAGTTGAGGCCCAGAGGCCCTAAATAAAAAGCAAGAAATTACAATGCAGCAGATTGAACTGAGGTTCATGTGCTATGTTTGACATACATGACTGGCTGTGGAAAACATGATTTTAAATGACTAGTGGGTACCTCATGCAGCAACCCCCTAATGCCAGGTTATTTGCATTGAAAGCCCAGTTTCCATCCAGTTAGTCCCATAAAAAGGAGACCTCCCCCTCCCTTCACCGTGACCATGGCTGTCTTTGCAGTCCACCCTAAGCTGGCAGGGCCACACTGGAGCCTGTGCTGATGCCATCACACCTGCTGGAACCTACTCCTAAATTTCTAAGCTGGACAAGGCAGATCTAGTCCCTTGGGGTCCCATCCCCCTCTTGGCCATCAACAAGATTGGTGCCCGGGGAGGGGTGAGAACTGGATCTCTGTACCAGCCCTAGGCTCGGGATCCTCCCTTTCTTCCTGGCCTGGGTCTCCGGGTGCTAGGAAGGTAACATTAAAGCCTGCCGTTGCATCCTGCATCGTTGGTGAGTCTGTGCTCTCTGGGCAAGGGCTGGCTCATTCATTGCAGTGATTCTTAACCCTGGATGCAAGTAGAGCTTTGGAAAAATACTGATGCCCAGGCTCTGACCCCTAGAGATTTCAATATAATTGGTCTAGGATGGGGCCCAGGGATTGGGGTGTGTGTGTGTGTGTGTGTGTGTGTAAGTAAGTGTAAGTACACAAGCTTCTCAGCTTATTCTAATGTTCAGCCAGAGGTAAGAACTATTGGTCTGGAGGAAAAAAGTTATCCATTTTTACTGTTCTAATTAGGCAGATTTTCTTTACTCAGACTAAGGCAATGTGATGGGAAGACAGTGCAAAATTAGCTGTGCAGAGAGAGGGATTTAAAGACTTCAGGCAATCATGACAAAATGAGCCACGCCCTTTCCCACTTTACTCAAAATAAGAGAGATGAAAAAGCTCAGGCTTACAGGGGACAAGAACAGGGTCTTCCGGGGCTCGGGTAGGACTAGAAAGTCAGGAGCTTCAGAGCTAGAGGCTTGTAGATGTTGCACGTATTTCCTCAAAATCAAATTCATTTATTCCTTCCTTCACTCACGCATTCATGCACTACCTCCTTCTTAAGTACCTGTTTGGTGTCAAACACTTTAATAGGCTCCAGGGGTGCAAAGATGAATATTTTGAAGGTAGGGACTCTAAACGGGCTGGAAACACAGGAGATTAGGGTTACTTTTCTTAATCAGAGACACTTGGCTTTCCACCTGGGCTCCTGTTCCTTTGCAAATGTCAGAACCCAGCATCTGCCCTTGAATTTCCCCAGGACAACAACAACACACGCCCACCTTTCTGCTTCACCACTTGCAATGCCTTGTTACTGACATTTTCTCCAGGACTTTTTTTGTATGACGAGTGGCATGTGGGCACCTCTTTGTCAGACACACGTTATCTCAACTACATCCTCCACTCCATCCTGCCTGACTCATTTGGTGATTACAGAGAGCTCATATGAATAGGCAAGTATGCTGGGGCAGGAGAAGCATTTTAGAATGTATCAAGATTGAGTACTGGAATATATAGACATATCTATACACACACACATATATACACACACACCCCAAAAAAGTGCAGGTGATGGATATCGTGGTAGCTTCACTGCACACTTACTAGGATGGTTGGGCAGGGATTATTACACCTATATTAGCAAACAGGAATCGGAGACTCAGAGAAGTTGGCTGGAAAGCATTTCGATCTGGATTCCTCCCCCTGTGGATGGTAGATGTATATCTCTAGGATTGGCGCCTGGAAATACTTCCCTCTCCAGCCTCTCCTTTGCAGAGTCCCCAAAGCAGCCTTCTCTACCTTCGAAAGCAGCAGAAAAAAGCCAGCATTCTTCTGGGCACATCTCAGCCGGCTAACTATCGGTGACCACAGGGGGGCGCCAAAGAGTTTCCATTACTTCCGCGTGCCTTACCTTTCCTGCGTTTTCTGCTGGGTAGCGAATAGGGACACAATTAGAAAATAGTGTGAACTTAGAAAAAGAGATGCTGTTGGAAGGTAAAGCTTAAGCCCCAGGTAGAACACTGTGACTGGACAGCGGAAGCGATGCCCCTAGTTTTTACTTTGTTTGGAGAGGTGGGCAAACGCTGCTGGGTGGCGTAGGTGATAGAACCACAGTGAGGCGCCCTGGGAATGTTTCACTTTTTCCTTAAGAAGCAAAGGAAGATGGAGAGTAACGTATGTGAAGCAGGCATTTGTTCAATCAGTCGTTCACCGAGTGTGCGGTAGGGCGTTAAGTCTGAAAGGTGGGCTGAGGGTTAGCGGGACCACGTGGATCATGGGAAGGAGGCTGCCGTGGGAGTCGCGGGGTACTTTCCAGCCAGGGAGGGAGTGGTGTGCCCTGTTCCACATCCGGCTGCTCTGCAGGAACAGACGCTGGAGCAGAGCGTGGACACATCAGAGTGGCTGTTGACAATTTCAGAGACACTAGGGTGGGGAAGAAAGAGCATGTGGACTCGGGACCTCTTTTGGAGTCAGGACCAGGAGGACCCACTGGTGGAGAGTCACCATGGTGGGTGAGAGAGGGTCGGGAGTCGAGGATGACACTCGGGTCTGGGTCTGGACCCTGGGTGGGTGGGGGTGAGACCTATTGAGAAGAAGGGCCGTGGGAGGGCTGAGTTGGGCGGGATCAGTGCTGTTTTCCGGCCCTGGGGCGTGTGCAGTGATGCCACTGGGCATTTGTGGAGCTGCGCAGCTGGATTGGCTAGTGAGATGGGAGGGGCACTTGATGAACAGAGTAATTGGCGCCTTCACAAACCAGGGTGGGAGCTAAATGCCCAGATCCAGGTGGGGATTTTCACCAGTAAGGAGAAAGAAGGGGGTGTATGGCTGGACCCTGGGATTCCAGTGACGGCTGCCACGCCCCCTGATCAGAGGGTTCTGGGTGGTGGTGGTGCAGGGAATGGGGGCTGGGGTGTCGGTAAAGGCAGGACAGACCTGGTCAGAGGGGCTCATTAGGGGTTACATCTCATCATGCGCTGATGATCAGGAGGCTGAGCGAGGGTTTCTTTTTGTTTTTTGTTTTTGCGGTACGCGGGCCTCTCACTGTTGTGGCCTCTCCCGTTGCGGAGCACAGGCTATGGACACGCAGGCTCAGCGGCCATGGCTCACGGGCCCAGCCGCTCCGCAACATGAGGGATCTTCCCAGACCAGGGCACGAACCCATGTCCCCTGCATCGGCAGGCGGACTCTCAACTACTGCGCCACCAGGGAAACCCATGAGCAAGGAGTTTTATTGAGAGGAGAGGCCTGGCTGGAGAGAGGAGAGGGCTGCCAGACAGAGGTCTAAGCAGGTGGGTGCAGATTGATAGGGGAGTCCCCCAGGGAAGGAAAGTTTAGACAGAGAAAACTAGGGAAACCTTCCTGGGATCCTTTCTATGGGCAGCGTTAGCAAGGTCCTTTCTCTTCTCAGACTGGCCCTTCTGGGGCAGAATAATCTAATGTGTAAGCATTTGATGAGGGGTAAGGAAGCTAAGCTTTGCATCTGCATCTGATTCATTTTGGACAGCCAATAAAACAGCTTCTGATGGATGAGGGATCCTCTTGCGTGGTGGTGAATTCTAGCTCAGGTAGATGCTGAAAGCACTGGACCTGCATGTGCTTCAAAAGAGCAGGGTGTGAGAACACCTGAGGCCTGAAAGGAGGAAGCCAGAAGTTCTTTCTGGGCCCTGAGATTTGCAGAGTGGCTTCAGAAAACCAAGGTACAGGATTGTTCTGTTCAGGCAGAAAAACCCTAAAAAGAAAATGGGATGGGAGATTATCTGGATATGGGCGTGTTAGGGCATCCTTAAACCAGATCCCACCAGAACCTATCCAGTCAGCAGGTAGGACACGTCCGTGGGCTGCCGGGACTCATCTTGTGTGTCTGGTGTCCTGTCCTTGGTGGATTCTCTGTTGCTCTCCATTCTGCAGAAGTCTGCTGGCCTTCGTTCCTTAATATATGTGGGTAAGAGATAAAATCAAGGTCCCTGTGGGAGGCTGGGCCCTGAATGGCTCTCACTTAATTATCTTGACCATCCACATCGATGGTGCTGGCCCAAAGCTGGCCCTGCCGCAGCAAGGGTGATTCCAATCTGTCCATCTCAGCTCCTTTTCTGGGTTGTTTTTTGTTTTCAATAAATTAATTAATTAATTAATTTTAGGGGTTTTTGTTGCTGCGCACTGGTTCTCTCTAGTTGCGGTGAGTCAGGGCTACTCTTCTTTGCACTGCGCGGGCTTCTTATTGCGGTGGCTTCTCTTGTTGGGCTCTAGGAGTCCGGACTTCAGTAGTTGTGGCTCGCGGGCTCTAGAGCGCAGGCTCAGTACTTGTGGCGCACAGGCTTAGTTGCTCCATGGCATGTGAGATCTTCCCGGACCAGGGATCGAACCCGTGTCTCCTGCATTGGCAGGCGGATTCTTAACCACTGCGCTACCAGGGAAGTCCCTCCTGGGTTGTTATGGGGATACTCCTTGTGTTTTTCCTTTGCCTTATGTTAAATTTGTTGGGAAAACCACAGTCAGAAATTGCACTTTGTTTATCCTGAGAACACTTGGTAGGATGTGAGCAAGGAGCAAACCCTGGGAAGTGGGAAGTGGGAAGTGGAGTCCAAGGTGCAATTTCGTGCAGGGAGCAGAGACTGGGGTAGGGGCTCCAGAGGAGAAAGGAGAGCCACTGGTAGCTTCTAAGGGGTGAAAAAACTAGTCCTCTGCAGGCACCTGGGGGGGCTGCCCTCTCCCTCCTTTTATGGTCACCTCGATGCGGGCTGCATCGTGCCCACCTCAGTGGGACACAGATGGAGAATGAAGAGGGAGCAGAGCATTTTGCAGCTGAAGGATGCCCTGGGGACTCGAAATAGCCAGCCTGTAGCCCTGTCCAGATGTCAGAGTGCACACATCACCACAAAAGACCTTTTTCAGGAGAATGTCTTCTGCGTTAAAGCTGGCTAGGGCCCATTGTGTACCCCGAGAGGAAGCGAGATAGGTAAATAGTTGGGGGAATGAGCGTGTAGGAGAGATGAGCTGTCAGGGTGAGTGAACATTAGGTAGCATGGATTGTGTTTTCTTTCACAAGCCTTCCCCCAGCTCAGTAACAAGATCGCTCCTGGCTCTGGGTTTCCTGGTAAGCTTCTCCCCAGTGCCATTCATATTCATTGAGTTCCTTCCAATCAGTGTCACCTGGGGAAGGAAAGGTGGGCAGAGAGCCCGGTAGCACATTTCCTCTAGGGGGTGGGGGAGGAGGTGGGACTCCTGCCTCAAAGACTCACCATCAGCTGTCCCAACATTAGGCACAAAGCCAAGGGGTGAAGGGAGAGAAGTGTGCCTGTCAGGTGGCCCCTTTTATTTAAAGGACATGAGGAGTTGAGAATGTTTGAGTCCCATCACAACTCTCAGACGGATGGGGGCCATTTCAAACCATTTGTTAATCTTTGTCAGCTAACCTTTTGGAACCTTGCTAACTTTCCTGGCCTGGTTGTTTATTTTTACTGATGTCTAATTCACTACCATAAAACTCACTCACTGTGCATGTACAATTCAGCGAGTTTTAGTAACTGTAGACTGTTGTACAACCATCCCTGAAATCCCGTTTTAGCACAGTGGTTGTTTTAATTATCTTGTTTCTCTGAATGATTAGCTTGCAAGGTTATTGAAGGAGGTTGTAAGGTTTGAGACGAGGGTGCACACAGCCAGTCTTGGGAGGAGAGTAAATGTAAGAAATGGAGGTGGTGGAGTAGCGTGGGCGGGAAGGTTCTTTTGGGAAGGAACAACGTGTGTGTACAGTGAGAAAGCCCTCTGTGGACCTTGTCACGTGAATCATCACATTTGCTTTTAACCCGGTATCTCAATGAGGTGGGCAGCCTTCTTATTCCCATTTTACAGATGGAGAAACTGAAGCTTCTAGAGGGCAAGTCACTTGTGTAAGGTTTCACTGCCAGGGAGTGGCTGAGCTGGGATTTGAACCCATACCTCTCTGCCTGCAGAGTTTGCGTGCTCAAACTCTTACAGTAGGGGGCACTTTGGTCTAGAGCATAGACTGTACCATAAGATGACTTAAAATGCATCAGACACTGACTGCACACTCAAGACTTCTAATTTTGTGACTCTTAACCAAGTTGCGTCTATTAAAAAGGAAAATGAGCCTCTGCCCCTCATTGATTCTAATTCTCACCCACCCCCGGGTTCACTGTCATTTTTGCTTTGGCTCCATCGGGAAAGATAAACACTAACCACTGGACTTTGTTTGCTCCTTTGTTTGCTCTTTGAGGATCCTGCTCTGACCCTCAGACAGGAGAAAGCACCAGATGTCTGGTGCCTTCGCCTGTGCTGAGGAATAAAGGAATCTGAAAATACACTGCCATTTCAAAAAGAGCCTGCCTGCAACAAAGGTAATAGTGTTTGATGATGCCACTGTATTTCCTTCTCCCTTTCAAAAAATCAATCTTGAGATTGTAGGCTTGAAAACCAGGAGCCACTATCTTCTAAAGGTCTGCCAGGGGTTAGAAACGGAATGCTGTACACCACTTACCATGTGAAATATGAGTTATCTGTGCAAGCCTATATGAAAAGAGAAAGAAAGAAAAACCTAACAACACTTCTGTTGAGTTTTGAAATGTAAATGTTTGCTAGTGCTTTGCCAGGACAGCTTCACTTGGGCTGAGAGCTGTGTGTAAAGAAACATTGAAATGCATCATTTGCTCGGGGCTAAAAGTCATCAGGTTGTGATATTAATGCCGTTTAAAAAATAATTTGTCGGCATGAAATCAGAGAATGCCTTGTGCAAAGGATTGGCTCTTGTCAGTTTCCTCATGGATCTACTAAGTTATAATTGCATTTAGATCTTGCCCAGAATGAAAGAATTATTCTTTTCCCCTCCACCTCTTCTTCTTCTTTTTTTTTGCTGGAAGAGAGCTAAGGGGGTTAACTTTGATCTCATTTAGGGCTAGGACCCCTGCCCTACAGGCTGGGAACGTGCTGGTCAGCTACACGGTCAGTCGTGAGATTTTATTGCTGCTGCCTCTCCATCGTAGGCCCACGGGCTCCCAGCAGCGCTCATGGCGGCGAATGTGAGCGTGTCCGCACAGATCGGCTAACTTTATTAAGGCTGCTTTGGTTGCAAGTGACAAAAACCTTCCTCAAACTGGCTGAAGAAGCAGAACAGGACCCAGGGGTGTGGCTCCCAGAGCCCAGGGGCTGGAATGAGGTGGAGCTCTATCCCATCTGGAAGCAGGGGCTCGGAGCTGCCAAGACTCTTAACCCTCCTGGGCGTGTCCAGGCTGGGCAGTAGCCGATGACTGCTCCTGGAATGGGGGCTTACATGGTGGTGGGATGGAGGGGGGCGGCAAAGGAAACACAGATGCGTCACAGAATCGGCCGTCGAGGTGCTCCCTGTCTAGCTGTTATTCTGGAAAGCGGAGTGTTCCTAGGGGATGAGGCTTATCACCTAAAGCATCGAGGCTTTTCTGTTTTCTTTCTTTCTTAAAATTTTTTTTAATAGGTTCCTTGAAATACATACACACATGCATTTATTTTATTCATTCATTCAACGCATGTTTATTGAGTGCCTACTAGGGGTTCTTCCATCTGGGGACAGAGCAGTGAACAAAACAGGGTCCACACCTGCCCTCATCGAATGTGTGTTCTTGTTGGGGAGGTGGTAGCAATTGCCCTGCTTTCAGTCCAAATGGTTTGCTGCTGCCTCTCCCACTCTTCCCACCAATGCCAGAGGGCCATGGTCATTTCCCTCACAAGGTCAAGTGAGGATCCTTAGTCAGCCAATCAATCCCATAAGAAAATCTGAAAGGCTTAGACTAGTGATTCTCAAAGTGTGCCCTGGGAACTCCCATGGGTTTCTGAGTCCCTTTTAGGGGGTATGTGAGCTCACATGTGTTTTTATAATAACATTTGTCTTTTTAAATCTCTGTCATGAATGGACAATGGAGTTCTCCACAGTCTACATGACATGCGACATCAAAACAGATTTGGGACTTCCCTGGTGGCGCAGCGGTTGAGAGTCCGCCTGCCAATGCAGGGGACACGGGTTCGTGCCCCGGTCCGGGAGGATCCCACATGCTGCGGAGCAACTAAGCCCGTGCGCCACAACTACTGAGCCTGCGCTCTAGAGTCCGTGAGCCACAACTACTGAGCCCACGTGCCACAACTACTGAAGCCTGCGCATCTGGAGCCTGTGCTCCGCAACAAGAGAAGCCACTGCAGTGAGAAGCCCGCGCACCGCAACAAAGAGTAGCCCCAGCTCGCTGCAACTAGAGAAAAGCCCCAACACAGCAACAAAGGCTCAACACAGCCAAAAATAAATAAATGAATAAATAAATTTATAGAAAAAAAAAAGATTGAAGGGAGAAGCAGGTAGATGATTTCAGCTGTCTTCTATGAAGCCGGCCATTAACGAGACCTGCAAACACATGAAACAATGCCATTCATTTCACTGATTTTTTCTGAAAAATATAGTTAGTTTTTATAAAACACCTAATTTTATTAACATGTTATGAATTTATGTTAAGGTGTAATGACTTCATTATTATTTTAAAATAAAGTAATATTTTTTTTAAATGTCTCACTTTTAATTTCTGATACAGTAAATATCAGTAGATGTAACCAGCAGAAACAAAAGCTCTTGAGGGTCCTTAATTTTTAAAGTGTGAAGGGGTCTTGAGAACAAAAAGTCTGACAACTGCTAGTTTATAGAGGCAATGGGTGTTGCACACACACAGTGTATCAATCATGTAGTAGCAATGGAAGTTACTCAAAGGATATTAAGGGGGGAACTGTAGGAAGACTCCAGGATCAGCCTTGGAAAACCAGTGACTCCAGGAAAACTTGGAGGCCTGTTGTTTCCAGAGTCTTGGCCAGACTGGTGAGGACAGAGCCAGCTGTGCTGGACACAGGAGGCCACGGGGTTTACCCTGCTGCTGGAAACTGGATGTCCCAGTGCCGTCCTGGAGTCCTCGTGGTTCCAGCTCCTGGGTGAGGTCTGGTATGGGTGCATCTCACGGTGGAGCTGGGGTCACCTATGCAAGATCCTGTAGCCTGGGGCTTGGTGGAGTGTGCATGACTGTTTGGGCTCCTGTAGAGGAGGTGACACGCTCTCTCCAAGAACCCAGTATAGAGAGGGATGGGCAGTCAAAACATCTAACAAATTCCCTTCAACACAGTGTGTTTCCAAGATTCTTTTCCCTTCCAGAGTGTATTCCTGGGGCTCTGGGCGCGCTCTTTAAACCTTGAGCACTCAGGGGAGCTGCAGGTCAGGGCAGTCGTGTGTTACCAGTTCTGGTTCCATCTCCCGGGCACTTCTGTCTCTTAAGCCTTGGAGGTTTAGGGATTTTTTTGTGGCTGATGACAAGCCAGGTGAAGAGAATACGGAAAGAGGTGAGGAGAGTCTGTTACACTCCTGTGCCTGCCTTCTTTCCTAGGTGAGGGTGGGGAGGGAACTTAACAGTATAGTGCAGCAATTAGGAGCTGTTTCTAGAAAGAGCAGACTAGGGTCCCAATCTTGGGTCTGTGCTCTGCTTCCCTGGAGATGGCTATTTCTGAACAGGAGCTGGGTGGCCATGTTGGGGAGACCTGAGAAAGGCAGAAGGGAAACAGGCAGCGAGAGAAGAGCTTGCTGGGCCAGGGCTCATACACTTAACAGAGTGGGCATGTTCTATGCAGCTCTCTCCATGATGCTCTCTCTTGTCTGCTTCTCCCTGACTCAGTGCAACAGGCAGGCTAATCGAGGGGTAGGAAGAATTTGCATGTGGCTTGAGATGCAGTGAGGTGGACGACTCTCTCCCTTTACTGCCGTCTGCCAGAACTTTCTGGGGCTGGTGCTAAATGCTTCTGATGACCTGTGAGCTTGGGATGACCTGCTGGTTAGAGCTGGTGACCACTCTGTTTGGAAGGTAGGCAGGAATGTGCATCCTCCTTTCCTGCTAGGAAAAGGCAATTAGAAGCCACACAAGAAGGTCCCACGGGCACTGGGACTCAGGGACAGGCAGCTCTTAACAGAAGTGGCAAGGCTGTGAGCTACTGGAGGGCGGGCACCTTACACGACTGTTTCTCTGGCATGCAGCAGAGTGCCTCACAGGATGAATGACGGATGGATGGATGAATGGCCACAGCGTACAGGGAGCCCAGTCAGGCTTCCGACTCCTGCTTCCCCACTCAGCACCCTCTTCCTCACCCAGTGGACTCATGCTAATACCTGGCCCTCCAGTCTGCAGGAAATTGCCTACTCAACCAGGACTCCCACAGAGATGTCCTGCTGAACGTGCTTCCTTTTCTTAAGGGGGTTTGAGTTTTTAAAGATGACAGTGAAGAGAGGGCAATGCTTTATCCAGATCAGTAATTCTCTAGTGCAATTTTCTCTACCTGTGTCCTCAAGATTTTAACCGGTGTTCTGTAAAACTTTTGATTAAATCTTTTGTCAAGTGAATTTGAAAAACCTTGGATATTTACATCCTTTTCTTGAAGATTTAAAATGCACATCAACACAATAAAAGCTCTGAAAAGTCTTTAAAAGAAGACTTTTTAAAAAAACTTAAAAAAAGTTTACAAACAACCTGTTTAATTGAAAAAAAAAGTCTTGAAGTATGGTTTCCATACAATAAAATTCACTCATTTTAAGAGTGTAGTTCAGTGAGTTTTGACGAATGTATATACTTAGTAACCAACAGTACAATCAAGATAGAGGACATTTCCATCAACCCCTGAAGGTCTCTTATGACCCTTTATAGTCAATCTGTTTCCCCAACTCCCAACCCTTGGCAACCAGTGGTCTGTTTTTCTATAACTGTAGTTTTGCCTTTCCTAGAAATTCATATAAATAGAATCGACAGTAAGTAGTCTTTTGTGTCTTTGGTTTCCTCCCCTTAGCATAATGCTTTTTGAGGTTCAATCATGTTGTGTGCGTTGGCAGTTCGTTTGTTGCCAAGTAGTGGTCCGTGGTATGGATGTATCGTTGTTTGTTAATCCGCCCACCAGCTGACGGACATTTGGGTTATTTCCAGTTTTAGGTGGTTAGGAATAAAATTGCTATGGAGGTTTGTGTACAAGGGCTTCTGTGGACATAAATTTTTATTTCTGTTGGGTAAACACCTGGGGGCGAATTGTTTCGTTTTATTGGATCAAGGGGTGCTTACATTGAACATCTGTTAATGAACCTTCTGAAAAACATAGTTTGGGAAAAACAGCTCAAATGTTGGGCCTGTCAACCCCATGTAGGCTGCTGCCCTCAGGTCCACGGGCAAAGCTGAGATTCCTCAGCCCCGGCCCTTGCTAGATAGACATTCAGAAAGGTGGATGCGGTGATCCTGGGTTTGTCAGGAAGAGCTCAGCTGGAGAGGGGCTCTTGAGCTGGAGTTAGTGAATTGGCCTCAGAACTGGGGTGTCTTCTCTCATCTGATAGTAAACTCAGACCCACACCATCTCTGTCATCTCTGGTCTCCACGCAGTGGGGAAGCAGCGCCTCTGGTCTGGAGCCAGGCTCTGCGTCCCTTCTCATTGGTTCTGAGTAAAGAGTGGAAGGAGCCCATGTGTCACTGCTGTCGTGAACGCCATAGTTCGCATCAGCAGATGGTGGAGGAGAGAGTCTAATTGAGAACCGCTGTAGCATATCAAACAAAAACCAGCCAAAGGAACCCGCAAGGTAAATGATATCATTATAAAGCAAGTAAAGGGAGCAGCATCTGTGCCTGCGTGGCAGAAACCAGAGCTGGGAGGCTGGGGAGGTAGCGGCTTCCTGAGCTGAGCCCTGGGGGGAAGCATTTCTCACCCAGCAGCGGGGGAGCTGACAGCTCGGCACGTGCTCCCCCTGACCTCACCTGAGAGAAGAACAGTTTGTCAGGGGCTGGGCCAGGGCTGGATTTTAAATGCTTAATGAGCACCCCGACTTCCTTTTACTTGTTGTTTTTGTCAGACAGTCTCGACAGACTCTAGTGATCAAGTTTGCTGATCAATTAGAGTTGGAAAAGGCACGTTCCTTATCCTGCCTGCTGCCTTCGGGTGCCGTGGGGCATATACCTGGCACCGCCTGGGATAAGCATATCGGGGTTGCCAGCTTCTCTGATGCGGGGACCTGAGGCTGCAGGAGGCACGTGCAGTCAGGACCAAGAATTTAAAGATTCCTTCCCTCCCATTTAGCGCCCCTCAGCTCTCAGGCCATGTTAACACGGAGAATGGGGAAGAGACGGCTGTTTCCTGCAGCTGCATTTCAGGGGCGTTCTGTGGTTTTGTGAAAAGAGCACAAGTTTCTGGAATCAGACAGACCCGGGTTCCCATCCTGGCTCTGTCACTGACCAGCTAAGGCTAGGCCCCTCTCCTGTAACTTAGTCTCCTTGTCTGTAAAATGGTGCCGAGATGGGAGGTATACCGGCTTCGGCGGTGTTCAGAGGAGTTTGTAAGACACCGTGTTTCCTGTAGCGGGCCCGGGGCATAGCAGGTGTATAATAAACAGGAGCTCATAACCCCGAAGTCCTGGACCCACCCCCGTACATTCCCCCAGCAACAGTGTGTACCTGGCCAGGAGGCAGGAGGAGGAGGGCTGAGAGGAGAGTGTTTGGGGAAAAAGACACTGTGGTGAGACCTCCTTTACTGGAACACCACACTCAGAATCCTGGAATCCTAAAACTCCAGGCCCAGAAGTTTCCTCAAAGGTCTTTTATTCTACTATCCACTCCACGCTGTAAGTGGTTTTTCAAAGTCCGTGCTGAATGGTCATCTGACCTTCCCTGGACCATCTTCAAGATAGTGTAGTGGGGGCTTCCCTGGTGGCGCAGTGGTTGAGAGTCCGCCTGCCGATGCAGGGGACACGGGTTCGTGCCCCGGTCCCAGAGGATCCCACATGCCGCGGAGTGGCTAGGCCCGTGAGCCATGGCCGCTGAGCCTGCACGTCTGGAGCCTGTGCTCTGCGACGGGAGAGGCCACAGCAGTGAGAGGCCTGTGTACCGCAAAAAAAAAAAAAAAAAAAATAGTGCAGTGGGTGAGAGCCAGGTCTCCGTCACTTCCTATCCTCAACCTTGGGCTAGTTCCTTGCCCCCTCCCTGTCTTGGTTTCCTCATCTGTAAAACGGGAAAGATGACAGTACTGACCCAGTGAGACTGTCGTGAGGACAAGGTGGTCTACATAAAGGGCCTAAAGGGGTCCTTGGCAAGAGAAGCCCCTCAATAAACACAACCTTTGAAGACTTCCTTTACTGTTTACGACCTTTTCGGGGATGAAGACTTGCTATGGCCAGTGATACCCACACCCTCCCTGGCACCTCAAGGCAGCTTTTGGTCCAGGAAAGGAAGCTCTCCCTGTCTTCCTGAAATTTCCATTTATTCTCCTCCTTCTCAGACTTGCAAAAAAATTTTTTTTCAGCTAGCTATCATCTCTTTTCTGGGTCTTTTCCTTGGTCACAATTGACACTTTTTTTAGAGACTATTATTAAGCCAAACCAAATGAAATTGCTGTTTTGTACCTCAAGAGCTCCTGAATGTTGGAGATTTCACACAGTTACACCCAACATTAAGTTACACAAACAGCACCATCTTTGGACGCCTGGAGCCACAACTGCCACAGTCACTTTGGGCACCTGATTCTGGGGCCCTGTCCCAGATCTGAGGTGGCACCCAGGAATCTGTATTCCTAACAAGGTCTCCACTGACACAGTGGAAAAGATACTGGCCTGGGAAACAGGACACCGAGGTTTGAGGAGCTGTCCTGTGTCTGGCTGGCCACACAACCTTGGGCAAGTCACTTCATGTCTCTTGGTCTCAGCTCTCTTACCTCCATACAGGAGTTTCCAGAAGGTGATCTCTAAGGTCACTTCCAACCCTGAACTTCTCTGGTTTATGAAGTATTTATTGGGTGCCCACTAGGATCTGAAGGTCACAAAAAATATAGTCCAAACCTGCAGGGAATTTACTGTAGTTGGGGAGATCTAATCCAGGGCCATGGGGCAGAGCAATATCATATGGAAGATGATGCAATATGGTGATGGAGTGAAGGGTTAGCCGTAAATGTAAATTACTGCTATAGAAGCTCAGAGGACGATAGGGCAGGTTTCCTAAGGGAACGGGGGATTTTGGCAAGGGATTTGAATTCAGAGAAGGAAGATCACCTTACCTTCATTTCTCTTTGGTATTCCCAGCACACTGGCTCCTAAAATTTCAGCAGCCTTAAGGTACTTCCTTTGTTCATTTATTCATTCATTCATCCATCTATCCATTTATCATGTCCACAGATATATATTGGGTGCTTACATTTAGTGAACAAGATAAAATCAGTCCTGGCCCTTATGGTGCCTAACCATATAATGGAAGAATCAGAGAAGAAATGAACATACAACTCAAAATAGGAGATGTGGCGTGAATGAAGATAATTAAAATAGGATGAAACAGTAGTGATTGGTTTCTTGGGCTGGGGATGGGGATCAGAAAAGGTCTCTCTGAGGACATGACATTTAAGCTGAGACCTGAAAGCCGAGAAGGAGCCAGCCAGGATCTTTCCGTGGACAGAGTGCTCTAGGTAGAGGGAACTGCCAATGCAAAGAATCCGACGTGGGGATTAACCAGAACCAAAGAAAGGCAGGCGGTGCGGGAAGGGTGAGGTGAGAGATGGGTGGGCGATACAGATGTCTCTGGTGAAGTAGTCAGGGTCAGAATGTAAAGGGTTTTGTAAACCAGGATAAAGATTTTATGCTTGACTCTAAGTGCAACAGGGAACCATTTGAATGGCTTTAAGCAGAGGAACGTAATTTGACTTATGTTTTTGAGAGCTCTCTCCAGCTACAAAGGAAGAATGATTGTACGGAGGCAAGAGTGAAAACAGGATGCCGGGTGAGGTTATAGCAGCAGTCCAGATGAGCGATGGTGATTGTGTAGGCCAGAGCAATAGCTGGGGAGCAGGGCACCTGTGTTTAAATACTCAGGGCAGGGAGGGTAGGGTAGAGAGATGCCAGGAGGTAGGGGAAGGTCTCAGTATTTAAAGCAGTGCTTCTCAAACGTCTTCTTCCTGCCCTCATGGGGAATGTTGTGTACTTACGTCAAGAAAAGGATGTCAGTTCAGCAGTGATTCTCATCTGGGGTTCCCCTGGAAGGGGAATGTTGCTAGTGGAATGTGGGGGACATGCCCTCCTCCACCAACAGGCACAGGATTTTGTGTCCTCATTATTTTATAAATCCTGACTGTGAAGGAGGGTGGCTGCTCAAGTGATGGGCACCATTTATAAAGACAGCCTAGTGTGACTGACTGAGAGCTTGTTCTTGCTATTTGGACCCCCTAAGGACATTTTGATTCCATGTTTATAAATAAGAAAATTTTGATTGGAATTTAAAAAACATTAATTTTTGTCAAAATATGACTTTATGGAGAAAAATCCATTAAGTAAATTTAGCGTCTTGATCATCTTTTGCTATCTGATGGCATCTAAGAAATTGTTTGGCTTTCATTTCCATTTTATTGATATTATGAGAAATTCTATTGCATATATATTGTACAATAAATAAATACTTGATTTAGCATTCAGTTTTTTTTTTTTTTGGACCATTTCAAATTTTGGCTCTCACCATAACAATTTTGTTCTTTTCAGGTCCAGTTTTCTCAGGTTCAATTTTTGCAAAGCTAAATTTTGTCAAGGAGATAAGATTCTTTAGTTGTATTTTAGTTACAATGAAATTTATCATGTGCAGTTTTAGCTCCTGTCAGGTTTAGTTTCTGCTCTGTTTTCTCCCAGTAATAGTCATTATAAACTGAGAAAAGTTGATAGTTGTATTTATATTCTAGCTAGTCTACGAGGACCTTGTAGGTTACTGTCTCGGGTATATCAACATTGTTCTTGTATGTCGGCAGCCCAGGTGGGCCATGAGTATCTGGGCTCTGGAGACAGGCTGTCTGGTTTCAAGTCCTGGTTTCACCACCTTCAAGTTGGGTGGCCCTGGGCCTCAGTTTCTTCACCTAAAAATGAGAGTGATGGATACTTCCCAGAAGTTCTGCTGTCAGTGTCTGAGTCCCTGAGGTGAGCCACAGCCACCCCCCATCTCTACAGGAGACCCTCCAGCACTAGCAGGTTGTTCTAGCTCTGGCCATTGGAAGCTCTTTCATGTTGGCTCCTGGGTCCAAGATCAGGAACTGGCTGTGCTAACAGGTCCTGTGGTGTCATTACTTCTAGGCCATCTCTGCCGACAAAGTGAGCTGTGTGGCTAACAGGGTCTTGGTGCTCTGGCCAGGTGTCAGGCCTGAGCCTCTGAGGTGGGAGAGCCAAGTTTAGGACATTGGACCACCAGAGACCTCCTGGCCCCATATAATATCAATCGGTGAGAGCTCTTCCAGAGATCTTCATCTCAACACTAAGGCTCAGCTCCACTAAATGACCAGCAAGCTCCAGTGCTGGACAGCCCATGCCAAACAACTAGTAAGACAGGAGCACAACCCCAACCATTAGAGAGGCGGCCTAAAATCATATTAAGTTTACAGACACCCCAAAACACATCACCGGATGTGGTCCTGCGCACAAGAAAGACAAGCTCCAGCCTCATCCACCAGAACACAGGCACCAGTCCCCTCCACCAGGAAACCTACACAACCCACTGAACCAACCTTGCCCACTGGGGGCAGACGCCAAAAACAGTGGGAACTACAAACCTGCAGCCTGCGAAAAGGAGACCCCAAACAGTAAGTTAAGCAAAATGAGAAGACAGAAATACACAGCAGATGAAGGAGCAAGGTAAAAACCCACCAGACCAAACTAATGAAGAGGAAATAGGCAGTCTACCTGAAAAAGAATTCAAAGCAATGATAGTAAAGATAATCCCAAATCTTGGAAATAGAATGGAGAAAATACAAGAAACGTTTAACAAGGACCTAGAAGAACTAAAGAGCAAACGAACAATGATGAACAACAAAGTAAATGAAATTAAAAATTCTCTAGAAGGAATCAATAGCAGAATAACTGAGGCAGAAGAATGGATAAGTGACCTAGAAGATAAAAGAGTGGAAATAACTACCACAGAGTGGAATAAAGATAAAAGAATGAAAAGAATTGAGGACAGTCTCAGAGACCTCTGGGACAACATTAAATGCACCAACATTTGAATTATAGGGGTCCCAGAAGAAGAAGAGAAAAAGAAAGGGACTGAGAAAATATTTGAAGAGATTATAGTTGAAAACTTCCCTAATATGGGAAAGGAAATAGTTAATCAAGTCCAGGAAGCACAGAGAGTCCCATACAGGATGTATCCAAGGAGAAATACGCCAAGACACATATTAATCAAAGTATCAAAACTTAAATGCAAAGAAAACATATTGACAGCAGCAAGGGAGGGACTTCCCTGGTTGCGCAGTGGTTAAGAATCAGCCTGCCAATGCAGGGGACATGGGTTCGAGCCCTGGTCCAGGAAGATCCCACATGCTGCAGAGCAACTAAGCCCATGCCACAAAACTACTGAGCCTGCACTCTAGAGCCTGTGAACCACAACTACTGAGCCCGTGTGCCCCAACTACTGAAGCCTGTGGGCCTAGCCCCCGTGCTGCACAACAAGAGAAGCCACTGCCATGAGAAGCTCGTGCACAACAGGGAAGAGTAGCCCCCGCTCTCCACAACTAGAGACAGCCCACCAGCAACAAAGACCCAACGCAGCCAAAACGTAAATAAATAAATAAATTTATTTAAAAAAATGCAGCAAGGGAAAAACAACAAATAACATACAAGGGAATCACCATAAGGTTAACAGCTGATCTTTCAGCAGAAACTCTGCAAGCCAGAAGGGAGTGACAGGACATATTTAAAGTGATGAAAGGGAAAAACCTACAACCAAGATTACGCTACTCAGCAAGGATCTCATTCAGATTTGACAGAGACATTAAAACCTTTACAGACAAGCAAAAGCTAAGAGAATTCAGCACCACCAAACAATACACTACTAAAAAACCAAGAGATCACTGAAGAAAATCACTGAGGACATCACTGAAGAAATCAGAGGAAATCAAAAAATACCTAGAAACAAAGGACAATGAAAACACGATGGCCCAAAACCTATGGGTTGCAGCAAAAGCAGTTCTAAGAGGGTAGTTTATAGCAATAAAATCCTACCTCAAGAAACAAGAAACATCTCAAATAAACAAGCTAACCTTACACCTAAAGCAATTAGAGAAAGAAGAAAAACAGAACCCAAAGTTAGCAGAAGGAGAGAAATTATAAAGATCAGAGCAGAAATAAATGAAAAAGAAATGAAGGAAACAATAGCAAAGATCAGTAAAACTAAAAGCTGTTTCTTTGAGAAGATAAACAAAATTGATAAACCATTAGCCAGACTCATCAAGAAAAAAAGGGAGAAGACTCAAATCAACAGAATTAGAAATGAAAAAGAGGAAGTAACAATTGACACTGCAGAAATACAAAGGATCATGAGAGATTACTACAAGCAGCTATATGCCAATAAAATGGACAACCTGGAAGAAATGGACGAATTCTTAGAAAAGCACAACCTTCCAAAACTGAACCAGGAAGAAATAGAAAATATAAACAGACCAATCACAAGCACTGAAATTGAAACTGTGATTAAAAATCTTCCAACAAACAAAAGCCCAGCACCAGATGGCTTCACAGGCAAATTCTATCAAACATTTAGAGAAAAGCTAACACCTACCCTTCTCAAACTCTTCCAAGATATAGCAGAGGGAGGAACACTCCCAAACTCATTCTACGAGGCCACCATCACCCTGATACCAAAACCAGACAAAGATGTCACACACAAAAAGAAAACCACAGGCCAATATCACTGATGAGCATAGATGCAAAAATCCTCAACAAAATACTAGCAAACAGAATCCAGTAGCACATTAAACAGATCATACACCATGTTCAAGTGGGGTTTATCCCAGGAATGCAAAGATTCTTCAATATATGCAAATCAATCAATGTGATACACCATAGTAACAAAATGAAGGAGAAAAACCATATGATCATCTCAATAGATGCAGAAAAAGCTTTTGACAAAATTCAACACCCATTTATGATAAAAACCCTCCAGAAAGTAGGCATAGAGGGAACCTACCTCAACATAATAAAGGCCAAATATGACAAACCCACAGCCAACATCATCCTCAATGGTGAAAAACTGAAACCATTTCCACTAAGATCAGGAACAAGACAAGGTTGCCCACCCTCACCACTCTTATTCAACATAGTTTTGGAAGTTTTAGCCACAGCAGTCAGAGAAGAAAAAGAAATAAAAGGAATCCAAATTGGAAAGGAAGAAGTAAAACTGTCACTGTTTGCAGATTACATGATACTATACATAGAGAATCCTAAAGATGCTACCAGAAAACTCCTAGGACTAATCGATGAATTTGGTAAAGTAGCAGGTTACAAAATTAATGCACAGAAATCTCTTGCATTCCTATAAAATAATGATGAAAAATCTGAAAAAGAAATTAAGGAAACACTCCCGTTTACCACCGCAACGAAAAGAATAAAATATCTAGGAATAAACCTACCTAGGGAGACAAAAGACCTGTATGCAGAAAACTATAAGACACTGATGAAAGAAATTAAAGATGATACAAACAGATGGAGAAATATACCATGTTCTTGGATTGGAAGAATCAACATTGTGAAAATGACTCTACTACCCAAAGCAATCTACAGATTCAATACAATCCCTATCAAACTACCAATGGCATTTTTCACAGAACTAGAACAAAAAATTTCACAATTTGTATGGAAACACAAAAGACCCCGAATAACCAAAGCAATCTTGAGAAAGAAAAACGGAGCTGGAGGAATCAGGCTCCATGACTTCAGACTATACTACAAAGCTACAGTAATCAAGACAGTATGCTACTGGCACAGAAACAGAAATATAGTTCAATGGAACAGATAGAAAGCCCAGAGATAAACCCACGCAGCTATGGTCACCTTATCTTTGATAAAGGAGGCAAGAATATACAATGGAGAAAAGACAGCCTCTTCGATAAGTGGTCCTGGGAAAACTGGACAGCTACATGTAAAAGAATCAAGTTAGAGCATTCCCTAACACCATACACAAAAATAAACTCAAAATGGATTAGAGACCTAAATGTGAGACTGGGCAGTATAAAACTCTTAGAGGAAAATATAGGAAGAACACTCTTTGACATAAATCACAGCAAGATCTTTTTTGATCCACCTCCTAAAGTAATGGAAATAAAAACAAAAATAAATGGGCCCTAATGAAACTTAAAAGCTTTTGCCAACAAACACATGAAAGAATGCTCAACATCACTAACCATCAGAGAAATGCAAATCAAAACTACAGTGAGGTATCACCTCACACCAGTCAGAATGCCATCATCAAAAAATCTACAAGCAACAAATGCTGGAGAGGGTGTGGAGAATAGGGAACCCTCCTGCACTGTTGGTGGGAATATAAATTGATACAGCCACTATGGAGAACCGTATGGAGGTTCCGTAAAAAACTAAAAATACAACTACCAGATGACCCAGCAATCCCACTACTGGGCATATACCCTGAAAAAAACATAATTAAAAACGAGTCAAGTACCACAGTGTTCATTGCAGCACTATTCACAGTAGCCAGGACATGGAAGCAACCTTAGTGTCCATCGACAGATGAATGGATAAAGATGATGTGGCACATATATATAATGGAATACTACTCAGCCATAAAAATAAATGAAATTGAGTTATTTGTAGTGAGGTGGATGGACCTAGAGTCTGTCATACAGAGTGAAGTAAGTCAGAAAGAGAAAAACAAATACCCTATGCTCACACATATATATGGAATCTAAAAAAAAAAAAAAATGTTCTGAAGAACCTAGGGACAGGACAGGAATAAAGACACAGACGTAGAGAATTGACTTGAGGACACGGGGAGGGGGAAGGGTAAGCTGGGACGAAGTGAGAGAGTGGCATGGACATATATACACTAGCAAATGTAAAATATCTAGTCCGAAGCAGTCACATAGCACAGGGAGATCAGCTCGGTGCTTTGTGACCACCTAGAGAGGTAGGGTAGGGAGGGTGGGAGGGAGACACAAGAGGTAGGGGATATAGGGATATATGTATAAATATAGCTGATTCACTTTGTTATACAGCAGCAACTAATACAGCAATTTTAAGCAATTATAGTCCAATAAAGATGTTAAAATAAAATACAAAAAAAAAAATGAGAATAATGGTGTGAGTGCCCACCATCTGGGTGTTAGCTGCCGTGCGTGCGTTTTGAAGCAGTGAATGTGCTGCAAGTACTTGTCACACTGCATCAGTAAATGAGCCTCATTCATTATTCTCATGAAGGCAGGAACTGGCCACCCACCGGGAAAGCCAGAGTGGGTGGGGTTTACATAGGCTGCCCCATGTCCCTTTTGCATTGTTTTCCTCCATTTTAATGTTGGTTTCCATCTCCCTCAGAAGGCTCTCAGGCTCTCATTCCCACTGACTAAGGTTTCTCTAAATGTGCTCCACAGCCTGCAATAGAGTCAATTGGGAAAGTTGTTAAAATGCAGATCTCTGCTGAGCTAGAAACTTTTGTTTCTGGCCCATGAATCTGCATTTAAACACAGTCCCAGGTGTTTCTGATGCACACTGAGGTATGCAAGAGACTTAGACCCCTGTCCCCAGATGTCCTCCAAGGCTGGAGAGTAATCTCCTCTACCTGCCAGGCCAGGTGTCCCACATGCAACATAACCCTGGGTGGCCCTCTGCCTAAGATTTTTAGCAATAGCTTCCAATTAGGAAGCACCCAAGGAAGGCCAGGAGAACCTGACCACCTTTCCAGGGCTCCTATAGTCTGTGTCACCATCTGTGTCAGGCTGACAGTCTTGATCCTACCCATAATTTTAATTGCTGAATAGAAGCAGTTCTATCATTTTTAGCTAAGGTAAATTCCAGCAAAATTACCAGTGAGTGTTCTGGTTTCACATCAACAGAAGTTTACTGACAATGGAAAACAAGTCAATGCACCCACATCCAGGATGAATACATCTGAGGTTCACCCTCTCTGTTTGCATCCAGTCAAAATTCACAGTGCCTACAACACAGGAGTTTCTGGTCCCATGACCTACCAAGGACAATGTGGATTCTTTAGAAGGTAAAGTTTGCAGGCAGGGAGAGAAAATGTTTGACAAGCTGCTGTGTTCTCCTTTGCCTCCATGGAAGGCTGACACGGCTAATCTATTGCTGCCCAGTTCCCATGAACCCAAGGGACAGCCAGAGCTGATACTCTACATGTAATCAGGTGGTCTAAACATCTTCTGCATCAGTTGGTAAATAGCTGCTGCTGGGATAACTCCCTTGGACCTCCCCACACTGACCCGGCAACTGAGGAGTTACCATCCAAACCAGCAGGGGCCCTGGAAGAGCTGATTGGTGGGTTGTTAAATATTTTGAATATCACCCTGGGGAGCAGTTTAAGACTCTTTCTCAGTAGAGTGCCCCAGGGGTCATTACCAATTGATCCAAGTTGGTAGTTTAGATAAAATTTATCTACCATCCAGGGATTAAGGTCTTATCTCCCCCGAGGGTATTTGGTTTTAAACAGGGTGCTCTGGAAGTTAAAGAACAAGGCTTCCAGGACTGGACCTCTAATGCTGTAGCTGGACTTGGATGGAATTGGGGGCTGAAGGCGTCAAGTCTCCTTCTCTGATCTAGACTGGCTCTGACCCTTGACATTAGAAGGGCGATAGAAATGTGCCTCAAACCCTCAGCCCTGTCAAGGCTTCCAGCAGAGCAGAGACAGCTTGTCCAGGCCTGCAGTCAGCCTTGGCATCTTCCAGTGTAGAAGCTTGGGGTGTTGATGATTTCTCTGCAACACATTTTTGTTGTGGAGATTAAGGTACCTCTGCTGCCTATGGATGGCAAATGTAGCTTAGCATCTAAACAGTGTGACTTGTGCTCTTAAAAATCCTAAGTAAAAAATAATTCTGCTATATTAATATCATTTTCCTTTTCCGTAAGTAGCAAAGTGATGCTGATTTTTTTTTGCGGTACGCGGGCCCCTCACTGTTGTGGCCTCTCCCGTTGCGGAGCACAGTCTCTGGACGCACAGGCCCAGCGGCCATGGCTCATGGGCCCAGCCGCTCCACGGCATGTGGGATCTTCCTGGACCGGGGCACGAACCCGTGTCCCCTGCGTCGGCAGGCAGACTCTCAACCACCGCGCCACCAGGGAAACCCAAAGCTATTGCACTCTCTTTACTTTTTTTTTTTTTTTTTTTGACCCAGATTTTAAAATGAATATGGTCATGTTATCCCCAGTGACAACCTGGGCAAAAGTGGAGCTGCCGTGAAGAAAAGCTCTTTTAGGGAAATGAGCAGAGGGAGGAGGCAAGATGGTGCCTTTGGCATAAACAACTATATATGAATTGGATGGTCCAGAGGGAGAATGTGGCTGCCCCCCGACAAGGGCTGCTGGGACTTTTGAAGTGGGATGGGTGGGAATAGTTTCTATCTCCAGGATCTCTTTGTTTGCAATGAAAGCCTTAGAGTTCCCACAACTCTCATTTCGTCAGTGAGATGATTGAGGTCCAGAGGGGTTCACTGACTTTTTCAAGATCACACCACTAGCCTAAGACAGATGCAGAAACTATAGAGTTCTGACTGTGCATTCCATTCACTTAGACAACATGGCAAGGTAATGTATCCATTTCTTGATAACCCAGAGGTATCATTAGGAACACTAATTACCACGTAACATTGCAAAGTAGGGCTGGCTGGGGTGTGTGAGTCTGGCTGCTTCATACTAAGTGGCCTCATTTAGTGCTATTTTGGGGTCTTCCCTTGGTACTTCTTAGGTCTGTCTTCATTATCATCAGTCTCTGATCGTGCCTGCTTCAAGCAAATCATCTAAAATCTATTCCCCCACCCCTCACATTGTGGACTGCAAAAGTAGAATAGCAATTTAATTTTACCATAATAACGCTCCCAGCGTGGCTGGTGGAGATCTCCCCAGCACAGTCACATCTACTCCCTCTTTCTCCTCTGCGTTCTCCAAGCCCTCTGCACCTCTCTCGGGCAATGCATTATTCTAGGAGGAAGGCTCCTAGCATCATGGAAAGAGCAGGGTCCAATCCTGCAACTAACAGTGCAACTGTAGACAAGTTTCTTAGCTTCTCTGAGCCCGGGATACCCCTTGGTCTTTCAGGAAGAATGCCTGCACAGAGTTGTCTTTTAACGAAGTCTAGTTTCCTCCTTTCATTAGAGGCATGTTCCACCTTTGCCTTTTATTATGGTTGGTTATGGGCATGTCTGTCCTCTTTGGTAGGATTCAGGCTCTTAGAGGTTGGTGACTTTGCTTCCTGATTCTGGGTCCCCTTGTGCTAAGCATAGACTTGCTGCAGGCTCTCCATTAATGCTGGTAGAGCGGAGGATATTGCAGGTCAGTAAGTTCTGGCTTGGAGCAGCTGTGAAATGGCTGTGTTCTCTCCTGCAGGTTCAGGGACATAGGCCCTGGGGAGGCCCTTTCCTCTTCTCTGTGTCCCAGGAGGCATAGCTCCTGGAGCTGTGACCTCCACATATGTGGGGAATCTCTGCAAGTTATTGATGCTGAAAACTTGGCCTCTGTGCACTGGTGCTAAATCAAATCTTACAGACAGAGTTTTGAGTGAAGTAGAAAAGAATAGCTTTATTGCTTTGCCAGGCAAAGGGGGACACAGTGGGCTTGTGCCCTCAGAACTCTGTGTCCAACCCGAGAGGATTTGGTGAGGAGTTTTATAACAATGGTTCGAGGGTGGGGTTGCTGACAGGGATCAGGGTGTGTGCAGGGCCTGCACTCCTTTAATCTGGCCTCAGGTGGTCTCCTGAAGAGCTTCTGTGATTCTTGAGGTTATCAAACTGTGACCTTCTAACTGGAATGAGGAATGCTTCATCAAGTAGGTAACACCTTCCATTTGTTGGGGTTTTAGTTCTGCAGAAGAGCTCAAAGATATTGCTATGTGAATCCCTTGAGGGGAACCAGGATTCTGTCCCAAGGCTTCACTATTGTCTCCTGACTGCCCCTCCCTTGTTTCTGCATTCCCTTCCTTCCCTGATTAGCAACTGTTTGAACCTGCCCTTTGGAACACAGGGAAGGTCATGGAGACTGAAGCCTACTTCCTACAATCAAGAAATGGGGGACACAGAAAGGCTTCCATGCCCAGGAGCCCCACAGGGTCCTGCTCGGTTTCATTATGACCTCTCTTTGGAAAGTGGCCTCATTGCAGACAGTCCTTCTCCCAAGAGAGAATCAGATTCAGGGGACCAGCTTCAAAGTCCATGCAAAAACCTCCTTCTTCCCTGGGGGTATAGCCAATGCAGCAAGGAGTCCCCAAGGCGGCACGTCCTCCCCTTGGAAGCCATGACTTTGAGTGGCTCGGAGTGTTTCTTAGCCTTTGGGAAGTCTCTTCATTCCCCTGCAGCAGGTTTAGTTGCCTAATCAAGAGCCCTGCCCATTCTATACACGGCTGGCTGTGTGCATGCAGAGGGGGCTGGTGGACAGAGAAAGACGAGGGGAGAGAAGCCTCAAAAAGAGAGATGAGAGAGTGAGACCTGGGGTTCCAGAAGGAAGGAGAGATGGACAGAAGCCCAGCTCTGCTCCCCCAACCTGGGTTCCTCAAGATGCCGTTCTTGACAACAAATCTCCTTTTTCCCTGAGTCATTTCCAGTGGGCTTTCACGCCCCTTCACAAACAGATCCCAACTAATTGTTTCTTTGAATGATCCATGGGGGTCACATGGTAAGTTTCTTGAGAGCAGGAACCACATTTCCATTCTTATCTCCTGCCAATGCACACTACAGGGCAGGTCAAGGAAGAGGTGCTGGAGGGATAGCAGGTGATGTTTAATGACTGAGGAGCCCGGGTGGCACCAGGGGATAGTGTTTGCACTCAGAAATATCAACAATTGCTGGGACATTTCAGGCATAAAGGCACAGCCTCTGGTCCCCTATGGTGTATGTGTATATTCATGAGTCTGGCCCTCTAAACATACCATAAGCCTTATTTATGGCATGCTTTGCAGTGGTTTGCAAACACAGGAAAATCCATTTGAATCCAGTATTCTCAGATTGCCCTGTTCATTTAGTAATTAGGAATCTTACCCTCGTAGATTACTTGAGCCTTACACTTTCTGGGTTTTCAGCCCTCTCTGAACCTCCTCCAGACCACTGCCAGTGAGATGTTTGGGGAAGGTCATAAACGCCTTTGCTGTATCTTTCTACCTAAGTATTTGCAGCAGGTTTTATGGAGCTTGTAAATACGAACTGATTTTCTTTTACATGTGAGTCAGCCTTATTTGGGTCTAAAGTGGACTTTATGAACCTGCATGGATTAGAATAAACACTGAACCCAGCGATCAGTTCTATATTTAGTTCTTAAGTAGCTAGGCTTTTTGTACATGCGTGTATATGTATGTGGGTGTGTATGGGCACCGCATATTGAGAAGAAAATTAAGTGTGTGAAGCTGATTGATCTGAGATGGGCCTGGGAGAATTCCTGGCCAGGTGGAGGTAGGGCCAACAGCTAAGGGATCTCTTTCTCTCGTGGAAGTCATTGTTTCTTTACCTATAAAATGAGTAGGATGGGTCCCTATAAAACCCCAGGATGGTTGTGCAGATCAAAGAAAGCAGGGGACACACAAGGACCTAGCACAGTGCTAGTGTCCAGTTAGGATTCGGCAAATACTTACTACTTATGGAATCTCAGCGTGGAATGGACTTGAAGGTTCTGGAGGGCAAAGGCATGTGTCTTCTGCTGTGTCCCTGACAGTTCCTAGGAAGCCCTGGGCCAAATAAATAATAATATAATACAGGTTTTTACATTGATTGAAAGTGTCTGCCTGGGTCTTTATTTTATCAAAGTCCTGCCAGAGAAAAGTTCCCACCAAAAATGTTGTCTTGGGGCTTCCCTGGTGGCGCAGTGGTTGAGAGTCCGCCTGCCGATGCAGGGGACACGGGTTTGTGTCCCGGTCCGGGAAGATCCCACATGCCGCGGAGCGGCTGGGCCCATGAGCCATGGCCGCTGAGCCTGCGCGTCCGGAGCCTGTGCTCCGCAACGGGAGAGTCCACAACAGTGAGAGACCCGCGTACCGCAAAAAAAAAAAAAAAAGATGTTGTCCTGGGTCATGATCAGTAATAGAGTAGCAAGGTGGGGGGACAGTAAGGGTGGTGGAGGACAGGGCCTCTCAAGCTGGACTGCTTGGGTTTGTGTCTCAGCTCAGGTACGTTAAGAGCTGTGTGACCTTGGGCATGTCATTTAGCCTCTCTGTGCCTCATTCTCTTCAGCTGCAGGATGGGCATAATAATACTAATGTCTAGCAATAATATATGCACATATATTTTTATAGATGTAAAATGCTTAGTGTGCCTAGCACACAGTGTTTGCTATTATTATCATTATCTTTATTGTTTTTAATAGTGGTTAAAAGAGTGGATTTTGGTGGCAGAAAGACTTGGATTTGAGTCTTAGCACTGCCACTTACCCCCTCGGTGACCTTGGATAATTATTCAACTTTTCTAAACCTCTATTTCCTCATCTGTTATTGGGGACATCTCTTCTCCTGGGGTTATTAGGAGCATCAAATGAGATCAGATGTGGGAAGCATTTAGCTTTGTGCCTGTCAGAGAGAAAGCACTTAATCAATATTATCTATTTTATTTTCTTGAGAACTACTCGAATTTAATACCATTCATCCAACAAATATTGGTGAAGCCTGTGCGGCCTGTGGGCTTGGTATGGAATGAGGTTTCTTCCTTCTCTAGTGAAGAAGCATGAACATCTTTTCTGTTTTGGATGAATATTTGCTTCTTCTACTGTAGTCAGAACATTGTATATTGCACGAAAAAGTCTGGAGAAGAGACTACAGTGGGGCAACCTGAATTCCAAAGGGGATCTGGCTCTGAGAATTAGCGCTCTCGTGGGGAGACCTCCAGCTACAAAGCAGGTGCACATGTGGGACCTGGGACTGAAGCTGGTGGGGACGTCCAGGGTGACCACCCATCCTAGCCTTTGCCCGCCTTCCTGATGTTATTGGTAACTGTGCCCCCTTTCACTTGGAAACTTCTGGGATAGATATTAAATTATATGATTCCGCCATACCTGACCTACTTACGAAAAACACCCCCATGTAGCTCAAAGGGGTGTGCCTGGAAGTACCGTGAGGCCACATGTGGCCTTTGGGAAGGCAGACCGGCATCTTGTCGGATCGAGGAGGTTAGGCGGCTTCTCTGGTGTGGTCAGGGAGGCCACAGGAGGGGAGACCATGGAGAGCACATCTCCTTCCCTCTCCTGGAAACGTATGGATGTTTATTTTTTCCCTCTTTTTCCAGGTCAGCACACATTACGGGAACTTTGTCATCTTCCTAGATTCTGAAAGTGAGTGGTCACTTGCCAGAGGGAGCGCAGGGCAGAGAGGACAAATTAAAATGACCACCAAGCAACAAAAACTCATGTAAAATGAACAGGCCACCAGCTCCAAAGAAAAAACTTCTGACCTTAATTTGAATCATGTTCTCTTGGTTGTTTGTTTCTGTGGTTGTCATCGGGGTAGTGGAAAGTGGTTGGTGGAGGAATGCTCCCCTGCCCCTGTGTTGGTACCTCTGTGTTCCAGCTCAGTGATTAGGACAGCCTGGACAGAGGGGGATGGGGCCACGGGAGGAGGCACTGGCCGAATATTTTGGAGCAATGCTCACTAAGACTCTTATTAAAAGATATTACGTATAAATAGCAAGCTAGAGGTCCCCTAAGATTTCTGCAATGTTGATGTGTTACTTTTAGTTGTAGGACAAAAATGTATTTTTTGAAGACTAGTAAGACTAAGAATAAAACTTATATAATGATTACAGTATGTCAGGTTTTCTTCAAAGTGCTTCACATGTATTTACTTCTTTCATCCTCACAGAAACCACTGAGTTGGCGATATCATTATCCTCAGTTTCCAGATGTAGACACTGAGGCACAGAAAGGTTAAGTAACCTGCCCAAGGCCATATGTCTGGCCAGTGGCAAAAATTCTACCTGGGCAGTCGGGCTCCAGAGCTAAGCTCTTAAGCGAACTCCATTTCACCTCCTGGGCTGAAAGTCAGGCTGAGATCAGGAGACTGAGGCACAGAAAGGTTAAGTAACTTGCTGAAGTCACACAGCTAGGAAGTGAGAGAACAGGATGCAAGCTCAGCTGTGCCGAGCTCCAGAGTTGTTAACACTTAGCAGTTATTAATGCTTTTTCTTTATCCTCATTGGGTTCCTCGAAGGATTGTTGTGATGATCAAGTGAGACACAGTACGTGGGTGTGTTTAGTCCATTGTAAAGCACCAAACAAGCTGTCATTCAGACACTACATCTGAGGACTAGGGGAAACAGGGAGAAACTTACCTTGTGTTCAGGGGCGTCTTAGAGGCTGGAAGAGAGACCCTCATATTTGCAGCAAGGGGATCAAGCAGAAGAGACATGAGGTGTGAAGGAGAATCAGGTGGGGTCTTAAAACCAGATGGAGTGGGAGAGGGGAGCGTTCCTCTTCTAGTGCTAGATGATTAAGCCAGGAGACCCAGCCCTCTGTCATCTGTGCGCATGGCTCAGAGAGCCCAGGGATAATAAAGCCACATCATCATCAGGGACAACGACAGCAACTTGCTTTTAGCCAAAGACGTTCTGTCTCCTTCCTCCCACCAAACTTTCCTTTCTTCAGGCTGCTTCCAAGCATCTTCCCAGGTTACTGGCTCTTCACTGGCACCTCTGCAGAGGGGTCCTAATTGCATCACCATATGGAAATCTTTATCTTGAGCTACGTGGCTCCTCGTAGGTGTAATCTGCCTACAGAAATGCACTTACTGTTGAGCTGGAAAGTGGCACAGAGACTGAAGGCTCCTTCCCTTCCCCCTATCCCCCTCCCCAGTTTTCCCAAATCCTGGCGCCTGCTGAAGGCCCAGTTGTTTCCCCGGGGGCGGGGATGTGCGGGGCACATATGCCTGTCTCTCTCTTCAAGCTGACTTATCGTACAAGCCTTTCATCTGCTCAGAATCTGATTTTACGTATGAATCCATAGAACGCAAGCACCCAGGCCTCAGAAGAACTGTAACTTTGTTTTATTTTATTTTGTCCAATCACCACAGTTTTCTCATTCTTCTCTGCTCAGTGACGTCCTGCCGAAAGAGACTAAATCACAACCTTTGGAAAGACAGCAACGTTAATCACGTGAAAGTGGTTTATTTTTAATCCACCATGCTGCTTCTGTTCCCTGGTTATTTGTGAATATGTATCAAGCCCAAACTTTGAAATTTTGATAATTGGCTTCTTGCAGTTTCATTATTTCTCCTTTTCTTCTGTGTGTGAAAATTTCCCAAGTATGTATCCAGTAAATGAATTCTAGACTCAAAGATAAGCACAGTGCAATACAATAAAGCCCCAGCTATTCATTTATTTAATGAATGTTATTTGAATGTCTTCACTGTGTCAGGTACTGGATGATGTGCTGGTGAAACAGTAATGAGCAAGGTCAGAGTCTCTGGCCTCACAAACTTGCTGCCTATGGAGCAGAAGTCAATGGAGGAGCAAATAAAGACATTTTACACATTGTGATAAACTCTTGGAGTGAAACAAGTGGAGATATTATGCAAGAAAATCGTGGAAGGAAAAACTAAGGAAGGGAGTGTCCCCTGATTATCCAACCCGAAGACTGCCTTTTGCAGATGAGAAAAGTCAAGGGTAAGTAATTTCTGCCAACTCTATACAGATGGTTCCTGGTAGACCTATAGCTAAAGTAGATGCTGCTTCTTGGATGATATACTATTAGAGATAGTGGTGAAATACACCATCCTCTTGTGGTGAGTTTTCTGGGAGGATTTGTCTTAGAGATCTGTGAGTATATACAGTTAATACATTTCTGGAGAAATATTAGAAACATTTTGGGTTTTTTTTTTTTTGTAGTCAAACATCAAAGTTTATTGCTAATCACAAAAAACAGACGTCTCAAGTTAATAATTTTAGTGCTTTTCTATGTATGGGAAGATGCAAGAACCTGGGCTCCTTGACATTATTCCTTTGATATGCATCTTAACTATTTTGGGCCAGTATCCTGTCTTTCTCTATCCTGAATTCCCCTCAAGGTGCGTGGTTGGGCAGCTGCAGTGGCTGATGGCTTGATGGAGAGCAACATTCATTGTTTACGAAATGGCAGGCAACAATTCTTTGTCCACAACCATGAAGTTTTACCTCTAGAAATAATCCTAGAGATACTGCATCAGCTAATGGTCGCTTGGTATCGCTCTGTGAAATGTTTTTGGTTTTGTTTCACTTTTTAGTGAAGGAAAAGAAGAAAGTAGAGATATTATCTTAAGGAATCTTTTTTTTTTTAATGTATTTATTTATTTATTTGTGGCTGTGTTGGGTCTTCGTTTCTGTGCATGGGCTTTCTCTAGTTGTGGCAAGCGGGGGTCACTCTTCATCGCGGTGCGCAGGCCTCTCACTATCGCGGCCTCTGTTGTTGCGGAGCACAGGCTCCAGATGCGCAGGCTCAGTAATTGTGGCTCACAGGCCCAGTTGCTCCGCGGCATGTGGGATCTTCCCAGACCAGGGTTTGAACCCGTGTCCCCTGCATTGGCAGGCAGATTCTGAACCACTGCGCCACCAGGGAAGCCCTATCTTAAGGAATCTTAAAGCATGGACTAACCAAGCTTAGTTTGATTGGTTTATTCATAAAAGCTCAGTATCAGTCTCAATTTGCTAATTATTATTTTTTTTTAGTTATTTCTGAGATACACATTTTAAAGTAATAACTAGAATTATGACTTATAACATTATATCTGGTATTCTTTTCTTTTTTTTTTGGATTTCTAAGTCTGGGATTCTGCGGAGGAATGGATTCTTTCCACCCCTCCCAGGCATGAACTCAGATCTCTTGTAGTGCAGTTCACTCCATGCGTTGAGCAGAGGAGGCCCCTCAGCTCTGAATCCGATATCCTGGAGACTCATGCCAAGAGGGAGCTGGGGGGAAAAGCAGGGTCCAACAGAGAAGGGGGAGAGAGATGGAGAAAACAGCAACAAAGGTGGTACCAAGAGAAGCAGCAGAAAACCAGGATGACCATCTATTGGCAAAGTAGGGAGACGTTCCCCACCACTTTTCTCAGCTTATGCACTACCAAGGGACTGTAATCTCAGCTCACTAGTAAAGACCACCCCCTGCAGTGCTTGCATCCCCTGTTCCTGCTTATGATGCCCTGTCCATGTGGGAATCCCTGAGGATGGAGCCAACTTTTGTTACCTTTTTTGTTTGATTTTGCCTTACAGGTAGAGTTCTCTGGCAGCTTATTACAAAGCTTTGAGCTGTCATCCTGAACTTGTCTCTGGTACCGCTCACCCCTCCATCCTACCCTGTATCATTAGAGTACTGGTCATAAAGGGCAATAAGGTCTTCTCTTGCTCAAAACCCCTCCATAGTACCCTACTGAATGTTATATGAAGGTCAAGCTAGATGTAACAAATGTTCCAATTTTTTATTATTCTGTAACAAACTATCACCAAACACAGTAACTTAAAATAACAATTTGTTAAAATTGCGGAGGAAGGAACACTCCCAAACTCATTCTATGAGGCCACCATCACCCTGATACCAAAACCAGACAAGGATACTACAAAAAAAGAAAATTACAGACCAATATCACTGATGAATATAGATACAAAAATCCTCAACAAAATACTAGCAAACAGAATCCAACAACACATCAAAAGGATCATACACCATGATCAAGTTGGATTTATCCCAGGGATGCAAGGATTCTTCAATATATGCAAATCAATCAATGTGATACACCATAGTAACAAACTGAAAGAGAAAAACCACATGATCATCTCAATAGATGCAGAAAAAGCTTTCAACAGAATTCAACACCCATTTATGATAAAAACTCTCCAGAAAGTGGGCATAGAGGGAACCTACCTCAACATAATAAAGGCCATATATGACAAAGCCACAGCAAACATCATTCTCAGTGGTGAAAAACTGAAAGCATTTCCTCTAAGAACAGGAACAAGACAAGGATGTCCACTCTCACCACTATTATTCAACATAGTTTTGGAAGTCCTAGCCACGGGAATCAGAGAAGAAAAAGAAATAAAAGGAATACAAATTGGAAAAGAAGAAGTAACACTGTCACTGTTTGCAGATGACATGATACTATACACAGAGAATCCTAAAGATGCCACCAGAAATCTACTAGAGCTAATCAATGAATTTGGTAAAGTTGCAGGATACAAAATTAATGCACAGAAATCTCTTGCATTCCTGTACACTAATAATGAAAAATCTGAAGAGAAATTAAGGAAACACTCCCATTTACCACTGCAACAAAAAGAATAAAATACCTAGGAATAAACCTACCTAGGGAGACAAAAGACCTGTATGCAGAAAACCGTAAGACACTGATGAAAGAAACTGAAGATGATACCAACAGATGGAGAGATATGCCATGTTCTTGGATTGGAAGAATCAACATTGTGAAAATGACTATACTACCCAAAGCAATCTACAGATTCAATGCAATCCCTATCAAATTACCAATGGCATTTTTTTACAGAACTAGAACAAAAATCTTAAAATTTATATGGAGACACAAAAGACCCCAAATAGCCAAAACAATCTTGAGGGAAAAAAAACGGAGCTGGAAGAATCTGGCTCCCTGACTTCAGACTATATTACAAAGTTACAGTAATCAAGACAATATGGTACTGGCACAAAAACAGAAACATAGATCAATGGAACAAGATAGAAAGCCCAGAGATAAACACACGCACCTATGGTCAACCAATCTATAACAGAGGAGGCAAGGATATACAATGGAGAAAAGACAGTCTCTACAATAAGTGGTGCTGGGAAAACTGGACAGCTACATGTAGAAGAATGAAATTAGAACACTCCCTAACACCATACACAAAAATAAACTCAAAATGGATTAGAGACCTAAATGTAAGACCAGAGATTATAAAACTCTTTGAGGAAAGCATAGGAAGAACACTCTTTGACATAAATCACAGCAAGATATTTTTTGATCCACCTCCTAGAGTAATGGAAATAAAAATAAACAAATGGGACCTATTGAAACTTAAAAGCTTTTGCATAGCAAAGGAAACCATAAACAAGACGAAAAGACAGCCCTCAAAATGGGAGAAAATATTTGCAAACGAATCAATGGACAAAGGATTAATCTCCAAAATATATAAACAGCTCATGCAGCTCAATATTCAAGAAACAAACAACCCAATCCAAAAATGGGCAGAAGACCTAAATAGACATTTCTCCAAAGAAGACATACAGATGGCCAAGAAGCACATGAAAAGCTGCTCAACATCACTAATTATTAGAGAAATGCAAATCAAAACTACAATGAGGTATCACCTCACACCAGTTAGAATGGGCATCATCAGAAAATCTACAAACAATAAATGCTGGAGAGGGTGTGGAGGAAAGGGAACCCTCTTGCACTGCTGGTGGGAATGTAAATTGATAAGCTGCTATGGAGAACAGTATGGAGGTTCCTTAAAAAACTAAAAATAGAATTACCATATGACCCAGCAATTCCACTACTGGGCATATACCCAGAGAAAACCATAATTCAAAAAGACACATGCACCCCAATGTTCATTGCAGCACTATTTACAATAGCCAGGTCATGGAAGCCACCTAAATGCCCATCGACAGATGAATGGATAAAGAAGTTATGGTACATATATACAATGGAATATTACTCAGCCATAAAAAGGAACAAAATTGGGTCATTTGATGAGACGTGGATGAATCTAGAGACTGTCTTACAGAGTGAAGTAAGTCAGAAAGAGAAATATTGTATATTAACGCATATATGTGGAACCTAGAAAAATGGTACAGGTGAACTGGTTTGCAGGGCAGAAATTGAGACACAGATGTAGAGAACAAATGTATGGACACCAAGGGGAGAAAGCGCCAGGGGGGTGGGGGTGGGGGTGTGATGAATTGGGCGATTGTGATTGACATATATACATTGATGTGTATAAAATTGATGACTAATAAGAACCTGCTTGGGCTTCCCTGATGGCTTAGTGGTTGAGATTCCGCCCGCCGATGCAGGGGACGCGGGTTCGTGTCCCGGTCCGGGAAGATCCCACATGCCACAGAGTGGCTAGGCCCGTGAGCCTTGGCCGCTGAGCCTGCGCGTCCGGAGCTTGTGCTCCACAACAGTGAGAGGCCTGCGTACTGCAAAAAAAAAAAAAAAAAAAAAAAAAAAAAAATTCACAGGGCTGGTGTCTGTGCTGGGATGAGTGGATCAGCTGGGGATGGGTCCGACATCTCTCTCTGTACATTGCCTCTCACACAGCTAGCTTGGGCTTCCTCACAGCATGGTGATCATGGTGTAGGCATGCTTCTTGCAAGGCCACTGACTTCCCCAGAAGACAGGAAGTGGAAGCTGCCAGTCTGTTAAGTCCTGGGCCTGGAAACTGTCATAGTGTCGCTTCCTCTATGTTCTGTTGATCAAAGCAGTCACAGAGATTATCCACCTTCAAAGGGAGGGGACATAGACTCCCATGTATCATTGGGGTAAGTGTCAACGTGTTTGTGGTCACCTGTAATCCATCACAAATGTACTGTCCCTTCCATATGAGAACACTTAATATATAAAAGAAAGCAAATGTGTTTCTATTTTTTCCTTTTCAGGCCATAATTACCAGTTTCTTTCATCTTCAGATCACGCACATCCTTCCTAACACTGATATACAGTCCAAATTGTCAGAATGTCCCTAAGACGTGGCACCATTATCCCAGATATGGCTGTCCCGGTACAGAGCATGGTGAACTGATCAGTGTCTCTTTTCTAGAAAATATAATTCTATGAATGCAGCCTAAAACTGCATTTGTGTTGTTTTTATCAGCCATGTCACACTTTTGATCTGTATTGAGATAAAATGAAATTTTTATTATAAAAAGTAATTGCAGCAAATGTACAAAATAGAAACCACACAAAGAAGAAAATAAGTTTACCTGTATTACCACCACTGAGAGTTAACTACGGCTACCTTTTGAATCTTTTTTCTATTAATAACCGTGTTCACCTGTGTGTCTTATAAATTGGTTTTTATCCACTTAAGAAAATGTTACATGCATTTTCCCCATGTCAGGAAATAGCCTTCTACATTATCATCCATAGTGATGACATCATATTGTACTGTGTGGTCAAGTGAAACACCTCATCTGTTTTGAATGAGATGCAGTTAAGCCAGGTCTTCTCCTTTCTGTACTTGTGTAATTTTTTTTCCTAACCTAAATGTAGGACTTTACATTTTTATTAAAAATCATCTTGTTGCTTTTAAGATAAATTATTAGAGTCTGTAATGATCTTTGAAGTCCTGATTTCATCAACCAGTCTCTCCCAGGTTTATATGATTTCAAAATCAATAAGTATCAAAATCACTGATAAATCATTCTAAGTAGGATAGAGCCTTATAGCATTCCCTTGGAAACCACCCTCCAGGTTTCATTACTCCATTGATCAAACACTCTTTAGCTCTGATCAATTAATCATCTTAGCTGTACTACCCTGTGGCTTGTTTCTCCATTTGAAAATAAGAATTTTCAAAAACAAGAAAAAAGACTGCCAATCACTTTACCATTTGGATACATTATGTCTGTCACATTCCCTTTTTTTTTTGCGGTACGCGGGCCTCTCACTGTTGTGGCCTCTCCCGTTGCGGAGCACAGGCTCCGGACGCGCAGGCTCAGCGGCCATGGCTCAGGGGCCCAGCCGCTCCGCGGCATGTGGGATCTTCCCAGACCGGGGCACGAACCCGTGTCCCCTGCATCGGCGGGCGGACTCTCAACCACTGCGCCACCAGGGAAGCCCTGTCACATTCCCTTTTTGCTCACCTTATAATTTTATTAATGAAAGGAGATTGGAGTGGTTTGGTTTACCTTGTTCTTTTTGAACTCATGCTGTTGTTTTGGAGGAAAAGAAATTAGTCAAATACTATCCAATTCAAATTCCTTATCATTCCTGAATGTATAGGTTGGACTTAAAGGTCTTAATCTTGACATATCCCTCAATTTGGAGATAAAAAAATTTTTTTTCAGACTACGTTTTTTGTTATTGTTGTTTCTCTTTGACATCTACAATTGCTGGGACTAAAAAAAAAGGGACTAATTAGTTCCTTTAAAGAACATTTAATTTAAAAAATGAAAACATTTTTCTAATGTGTTCAAAAAGCAACTGCTTAATTTCCCAAGGATTAAATACAACTCACTGAACTGTAAATAATAAAATACATTAAAAACAATCCAGACTAGTTTTGAATTCCCCACAGTCCTTCAAAGAGTATCCCCTGTGGCTTGGCATTCTCATCTTTAAGTCCAGTAAGTATACTTCAGTGTGGCTCAGTTGGGACAAGCAATTTGGACTCATTCAAGGCAGTGAAGAGCTTTCTTCTGTCTCCTCATTTATGTCAGATTTCCAAGCCCTGAGAAAGCATTTGTTCTACACTCTTCATATGATGATTACTTTTCCTGAAATGATGGAGGCAAAATAGAAGTAGAGTAGTTGTGCTTTCTATCTCCTGTTCTCATTATATCATTGGCTTCAAGTAATGAAACCGCCTCTTTCCTCTCTCAACTACCTGAGAGCTTGCTCATCTTGAGATGCTCCACAGTGCCCAACATAACGTCTTACTTGTTATAGGTATATTAGTCAGAACTCTTGGTTACAAGGGATAGAAACCCAATGCAAACTTTCTTAAATCACACACACACACACACACACACACACACACACACATACACACACACATATGGGATGTTTTCAGTGAGATCTGAATGTTCTGTGTTCACAGCAATGCTCTATGTTTATGCTCTTGGAATACAGAAATGTTGTTATGGAGGTGCTAAACACAGAGAGGAAGGTCTAGGACATGTTGGGAGTTATGAGCAAAAGAAATATTTAACAAAATGCACAAAGCATAAATTGTAGCCATGTCTAGACACCATGTCGTATCTGAATAATTTTTGTGCCGATAAATGACATCAGAATTTTAAAAACAAATTAAATATATATATTTCCACAGCAGATGAACTTCAGATAGCTGTATAAAGAGATGCAAATTATGCCATCAGGACCTGGATTCTCTCTGTCCATTTCTCTTCAGTGCATTTCTCTCTGATTTTACTCAGAGGGAGTCTCCCTCCAAGTGGGAACTCCAGGCTTGCATCTTCACAGCTCTAAGCTGTAAGGAAAAGAAAATTCTTCTTTCTTGATTGCTCAAGTAAAAGTCCCAGGGTGAGCTCTGTTTGACCTTATTGGCTTGGATTAGGTCATGTGCCCATTCGTGAGCCAATCAATCACCTTGCCATGAGCATTGATGCTGATTGGCCTGACCAGTGCTGATTGGTGACTCCCCAGAGTACTTGGGGTATAATCAGCTCTACATAAGGGCAGTGGAGAGTGAGGTGCTGGCGCTTCCTCCAGAGGAAGGCATGAGTATCATTATCAGAAGAGTTAGGGAAGGTTGATGGGTAGGTAAAAATAACACATAATCATGACAAGTTTTTCAGTTAGATACTTTTTGAAGTAGCTAATTAGTCTCATTTTTTTTCTGCCAGTGATTGTATATGACAAAGAGAAATAACAACAAAAAACTTAGTCTGAAAAAAAGATTCGTTTTAATCTCCAAGTGGAGGAATATCTCAGGATTAAGACCTTTAGGTCAACCTATACATTCATGAATGATAAAGGATTTGAATTGCATTTTAGTGTTTGACCAATTTTTTTTTTTTAGTATTTGACCATTTTTTTCCCCCAGAATATATGGGTTCATTTTTCAGTTTATGACTTTCCTGGAAGCAAATGCAACACTTGCTATCACCTGCCATTTAAACAAAAGATTTCTCACTTTTAACTAAAAGAAAACTTGTTACAACAGGACTACTATATACATTAGAAAAGATAGGCTCCCTAGCTTGTGGTGGCCTTGGTAGAGAGTTGGGGTCTCAAGGACAATATATTAATGCATTGCTGCCCAGTTCTCTGTGGTTTGATACTACCCTCTATGGTGCAACCGAGAATAGGAGTATAAAGGCTGGTGCTCTAGTGATGAGGTGATCTGAGACAGCCAGTGTCCAGTTACAGAAACAGAGTACATACTAGGTAGTCCAACAGAAGGAATTTAATATGAAGAATTGATTACAAAGGTGTTGGGAGAGCTGAAGAGTCAAACAGGACCATGAGGCAACCCAGAGATTAACAGGGTTAATCAGGAAAGCAGGAAACCTCTGCAAACTCTAAGGCATAGGGAATAAATGGAGGACATAATGTGACCAGAGCCAGAGAACTGGAGTTAGAACAACTCAGTAGGATCTGAATCTACAGTAGACTGCCTGACATGACCTGGGACCACAGAGGAGATGCCAGCCAAAGCAGAGGGGAAGAAGGGGGAAGAAATACCCCGACCTCTCCCTCTCATCTGCCCACCCATCTCCCAACATTGTCTCTCGTTGGCTAAACCAGAAGGCAGCTAGCAAGGAAGTCTGGGAAATGTAGTTTTCAGGGCAAAGGAGAGAAATACATCTGAGACCAAAGGGACAAATGAGTGACACATGACCTGGAGCAAGATAGATATGAAGATCGAGGCTGTTTTCATGTGGGAAAGTAACAGCTTTATTCTTGATTCACTTCTTTGCCATAGTAAGAGGATTTGAAGCCTTTCTGCTTAGAGGAAAGGGAAACTCATACTTTCTGATTCTGGACAGGGGACAACCACGGACAAAGAGGACCGAAGAGTAGGAGGAAGTAGGGGTTTTGCAAAGGAAATTGCTAATAGAAAATGAGGTGATTCGCTGGTGTAGACAAAATCTTGGAGAAGCAGTGGGGAAGGTGGAGATTCTCCTTCACACTGGAAATGTAGGGGGAGAAAGAGAAGAGAGTGCTGTCAGTGGCCCCCGGAACAGATGGGTCCTGCTTGCGATTTCCTAGGATTGCTGCCTGCCGTGTGGTGTATCTGGACTGTTGAAACCACAGACTGCCTTACAGAAGGCTCCTGAGCCCCAAGCATGGCATGAGACCAAAAGCAGACCATTAACAGCGTCATATTTGGAGGGACCAGGAGTTGTTCTCAGTAAATTCGAGGGCAGATCACAGTAGCTGATCCTTCCATCATTCTGTGGAAGATTTCATTGGTTGGCCCCTCACCTACCTAGGGCTACCCTATGGGAGAGCTGCTCAGTGGTATCACTAGACCCTGCATTCTTTTCCATCCACCATGTGTGGGCATAGTCACCTTGTCCGTAAGCCCAAGAAAATGAGGCTGCAGCTCTGAGTACTTAGTGTGGGTACCAAGTTAGGATAGTGTGAGTTTAGACACTGAGTTCAGATAATGAGGGAGTACTGAATTGTCTAAATCTTTTTGGCTTCTGGGCATCGGATAGCAAGAGTTTAGCCAGTGATAGAATCCTGTATTTCAGTATTTTAACAGCTGGCACAACCAAACTAGTGTGTCCTAACTGAATCTCAGCCCTGCCCATAGTCATTGCTCCTTCAGGAAGCCTTGGGCCATCATGGCCCCCGTAGACACACTTCCAGACCCCGGGCTGCTCTGTAACACAGTTGTGGCAGAGTTCCTTATTGAGATTTCAGTTTGTGCTTTATATTGTAGTTATAACCCCCAACCATAGCTTCCAAGAAACTACCCAAGAACATAAAACATAGACAAGAATCTGAGTTCGTTTGCCTCATGAGCTTTTGTGCTGCGAGACTGCAGCAGACTTTTCCTTTGTTTTCCAAAGCTCAGGCTTTCTGAGACCAGTTGTGCCTCACACAGTTGGCCCAGGGCTGAAGCCAGTGAAGAGATGTGTCTGTTATGATCTCAGCAGTATCAATACAGAATTTTAAGTCTGTTGTTAAAATTTTTAAATGGAGAGGTTCTATCTACAAACCCAGATTTCAAGCTTTTCCCAGAAAATTGTGTGCCCAGTCAATATTGGCGCTGCATTTTAAGGGCCAGCAATGACCCTGTCCCCTTCAGAAGGCAAGGGTGGTCAGCCACAGTCCTTACCACTCCCTCTTGTCTTCCTCACCCAGACTTGACAGTCAGTTTCCATTTATCATCTTCCACCTGGCAGGTACCACTCATTTGCATCATCTGCTGGACCTCTTAGGTATTTAAGTTTGTGACTCAGACTGGATCAGGGCTTTCTGAGGGGAGAGGCAGAGGCAGGCAGCTGGAGGGGAAGTAGAGTTGAGATTCTTCAAGCTTATGTGACAACTGGCTTTTGTGGGTCCTGTGAGGGGAAGAGACTAAGTCCCCACTTTGGGACTGCCGTGAGGTGGCTTGCAGATGCTTGGGAGTTTGAATACTGTGCCCTTGCTCACTATGTTGGGAGACTGCTGGACTCTGCCTTGAATCTGCCCCCTCAAATGACCAGACTAGCTTAAACCAGGATCACCTAGTTGTAACTGTGAGGATTGAAGACAAGGATTTTCCTTTGAAAGTTTAGGACGTACAAGAACCCTGGGACTTCTGAACAGCACTAAAAGGAAGCCCCATAGGATTACAGAACTGAATATTCTCTGGCGATGTGGGAGAGCGTTCAGAGCAGAGTACTGATTCAGAGACGAGACATCGACCATTCTGTATTAGCTTTGCGGATGTCTGGCTGGACCCTCATGTGCTCCTGTGTTGAGAGCTGTGATGAATCCCATTCTCCTATCTGCAGGGCTGGATTTGTGTGGTTTGCTTCCATGCTCTCATCAAGGAGAGCTTTCTCTTTGTTTTATCATTGTGTGAAGTTGCATGCCTGAAATGATCTGGTGATGATTTTTCAAAGAGCCCCAAGCACAGAGCTCCGTATTTTTTTTCTTTACAGCAGCTGTTCTAATAGTCTGTCTCCTGTTTCACGGAGTATAAAGGAGATGACGAAGCCACCATATATTCCTGAGTATCGGCTGACATTCCTGTGGGACACTGTAGTAACGTCCTTAGCGCCCTCCTGTATTCTGCTTTCTCCGTTCATTGTGTACACTAGCTTCAGAGTCCTTTTCCCAGCTCCTGGGGCTAATCTGGCTACGCTCACTCTTTCTCAGTCTATTTCTGCGTCCCTGCACCTTCATTTAATGTCTGGTTTCTTTAATATGGATTTCTAGAGAGAGTCCATCCTTGAGACACTGATTCATTTTCAGTAGAATAAAAGAAAACCACATTTCAGAACCTGCGAGGCTGTGGATGACATCCTAGCAATGTCAAGACCTAGCATTTATGAGGCACCTTTTCAGTTACCTGTTGTAATAAATCACCACTTAGTGGCTTGAATCAAGAACAATCATTTTATTGTTTCCCACTGTTTCTGTGGATCAGGAATTTGGGAAGATTTAGCGGAACAGTTCTGCCTTGGGCTGTATTTGGACAATGACGGGAGCATTGGGGGTTGGCTGGCATCTCTCTCTTTTCATGTCAACTCTGGACCTCTCCACGTGTTCTCTCCTTGTGAGCTGCTCAGGGCTTCCTCACAATATGGCATTCCCAGCGCTCCAAAAGCAGGGTTCTCAGTGAACCAGGTGGAAGCTCTATCAACTTTTTGAAAAAATTTATTTTATTTTGTTTACTGAAGAATAGTTGATCTGATCTAGCCTTGGAAGTCATGTCACTTCCAACTGCCTGCTGTTTGTTACAAGAGAGTCACAGACTCACCCAGATTCAAAGGGAGAGGAAACAGACTCCCCCTTTGATGAGAAAATGCCAAAGTTCTAAAGAGCATGTGTGCAATGGGAAATAATATTGTGGCTTTCTTTGGAAAAGTATAACCTGCCACAAGGACTTACTATATTCAGTAGCATTGCCATCTCTCTCTCTCTCTCTCTCTCTCTCCACACACACACATACATTTATTCCTCACAACAAATCCATGAGACAGTTCTTTTAATTCCCCGTTTTACAGATGATGAAACTGAGTCTTACAGATGTTAAATAATTTGTCCAGGGACTTGTAGTTGGTTAGCTATAGGGTCGGGTTCCAATGTGCATTCTTTTGTTGTTGTTGTTGTTGGGGGTAGGAGTTTATTAATTTATTTATTTTTGCTGTGTTGGTTCTTCGTTTCTGTGCGAGGGCTTCCTCTAGTTGCAGCAAGCGGGGGTCACTCTTCATCGCGGCGCGCGGGCCTCTCACTATCGCGGCCTCTCTTGTTGCGGAGCACAGGCTCCAGATGCGCAGGCTCAGTAGTTGTGGCTCACGGGCCTAGTTGGTCCGCGGCATGTGGGATCCTCCCAGACCAGGGCTCGAACCCGTGTCCCCAGCATCGGCAGGCAGATTCTCAACCACTGCGCCACCAGGCAGGCCCCCAATGTGCATTCTTAAATAGTATCCTCCACCACTCCCTGAGGCACCAAGGTAAACACCACCTGGAGAAGCTTCTGGCAGTCCGTCAGCCAGCCTTCCTAGTGATTCCCACTTTGCTGTGTGTACTAAGTGTGGTGAGAGAATATTTCAGAGTGTTGAGCAGGAAGACATCCCCCTTAAGCCACCACATTCCTTTATTGTGCCCTGAGGGTCTCCTCCCCACGGAAACCTTGTCTACTTCCTACCACCTCTGGTCACCCCTTTATGAAACCAGAAAACAAAGGCCACAGATACTTGTCTGTTAAGTTTCCAAGCTGCTTGTTGACTAGATTAAAATGTCCTAGCGTTAGTGACAACGTTGGTGCTTTGCTTTGATGGCTTCGGATCCCCTTTTACCATTTATGTCCCCCCTTTAGTGTCCTTGAGCTCTTCATAGTGCCTATGGCTCCTTTTTTTTTAAAAAAAATATTTATTTATTTATTTTTTGGCTGTCGGGTCTTAGATGTGCCACGCGGGGCATTCGAGATCTTTCATGGCAGCTCTCGAGTTGTGGCACGTGGGCTTAGTTGCCCCGAGGCATGGGGGATTCTAGTTCCCTGACCAGGGATCAAACCTGCATTCCCCGCATTGGAAAGCAGATTCTTAACCACTGGACCACCAGGGAAGTCCCTGTGGCTCCTTTTCAAAGACCTGCCCTTGGGCACCTGGGGCTCACTCTGCCCAATCATAGGAGAAGAAAGGAGGGCCTGGGGACTTACGTCCCCCCAGGGCGTCCTCAGCCAATGACTGCAGGTTGGGATGATGAAGGCCCAGCCCCCCGTCCTCTGGTTGGGATAACTCCCAGGGCTGACTTAGACTCAAGAGCATCCCTCCAGGGTCAGGGGGAATGTACCCTCTGTCGGACTTTTCATGAACTTGATCCCTTTCTTGGCTTCTTCCCCTTTCTTCTGTTTTTCCCAGTTCTCTGGGAGCATCACCTGTAAAAACCACTCAGAGTCTGCTTCTGGGGAACCTGAGCTAAGACATCTAGGGTGGGAAAGGAGAAGGGGGGAGCTGGAGAAGCTTCTGCAATAGAAGCCCTGTCTCTTGCCATGTCGGAGGGCTACAGGGAAGCTGGGCCAGCCTGGCCTTTCTTATTGTCCTTCAGAGAGCACCCCCCGCCCCCAGCCCAAATGACAGCAGTTGGCTAGTCTGTCAGCCACAGCACACGTTCTGGACTGGAGTCTCTCCTTAGCTCTCCACTTAACCTGCCTTCTCCCACCCCGTTCAATGGGACAAGCCCCCTGGGATGGAGCGTGAAGGATGGTGGTCTAAGGAAAGTTCTCCCTAACACCCTCTCCCTCATACTTGACCAAGGTGATACTTGATTAGAATTCATCCCAAACCTGCCACCAATCCAGTGCAGGGTTGGAACCACATTGAAGTACGAGTTAGAATTATTGAACTCTACTCCTAGCTCAGCCCCCAACCAGCTCTGTGACCTGTTTTCTCATCTGCAATATAGTCTCTGAGATCCCCCCAGCTCTAAATGTCTGTTCTTTCAATATGACACATGCGATGCCTCCCAAGAGCTTATAATCTTGTTAGGGAGACACGACACAATTAGAGGGCTCTATATGACAGACTGTGGTACAAAGCTGAAATCAGCCCAATTAAGGAGGAAAACGCCTGGTGCAGAAAACAAGTACAGCGGCTGATGAGAATGGGAGGATTTCTGTGGGACAGAGCGCTCAGGAGAGGGCAGTTTGAGAAGGGCCTTGGAGGCTGACTGTTACTTGGATGGGGAGTGGGTGGGGGTGGGGGTGGGAGAGCCACCATAGTCTTACGCATGTAATTGTTACCTGGGTGTGAAATGAGGACAGAGGCAAGGGAGGGCAGAGAATGCAATCCTGGTTATCATGTAATTGCTATGCCAACTCTAAGTGATTACAACACACGCACTGCTCCAGTTATAATATGCTAGTTATTTATGGGACTGTATTTCTATTCTCCGAGGCTTAACAAACATCACTGGAAATCTGACATTCAGAATTGGCTTTTCCAACCCCCTAAATTTTAATTCAAGTAATTATGTTACTAACAGAAGCTGTAATTTATCTTCTTGTGTTTACAAAGAGGAGAAAGGCAACTTTGGCCAAGCACATTTTCCCTGTATACTATATCTGGTTCGTGCTTTTTGGTGGTGGGGAAGAGGGTGTGTCCTTGGCCTGGGTGGTCTAGAGATTGTATTGCTCATTGCCGTCTCCTGTCTGCAGTGCAGAGGGCCCTGGTCAGGCTGTTTGGAGTAACTGTGCCACTGAGAACCTCAAAATGGGTTGAGCTGTGTCATTCAGAGGCAGCATCTGAGGTAAAGGACAAACCTATCTTCTAACAAAACCCTTTTGGCACAGGACTGTGTGTGTGTGTGTGTGTGTGTGTGTGTGTGTGTGTGTGTGTGTCAGGCATTGTTGGGAGTAAGAAACTCAGTGATTTAGATGAGAACTTTCCATGCAATTAACTTCCTCCAGACTAAACCAGGTCCTGATGGGAACCACTGGGCAAGTCTGCTTAGTAAATACCCATCCCCAGATGTAGAACAATTCAGTGGAAATAATTATACCGGGTCAATTAAGCAGAACTCAGACTTCCTCCTGTTAGCCTGTTAGAATTTTTGATTTCTATAAGTCAGGTTTGCTCAGGATTTAAACTGCTTTCCCTCTGGGAAAGGGGCCCTCTGGGCAAACATCACTGATTTGTGTGGTGGTTGTGACTGCTAAAGAAGGTGGCCCTCACTTCTCAGGAAAGAGCCCCTGGGCTGGGCCTCATACAGGCCTGGGCTGGAATGCTGGCCCCAGCACCTAGGAGCTCTATAACCGTAGGCAAGTTGCTTAACTCTCTAAACCTCAGTTTTCTCATTTGAAAAGTGGGGATGGCAAGAGGGCCTATATCCCTGTTCTTTCATGAGGATAAATTGAGAAAATGCTGGTAAAGCTCTGAAAAAAAGGGACTGGATATAATAAATGCCCCATAAGCAGCAGCTACTGTTAATATGATGACAGTTGTTATCAACAGAAACAATGGGTATTATTGTAACTGTGCCACCTATAATGATCCAGTGGAAAAACTCTGTAAAGGGCAGTGTGTGAATGTAAGAGCTAATTATGCTCAACTCCAAACATGCAGAATTTAAAGAAACCCATATGTGAGTCTATCAAATGGAACAATTAGGGGTGATATAAGGGCTGGACAAAAGAAGGAACACCAGAATTCAGTGAATTCTAAAAACCCTTGGCTGCACTGACCGTCAGTCCATTTGTAGATTACCAATGGCTTGTCACAAAGGCTGAGAGGGAGGCTGAGAAACTAAGCTTTGGGGACCACTGTCAGGTTGAAAATAAATCAGAAACAAAATGGCATCACCTTTAAAATGATAAGGCACATCAGTGAGAAATGCAATCCAACTGATACAAATTCAGGGTTTTTTCTTTTTTTTTTTTTTTGCACAGTAATAGTATTTATTGAGAGCTTACAATTTGACAGAGGCATTTGTTAGTGCTTATGTGGATCCCTTATTTAATCCTTACCGTAACCTGTAAGGTTGGTTCTATGACTGTGTCAATTTTATAGATACATAACCCTTCAGGGATGCACTTGGTACAGAAAATGAAAGGGCATCTACTTCTCGGAGGCCCCTTTATAGCCTGGGAAAGTGCAGACCCACCGAAAAGTTCACATGTAGGATGAAGGGCTTACTTAAACCCTGGAGAATTTGGATTTGGCTGTATACATACATTCACTGAAGATATACTACTCTGTGCTAGGAACTGAGTTTGATGTTGAACGTATAATGCTGAATAAAACTAGGTATGATCAGCTTCTGGGAAGATGGAGTAGCTGTACTTTTCTTCCTGCTGTGTACAACAAAAAACCCTCACATTGTATGTAAAACAAACGTAATAAGACTCTGAAACGTGGAAAGAAGGCAGATCAGGGACCTCTGGACCCAAGGAATGACACAGAGGTGAGATCCCTGGTTCTTCTTCTTGCCTTATGTGTCCCAGACCTGGAGATGAAGAAACCAGCAACCTGGAAATGCCAATAGGCAAAGACAATAAAAAAATCCTCCTCTTTCTAGCCAAGGGCCCAGGAAAGGGGAAGCTTGGCAAGACAGAGAACTTATAGACAATGACAAAAAGTCACTGTCTAAAATGACTACTCTAGCCAAACACCACTGAAAAAACTGGCTTCACTTCCACCCAGACTGCAAAGGCTGACTGAGGAGCGTAGACTTGCACCCTCTTGTGGTTGTAACGAGGTACTCCAAGACCCTGCTGCAGTTGTGTTAGAGAAGGCCCAGTAGGAAGCTAAAACTTTCATCTGCTCCAGGTGGTAATGGGGCTCCCCCCATCCCTACCTGTATTGTCAGTAGAAGCCACTTCTACGCCTACCCAGCAGGAATAAGGCACCCTTGCCCCTCCCTGCTGGAGTGGTGTCAGAGGAGGACTAGTGGAGACTCAGGACTTTCACCTCTGCCCAGGAGTAATGAAGCCACTTCCCACCTCCACCCTTTTGTGTCAGTGGAGGCCACAGTGAAGCAATAATGAGTTACAGTCCTACCCCTCCTAGCCAGAGAGGTATCAGTGGAGGTTTGGTGGAGACAGGGAACTCAAAACTTTGCCCAGCCCCACGTCCCCCAGATGTCAATGGAGGCCAGGTAGGGAATGTAGACTCATACCCTCACCTGGCAGTGACAAAATAGCACCCCTTCCCCTTCTGCCAGAGCTGTATTAGAAGAAGCCAGTTAAAACAGGTTCAAATAAGATTCAGAGTCTCATAACATAATGTTCATGATATCCAGATTTCAATGAAAGAAACCACTTGTCACACTAAGAACCAGGAAATCTCAAAGTGAATGTAAGAAGATAATCAGTAGATGCCAGCACTGAGATGACAGAGAGGTTGAGATTATCTGACAGAGACTGTAAAGCAGTCACTGGAAAAGTACTTCAACAAGCCATTATAAACATGTTCAAAAATACAGAAAGTTTCAGCAAGGAAACAGAAGACGTAATGAAGAAACAAATGGGAATTTTAGAACTGAAAAACGTAATAACTGAAAAAAAAACAGAACACCTCAAAGGATAAATTCAACAGCAGAATAGAATGGACTGAGGAAAGAATCATTGAACTTAAAGCTAGAACAATAGAAATTACCCAATCTGAGAGCAGGGAGAAAACAGACTGAAAGAAAAATGAACAAAGTCTCCGGGCCTTGTGAGACTCTAACAAAAGATCTAATATTCATGTCCTGTGACTCACAGAAGGAGAGGAGAAAAAAAGACAGGGGTAGAAAAGTACTCACAGAGATGATGGCTGAAAACTTCTCAAATTTGGCAAAAGAAATATCTCGGTGCTTTGTGACCACCTGGACAGGTGGGATAGGGAGGGTGGGAGGGAGGGAGATGCAAGAGGGAAGAGATATGGGAACATATGTATATTATAACTGATCCACTTTGTTATAAAGCAGAAACTAACACACCATTGTAAAGCAATTATACTCCAATAAAGATGTTAAAAAAAAAAAGAGAAATCCACAGCAAGACACATCACAATCAAATGTCTGAAAATTGAAGACAAAGAAAAATCTTGAAAGCAGCAAGAGAGAAACGACACATTACCTATAGGGGAAAAACAATTTAAATGACAATGGATTTCTCATCAGAAACCATGGAAGTCAGAAAGAAGTGACATGGCATTTTTTTCAAGTGCTGAAAGTGAAGAAATGTCAATAGAAACCCATAACCAGTGAAACTATCCTTCAAGAATGAAGGGAAAATGAAGTCATTCTCAGATGAAGAAAAGCTAACAGGATTTGTTACCAGGAAGCCTACTCTAAATGAATAACTATAGAAGTACTCTAATAAGAAAGAAAATGATAAAAGAAGGAACTCTGGAACACCAGGAATGAAGAAAGAACATGGTAGGAAAAAACACTGCTGAAAAAATAGGCTTTCCTTCTCCTCTTGAGTTTTCTAAATTTTCTTTAACGGTTGAAGCAAAAATTATAACACTGCCTGATATGGTTCTAAATGTAAGTATAGAAAATATTTAAGACAATTTTAAGTGGGGAGGGTAAAGAGACATAAAGAGAAATAAGATTTCTATACCTTACTCAAACTGGTAAAATGAAAAGCTATCCAGCTGTGATAAGTTATGTACATTTAATGCCATACCTAGAGCAACCACTAAAAAAGCCATACAGAGATACATTAAAGAATACTATAAATAAAATCAAACTGGAATTTAAAAAATGTTCAAGTAACCCACAGGCAGCAGGAAAAACCAAACAGGTAAATGAAAAACAGAGAGATCAAGCAGAAACAAAAAATAAAATGGCAGGCTTAAATTCTAACATATCACTAATTTCATTAATGTAAATGGTCTAAATATATAAAATAAAAGGCAGAGTTTAGCAGAATGGATTAGCAGTCATGAGCCTACTATATGCTATCTACAAGAAACTCACTTCAAATATAACCATTAAAGGATAGAAAAAGATATATCATGAAAATATTAATCAAAAGAACGCAAGACTAGCTGTATTAATGGCAAATAAAGTAGAATTCAGAACAAAGAAAATTACCAGAGACAGGCATTATATAATGACAAAAGGGTCAACCTATCAAGAAGATATTGCAGTCTTAAATGTGTAAGTGTCAAACAACAGAGCTGCAAAATATGTGAAGCAAAACCTGATAGAACTAAAGAGAGAAATCACAATTAGAGTTAGAGACTTCACGACCCCTCTCTTGACAATTGATAGATCAGCTAGATAGAAAATCAGTAAGGACATGTAATAACTCAACAACACCATCAGCCAACAGGATCTAGTAGTTATAGAACACGGTACAATGTACTTTGTTTTCAAAGAACCACAGAATATAGATAAGACAGACAATATCCTGGACTATAAAACAGACCACAACATTTAAAAAAACTTGAAACCATACAGAATAACAGAATGTGTTCTCAGAGCACAATGGAATCACACTAGAAATCAATAACAGAAAAATAATAGGAAATCTCCAGATACTTGAAAACGAAGAACAAATAATCCATGGGTCAAAGAGGAAGTTTCAAGAAAAATTTAAAAATATTGAACTGAATGAAAATAAAACATCACAATTTGTGGGATGCAGTTAAACCTAGTGCTGAGAGGGCAATTTATAGCACTAAATCTATATATTAGAGAAGAGGAAAAGATTCAAGTCAATAATTTAAGCTCCCACCTCAAGAACCTAGAAAAAAGAAGAGCAGGTAAACCCAAAGCAAGCAGAAGGAAGAAAATAATAAAGAAAATAGCAGAAATCAATGAAACTGAAAACAGAAAAAAAAAAATAGAGAAAATCGGTGAAACAAAGACTGGTTCCTTTGAAAACAGCAATAAAATTGACAAACTTCTAGCAAGACTGACAAAGTGAAAAGAAGTTAGCAATATTAGGAATGGGGGATATCACTACTGATTCTGCAGACATCAAAGGATAATAAAGGGATACTACTAACAATTCTACCCGTACAAATTTGACAATCTAGACAAAATAGACTGATGTTTTGAAAAACACTAACTACCACAACTTACCCAATATGAAATAGATAATTTTAATAGCTCTATAACTATTACAGAAATTAAATTCATAATTTCAAAAACTCCCCCAAAAGAAATTTCCAAGCACAGACGATTTCACTGGAGAATTCTATCAAGTTTAAAGAAGAATTAAGACCAATTCTACGTATTGTCTTCCAGAAAATAGAAGAAGAGGGAACATTTCCCAGTTCATTTTATTCAGTGAGTATTATCCTGATACCAAAACTAGGGAGTACTGAAAAAAAAGAAAAAAGAAAACCACAGACCAATATCATTCATGATTATAGACACAAAAATCTTTAACAAAATATTAGCAAATACAATTCAGCAATATACAAAATGAATTATATACTATGACCAAGTGGGGTTTATTGCAGGCTTGTAAGACTGGTTTAATATGAGGATATCAATCGATATCAGTAGGTTAAAGAGGAAAAATCAACTGATTGTATCAATGCAGAAAAAGCATTTAACAAAATTTAACACCTATTTGTGATTAAATACTCAGAATAACAGGAATAGAGGAGACCTTTCTCTATTTGATAAAGAGCACTACAAAAAACCAACAGGTAAAATTGTTCTTAATGGTGAAATTCTGAATGCTTTCCCCCTAAGATCAGAAACAAGGCAAGGATGTATACTCTTACCATTTTTATTTAGCACAGTTCTGGAAGTTCATTCCTGTGCAATAAGGCAAGAAAAGAAAATAAAAGACATTATGGACTGGAAAGGAAGAAATAAAACTGTCCGTATTTGCATACAACATGATTATTTACATAGAAAATCCCAAGGTATCTACAAAAATAATCCTGGAATAAGTGAGTTCAGCAAGGACACAGGATTCAAGTAAAGATACAAAAATTAATTGTATTTCTATATGCTAGCAATGAACTTATGGGCACTAAAATGTGAAAATACTGTTGAGGGAGTTCCTTGGAGTCCAGTGGTTAGGACTTGGTGTCTTCACTGCCATGGCCTGGGCTCAGTCCCTGGTCCAGGAACTAAGATCCTACAAGCTGCATGGCACAGCCGTGTATATATATATATATATATATACACACACATATATATGTATATACATATGTATGTATATATATATATACACACACACACATATATATATTATACTGTTTATAATAACTCAGAAAAGAAATATTTAGGTATAAGTCTAACAAAACGTACCGGAATTATATGCTAAGAACTACAAAATGCTGATAAAAGAAATCAAAGGAGATATAAATAACTGAAGAGACAAACTGTGTTCATGGATTGGAAGACTCAACATATTAAAGAAGTCAGTTCTCCCCAAACTGAGAACATTTGTATGTTCAATACAAATTTCTATCAAAATCCCAGCAAGATTTTTTTTATAAATATAGGTAAGATTATTCTAAAATTTATATCAAAAGACAAAAGTTTATATCAAAATAGTTAAAACAATTTTGAAAAGAGGAATAAAGTGGAAGAAATCAGTCTGCCTGATTTCAAGACAATATATAGCTATAATAAGGAAGTCTGTGTGGTACTGGCAGAGGGATAGGCACATTTGATTGATCAATTGAATAGAACTGAGAACTCAGACATAGACCCACACAAATAAGCCCAACTTATTTTTGATGGAGGTACAAAAGTAATTCAGTGGAGGAAAGGTAGCTTTTCAACAAATGATGCTGGAGCAATTGGATATCTATAGCCATAAAAATGAACCTCAACTTGTATCATACCTTATACAAAGATTAAAAATGGATCACGGCACTTATATGAGGAATCTAAAATATGACACAAATGAACTTATCTACAAAACACACACACAGACATAGAGAACAGACTTGTGATTGTCAAGGGGGAGAGGAAGTGGGATAGGGATGGATCAGGAGTTTGGGATTAGCAGATGCAAACTATTATATATAGAATGGATAAACAACAAGGTCCTACTGTATAGCACAGGGAACTATATTCAGTATCCTGGGATAAACCATAATGGAAAAGAATATGTAAAAGAATGTATATATATGTATAACTGAATCACTTTGCTGTACAGCAGAAACCAACACAACATTGTAAATCAACTATACTTGAATAAATACATTTAAAAAATGGATCATGGGTTTAAATGTAAAATGTACGCTATAAAACTTTTAGAAAAAATCATAGGAGAAAATCTTCGGGATCCAAGGCTAGGCAAAAAGTGCTAATGACATCAAAAGTATGATCCATAAAAGAAAACTTGATAAATTCGACTTCTTCACAATTGAAAAATTCTGCTCTGTGAAAGATCTTACGAGGATGAGAAAACAAGCCATAGATTGGAAGAACATATTTTCAAACTACATATCCAACAAAGACTAGTATCTAGAATACACAAAGAACTCTCAAAACTCAACAGAAAAACAAACCAATCTAATTAGAAAATGGGCCAAAGACATGAAGAGACATTTCACCTGAGTGGATATATAGATGACAAATAGGGCATGAAAAGATGTTCAACAACATTACCATTAGGGAAATGCAAATTAAGGCCACAATGTGATTACCTTGCACCCCCACCAGAATGGCTAAAATAAAAACTAGTGAGAACACTAATTGCTGGAGAAGATTCAGAGAAACTGGATCACTCAGACATTGCTGGTGGGAATGTAAAGCAGTACATGTTGGAAAACAACATTTCCAATGTTGGAAAACAATTTGGCAGTTTGTTAAAAAGACTAAACATGCAACTACCGTAGGACTGAGAAATTGTACTTTGAAGCATTTATCCCAGAGAAAAGAAGACTTACATTCACAGAAAAACCTGTCCGTGAATGTTGACGGCAGCTTGGTCATTATAGCTAAAACCTGGAGAAAACTCAGATGTCCCTCAATAGGTTAAACAAATTATGATACATCCATTCTATAGAATATAACTCAGCAATATAAAATAATAAACTGTTGATACAAATAACAACCTGGATGAATCTCCACAGAATTAGGCTGAGAAGAGCCAATCCCAGTCGGATTCCATTCATGTAACATTCTTGAAATGACAAAGCTATAGTAATCAAGAACAGATTAGTGGTTGCCAGGGGTTAAGGAGAGGTTGGGAGACAGGATGGAAGCGGGGGTGGCTATCAAACAGCAACATGAGGATCCTTGTGGTGACAGAAATATTCTGCAGCTTGACTGTTTTAGTGTCAATATGCTGGTGATGTTGCATTGTGCTTCTGTAAGATGTTACCGCTGGGAGGAACTGGGATCCCTTTGTGTTACTTCTTACAACTGCAAGGGAATCTACAATTACCTCAAAATTAAAAGTATAACTAAAAAATAGGTCTGATCCCTTTGCTGATGGGGTTTACAGTATTCTGGAGGAGAGAGGCATTAATTGAATCTCTATACAAACACAATATAAATTCAACTGTAATAATGCTTTAAAGAAGAGGCGTATAGTCCTGGGAGAACATATGATAGGTAGGGTGGGTGACTACATAATTTATTGCTCAAACTGGGACACTTCCGAGAGTGAACAGCGGTGCTATTAGTAATTAGGCTGGGAGAGTGTCCTGAACTGGGGCCCATGGTCACGCTAATGACAGGGGAGGGGCTCGAGGTCAGGGGAGGCTCCCTGAAGCAGGTGAAGCTAGACCTAGGATCTGGAGGGAGATGGAGAGTGAGTTAGGCAAGCAGGGAAGGGAGGAACAGCACAGGCAAAGATCCTGCGATGGGAGGGAGCCCGGGCCCCGTGGAAGCAGAAGCAGCGCGGCTTCTCCGCTTCTTGCATTGGCGCCTGAACGCCCTGCGTGGATAACAGCAGGAGGCTCCGGTTCCTGCGACCTCAGACGCAGTCTCTCTCAGGCCCGTGCTGGGTTGTAAACCACATGTTTGTTTCGAGGCTATATTTAGCTCCAGCTTTGCTCTCTCTGCCACCCTTGAACAATTTCCTAAGATCCGCCAGCTGCACTGCTCCTGATTCTGACTAGGGGGATGAGTGAAAGGGTCATGACCCCTGAGTATGGGGGCGGGAGGGCCACAGGCACATCCCATCCATACAGTACCTTCTCTGGCAGCAGCTTAAAGTGGCCTCGGGCCATCCTTGAGGGGTTCCCTCCCTTCTCCCGGGTGGGGTGCTTCCTCTGAGCAGCAGCCTCATCTCTCTCTGGCTCTTCTCACCCTGGGAGCCCTTCCCCCTGGTTTCTCCACCCAGACTTCTTAACTTGCTTCTCTTGTATCCAAACTTGCTCTTAGAAAATCTCCCAACCCAACGCTATTCTTAGCTTTGGAGGGTGCGTTTAAGCTCTCTGAGCATCTGTGTGGATCTGACCACCTCCCAGGACTCTGAAAAGATTAAATGAGGAGGGGTTGCATACCATCGTTCAGAGTCCCAGCACTGAGGTCAGCCACTGAGGCCTTTTCCATGAGATTATTTGCTCTCTAATTCTGCAGTCTCACCATGGGGGATAAAAGCTTTGACTTCTCATGAGGGAAATCCAGGCATCATCATCGGGCAGATGGAATATATGTTTTGCGGGGATGGAGGGAGGAATTAGAGAGAAGAGGTAGAGAGGGTCTAATAGTAATTTATTAAGTGCTTATTATGTGTCAGGCACTATTCAGACATTATGTCATTGGATCCTCAAAAAACGCATTGAGAAAGGAGCTACTGATATCTCATTTCACAGATGGGCAAGCCAAAGCTCAGAGGGGTTGCACACTTTCCCCAAAGTCACACACCTAGTACGGCAGAGCCAGGATCTGAACTCTGCTCTGCTTGGATCCAGAATCATTGTTTGCCCACTGGCCTCTGCCGTCTCCCTGGAAATCATGTCCCATCTCCAGTACCTGAAAGCTTAGCTGTCTGGTCTTTTTCTGTCTTCTCCCCAATGTTCCCACTGCCACCACCCAGGCACCTTTTCTCTCTCTCCTTCTCTAACCCTTCCCTCATCTTCTCTTTGCTTTTCCATTCCCCCCCCCAGTCCTATTTTCTTCTCTGCTATCTGGGCCTTAACCCACCAATGGTACCCCTGGGGGACAGGTCTGCTCTGCTAGGATGTATCTCATTGTCACTGCTGCCTGGAGTTTCCCATGGTTGTCTATTCTCCTTGTTAAACTTGGTAAGCATCTGGTGGTGTCTTTTTAAATGCAAATATTGTACTCCTGGGAAGGGTGCATTAAGACATCAACATTGAAGGATGAATTAGATGCTCCCTCTATATAAACTTTGCTGGGGAAGCACAGAGCTAGGAGTCATGGGAAAAGAAAAGGGAGGCTGGATGCAACAAAGACTCTCTAAGCATGTCCTGGGTTCCAGAGATCAGAACTGGGGGTTGGCTTGGGTCCAGTCTAAAGAGATGAGATCTGTAACTATATCGATGTCAACTACAACAGCAGGCCATGCCTTTCCTTTTGTGTCACCCTGTTAAGTTTGGTGCTTCCTGGCACATTCTCTCCTTTAATGCTCAAACTCAGTGAAGTGGGTTTTCTTTCCTCTGTCATAATCTTGAGACTTGTTAAAATTTCTCAGCTAACCCTGGGAAAACCAAGACTACATTTTAAATCCTCTCATGTCTTCATCTCCACCTCTCCTAGAAAATCCCCTGCTTTTCTACCATAAGATATTCTAATTAAATTGCTCAAATCTCCTTTCTGTCTTCCGTTCTCTCATTCCATTACTCTTTTATTCATTTGACAAGCATTTAGGAAGGATCTGTTAGGTTCATCAGGCACTAGGTTAAGTTTCACATATATTATTCATTTACCTCTGAAAACCATCCTATGGGGATGATGTTAGAATAGCTTTTAAAATGGAAAAACTGAATAATGCCTAATTGACCAATGCCCCAGCAATGGCACTCTGAAATCCATCACCATGTTAGTGCCCAGGCCATGCTTTCCACAGGTTGCTCCCAGCCACGACCAAGTGTGGCAGGGATACCACGGCAGGCCTGCTTCTGGGAGCTAGAAAACTACTTAGGGAGTGACTTTGGCTCAAGGACTCCCCCCTGTCTTGCCAGACTCTCTCAGAATGCACAGTTATCAAAGATTCGTTCACTCACCTTTCCTTCCTCCTTTCCCTCTTTCCTCCACAAGAGTCAGACATACATCTTGGGCTGATGGCTTTCCCAGCCACCACTCCTGGCTCCCTCTCATTCCCCCTTACAGGGCATTTACCTTCATCCATTTCTTGTAGGTCTAATACTGCTGTGGCGTGTGCTTCTTGTAAGACCTGGATTAACACACTTGCCTTAACAAAATACACTTCTGGTCTTTGTGGGTGAGGTCAGAACTTGGGCAAGAGGCTGATGTGGAAGCAAGTGTCCTCGTCCTTGTCTTCCTGTCTGCGGATTGTCTTTGAGATCCAGCAGGATGCAGCCTGTTCTGAGCCTGGGGACTTGTGCGCTGACCCAGGAGCATCTGGCAACGCTGCCCACTCCTCCTTTGTAAAACGCTCATTTCCCTTGCTTCCGTGATGCCACACTCTGTGGATTCCCCTCCAACCTCTCAAGCTGCCCTTTCTCAGGCTCATCTGTTTGTTCTCCTGGCTCATCCTCTCACCAAAGTCAAGGGTCTCAGTTGGAAGCTTTCATTTTCCATGCTGTCTTGAAGAGACCACCTTTTCTTTAAGAAATGCAGCATTGCTTTTAGAGCAATAGGGAGAAGAATAAAACAAAATCCTGTTTTCCTCCAAACCTTATTTTCCAATTGCATTCACCTCATTAGATTTTTTTGCCCTGCTTTTCTTTTGGAGACACGAGTGTGAGGAAAATGTTGACAAAGTTGCTGATGACTTTCAGTAGCTTAATGAGTATGTGCTTTCGTGGAGGTTGTTCATTTTCCACTGTTGACTTTACTTCTTCAAGCCTGAACTTGCTGCTTGTATGCAGGCCTGGAGTTCAATGACCACAGTTTTCTCTTCCTCGCTAGGGGGCGCCATTTAAAGACAAGGACGCCCCCAACCAAATCACCAGTCTCTTCTCAAACTGCTAGGCATGTTGTGGGAGCCACATGCCCAGTGAGTACCGGCTGCCAGCGTTAGTCCTCATGGTGTGTGCTTGGGTGGGAAGACAGGTGATGCAGCAGAAAGAACATTGGCTTTAGAGCCAGATAGGCCTGAATCCAAATATTGTCTAGGACATGTTATGTGATGCAGGGCAGGAAGCAGTGGGCATAGAAGACTTAGAGCCTGACGTAAAGAAAGCCCTTGCTAAATGTCAGTTTTCAGGTTGTTCTTTCTTGCCTTCTCTCCTCTGCTTTTCTTCTTTCTCCTCCACTTTTCCTCATCATAAATTCTTTGGTGGCTTTTGGGGCAAGATTCTTAATGTTACTGCCTACACCTGAGACTGCTGGGCAGATGGTCACCTGTGGTAGGGAATAGCATCAATCAAATATTAGAGCTTTTGCTTCTCTAGAAAGTGCACGTATGTTAAAAAGAACAGATGATAAGCAGTTGCAGCGGAAGTAGTATTATTTACATTCACCTGTTTCATCTTTGATTGCGCATTTATTGAGGGTCAGTGCTGTGCCAGAGACTGGGCCAGGTGCTGATACAGCATTCAGCAAATGGACACTTCTTGCTTTCATGAACACACAGTAGTAGGAAGTCCTGATTTCAGTGGTCTTCTAACTGCTTTTGTCTGCATTTCAGGTTTTGTTTTATAATCATTTGCCTCTGTAGAAATTCAGAGAGTTACAATGTGGACTGTTGTTTTGATGTTAATCAATTCATTAATTTCCTATTTAGTTCTAAAAAGGATATGAAGTGGTTTATCAACAATGCACAGACATAGTATGACTAAAGAGTATCAAACAAGAAAAACAAACAGTATTTAGTAAAAGGGGAGCAGAGGGTAAAGATCTTCTTCTGAAGACTGTTACAGCAAGTGAATGTGGTACTCAGCTTGACTGTCAAGACGTGAGAAGACACAGCCAGTTTTAAGAAAGTCTTTAAGATAGGATGTCAGCTCCACAGGAGAAATCCAAGTTTTTCCTGGCTCTAAGTTTTATGAGGAATTTGTCTTTAGAGCCTCATACGACTGCTGAACATGTTATAAAATATGAGAAACAGGCGTAATTGGAATGCTTCCCTGTACGTGCCGGCTATGGGTACTGATGGCAAGATATCTATTAGATTATTAACGGATTGGAAGAGTGTGTGTGCACGTGCACACGTGTGTTCGTGACATCAGGGAGAAAAAGTAAAGTTTCCCCAAGCATTATTTCACTGTGATGGTTAAAAAAAATAAAAACTGAAAGAAGCCATATTAAGGTGACATTTTTCTCCAGTTGTTTGTAACACGCATAGACACCCAGAGGGAAAATGCATTCTCAGTGAGGCCTTCTTTGTTCTCCCCACTGGGACTGGGTGAAGGCTAATCTTAGCTCTCAACCTGCCTTTCCCAGTTGAAGTAGGCATTATGCCAGCAAAGGAAATGGGAGCCCATTCTAACCCTAGCCCTGTCTTTTAAATTCTAAATCAATATTGGACAGCTCCCATCTTAGAGCAGGAAGACAAAGAGTTTGGTGATGATGATAATGAAGACGATGACGACCATGGTGGTGATAATAATGGATACAGTGTCAGGTACTATGGGATAGTGGGGGCAGGATTCTTGGAAGAGCTGGCATTTACATCAGACCAGAATGGAAATTGTGTCGGAGGACAGATTACAGGCTTAAGAAATACAGTAAGCAAGTTCATGGAGGTGAGAGTGCATGGAATCTTGGACACCATTCTGAAAAGTTTGGAGTTCATGGACGATAGTTGGTAATGAAGAGTTTTGAGGAGGGCAATCCACGACATAATCTTCCTTGTGTTTAAAAGGCTCTTTCTGCCAACAGTGTGGAGCTGTGCTGTCTAAAGCAATAGCCATTAGCCACCTTATTGAGCACTTGAAATGTAGGTAGTCCGAATTGAGATGCGCTGTAAGTGTAAAATACACACTGGATTTTGAAGACTTAGTACAAAAATATGTAAAAATACTTCAATTTTTATGTCGATTACAAGTTGAAATGAAAATATTTTGGATATATTCAGTTCCGTAAAGTATATTATGAACATTGATTTCATTAGTTTCTTTTTACTTTTTAAAATAAGGCTACTAGAATATTTTAAATTACCTACGTGGCTCACATTATATTTCTACTGGACAGCGCAGGTGGACAATGGGGAGGTCGGCTTGGTGAAGCAAAGAACTGAAGATAGGCATCTATAGCAAAGCCCTAGACCAGAGATGATGAGGGTCAGTTGTAAGGCAGTGACGCTGGGAATAGACAGGAGAGGACAGGTAAAAACGCTTTTTAAATAGGACTTGACACTGATTTTCCTGGATGTGGGGATTAAAAGAGGGAGGACTAAAGGTTGCATGTTAAATGTCTAGTCTGCCTAACTGAGGTGTTGGAGGATGGTTTTTAGAACTGGATGCGGATGGCTTTCAACAGGGATATGCAATGGGGAATTCGGATGTGAAGCCCACAAGAGAGGACACAGTGGGGTTGTAGATTGAGGAGTCACCAGCAAGAGGTGATAGTTGAAGAAGCACAGAAACGGGTGAGAACATGGGGTTTACTCATGGAGAGAAGGTAGGATGAGAGCCAGGCACAGAGGATTGCACAGAGGTTGGGGCTCCGAATTTAGGATGTGGAAGAAAGAAGAGAGGCTGGTGAACTTGACTAAGGATGGTCAGGGAGAACCCAGGAGACCCTGATGACATGTAAACCAAGGGAGATCTTTCCAAATGGAACACGTTTACAAATGCAGGAGGCAGAAGCTGTTGGGCCCACTGTCTCAGGGAGCCGCTGGTGGTGTTTGTTGGGACAGGCCTTTGATGAGTCACCTGAAGACAGATGTCAGATTGCAGAAAATCGAGACTGAAGATAGCAGGTGGATGTGCTAATGGATGGAAAAAGCTAAGAGGGGGAACTGGTGCAGGAAACTACGTGAAAATGTTGCACCTAGAGTCTTTCATCCATTTTTTCCCCAAACAAATATTTTATAGCCACATATCCATAAGTCCATCTCTAGGATCTGACCTTTCCGTGAGCTCTGTCTGGGTAGGGCTTCCTGCAAGTGGGAGAGAGAGAAGGGAGACCCCAGCCTTGCTCTTGCAGACAACTGCCCTCTGGGGGTCTGCAGGGAGCTTGGACACCATACCTCCACTGTGGGCTTGGGGCTTAGGAGGCCGTACCTTCCCCGGCTGTATGAGCCTCCCGTCCGGGAGCCCTGCCTAAGGGTCCAGACCCAGACCTTATACTCTGGCATCTACCAGCTCTGCTCAGAGCCCAAGCCGAGTGGAGGCTTCGCATCCCTCCCCAAGCCCCGAGCTTCGGCTTGGGCTGCAGCGCCGGGCCTTCCCCGGCAGGGGCGCTGGGAACCCGCGGATGGCCGGCTCCCTTCTAGCGTCTGATCCCGCGCCCACCTCAGCCTTCAGCGCTGGAACTTTTCTCCGGGCGAGTGGAAAAGCAAGTTCACGAGGGTGGGGCTCCTGGGAACCGCAGGTGGTCTACCTCCTTGGCAGGCTCAGATTCCCAGGCACCTTCTCTGCTTCCCGCATCCCTCTTGGCCCGCCCCTGGCGCTCGTTTGCCTCTTCTTTGCTCTCCCCTTTCTTTTTGCATCAATATCTCGCCTTCTCTCCACCACTTCATTATCTCCCGGCTGGTCTCCCGCTCCCTTTTCTCTTTCTCTAGCTCCCCCTTTGCCCCCCCCCCACCCCGCCTTAAACCTTCGCTCCACCTTTCTTTTCTTCCCTCTCCTTGCATTTCCCTCCCTCTCCCTCTGCTTTAACCATCTCCCACAAGGGAACTCTTCTGTCTAATCCAGAAGAGGAGGCCTTCACTCTCTCCAAGCTCCCTTCCTCCAACCTACTCCTTTCTTAGCAGTCCCTACTCCAGCTCCACGCGCCTAGGCCTTTTCAACCCCTAGAAATCCCGGGAGCTCCGCGGTGGCAGCGGCGGCAGCTGCACTACTTGCTTGTCCTCCTCGCCGGGGGCGGGGGGGGGCCTGTAAACTACATCTCGAGGCTGTCTTTGGGTTTAGCTTCCTCTCTCCAGCTCACCCAAAGTTTTCCGTTTCCTATGGGCACGAACGGTCCCAGCCGAGGCTGAGTTCCACGCACTCTGGCTCCGCTTCTGCAGCAGGGCACAGTGCGAACTGTTCATCAGGCCTGCGTGGCGCTGGGCCGGGGACCTTCAAGTGGCAGCCTGACACTTTGAACGAACTGAGCCCTTTCAGAGATTAATCTAAGGAGATGAGGGAGCAACCTCAAAATCGCAGGCGAAAGATGGGGGCTAGATCCTCCCGGTGGGAGAGACCCCTCTCGGCTACTCTCTTTCCTCAGCTCCGGGGCCGGCGCCTCCTAGTTCTATCCTCTAGCCCCTCGGGAGGCTCCGGGAACAACCCGGTTACGTCCGCTAGCGCTGGGGTACTATGGGTGCGTGGGGCGCCAGGAGGAGCGGGCTGTGCAGAACCGCCTGCCTGGCCTCGGTCTCAATCTTGCTTTTCAGACGACTCGCAGGTTCCTGGAAATGCAAACACAGCCCGTGCCTGATCCATGCTCGCCCACAGCCCGAGCGCACCCCTCCCTGCCTCACATCCCGTCGTTCACACTAACACGCACACATACGCGTGTGCAAATGCGCACGCACAGAGCTGCGCGCCCCCGCACACCCAGGCGCCCTTGGCTCAGCCAGGTACCCCCACCCTGGGCGCCCGCTGGCCCGCCAGCCTCGGGCGCACCCCTCGCTCCCCCTCACGCACGCGCACGCATGCACTCCCCGAGCCCCCGCACCGGGCGGAGGCACGCGGTGGGTGGGTGGGGGGGTGCGGAAGGGACAGGCCAGGGACCTGGGAGCGGAGTTCCCCAGTCCATCCCGCGCTCGCCTTCCGCCAACTGCGTTCCTGCGCGAAGGCTCCGGGCTCCCCTTTGGCTCCCCAACCCGAAGAGTTGGCGCTGAAAACACTTAACCCTCCTCCTCCTCCCTCGAGGCCCCCTAACCCTCCCTGCGCGCCATCTCCCACCCCCACAAAAGGCCCGGACGGTAACCCCCTAAACGCGGCCAGAAGCGGCTCCTAACTCTTCGCTGGGAGCAGGCTGGAGGCTGGGTTTTAGAGAGACCCTGGATTGGGGTCCGTCGCCAGCCACTCCTCCTGGATTGGGCTTCATTTTCATATTTTAAAAGAGGATTTTCGTATTCCCTTTGAATACTCCTTCTGAAAAAATTTCTGGAGGAGCTCGGTGGGAAAGATTTTGCGGGAATCTTGTTTTAAGAAAAAAAAAAAGCACCGAAAGGGCATTTCTTAATTTTTCTCGGGTTTTGGAATCGCCCCGTGGAGGAGACAGCAAGCCATCAAGAGCCGGGAAGGAAGAGTGGAGAGGACCAGCAAGGCGCACCAGGCCGAGCCACCTCCTTCCCGGCCGCCCCCTCCGCTCTCCCCCGACACACACTCGCTTGCTTGCTTACCGGCGCCTGCACACCCCTCACGCCGACCCGCACCTCGGCCGGGCGCCACACACTCGGCAGCCCGAGCCGCGGCAGCCGCAGCGGGATGGAGGCGGCGCGCACGGAGCGCCCCGCAGGCTGGCCCCGGGCGCCCTTGGCCCGGACCGGGCTCCTGCTCCTGTCGACGTGGGTCCTGGCCGGCGCTGAGATCACTTGGGACGCAACGGGCGGTCCTGGGCGCCTCGCGGCTCTGGCTTCGCGGTCCCCGGCGCTACCTCCTCTCTCGCTGCGGGCAGTGGCAAGCCAGTGGCCGGAGGAGCTGGCGAGTGTACGGAGAGGCGCCGCACTGGGGCGCCGGCCGGGACCAGAGCCACTGCCCCAGCCAGGCGGAGGCAGCGGCAGAAAGAAGCAGGGAGAAGCCGGAGGGCTGTTGCCGGCAGGCGCGCAGTGGGGACGGGGCATCTCGGCTCCTGGCAAGCCTGGCGGTACAAGGAGGAGTCGCCGGGCGCAGTCCCCCAGTGCCCTGGAACGCGGAGACACCCAGGCTACTGTCTTAGCCGATGGTTCCAAAGGAAGCCGGTCTCTGGCCAAGGGTCTCCGGGAGGAGGTGAAGGCACCACGGGCTGGGGGGTCGGCGGCCGAAGAGCTCCGGCTACCCAGCACCTCGTTCGCGCTGACCGGGGACTCGGCCCACAACCAAGCCATGGTGCACTGGTCGGGACACAACAGCAGCGTGAGTACCCACCCGGCGGCGGATCTCTCTGCCGAAAGCGAGGGAAAATGGGGGGGGGGGGAGCGGGAACGACGGGCAGATAGTTGCTCTTGGTCTAGGTGGAGGCAGGGGCAGGGGGGCTCCTCGACTTTTAGACAGACTGGTTCATCCCTCTTTCCCCACACCCCCAACAGGTTAGTGGAGTTTGTTGTATGACAGCCTGTGCTTTTGTTTACCGGAGACCCTAGGATTGGGGCCGCCCGGAGGGGAGAGGAAGAAGAGGTCCTTTACGGGATCAGTGCCCACTTTCTCTGGTACTTGGCTTGGAGAGTCAGTTTTCCTGTCGTGGGTGTGTGTGAATTCTTGGGTGAGGACACATTGATTTGGGGAAAGAACCGCTGGATAGACTGACGGGTTTCTGCGACTGCCCGGGCTTCCCCCCTTTCCCCTCCAATCACGCGAAGGAAAGCCAGGAGGCTGAGGCCACTCGGACTCTGGTACTCCTGTCCCCCGGGCTAGGATGCTGCCTCGGGCTCCAGGCGCACTTTCTCCCAGCCTTAGGGGAGGCTGGGCCTTCAGGCAACACTGATTCCCCCTTCAAAACCCAGGCAGCATACAGCTGATTCACTTTGTTAGTTATACAGGAGAAACTAACACAACACTGTAAAGCAATTATATTCCAATAAAGATGTTAAGAATAAAAAAGAATAAAAAACCCAGGCAGCTGCCCCGAAAAGCTATAGGAGGGGCAGAAAAAAAAGTTTAAAGTGTGAAGTGAAATTCAACACCCGTCCTGCACCCCTCGTTCTCACGCATGCACAAGCACACGTAAGTCGCTGAGCAAAATACTTGCCCCGGCCGCTGAGTCCTGCAACGACAAACTCGCCAAGTGGAGTTGGGTCCCGGTGCTTTCTGTGCACCTCTCCACGCCTCTCTCTCCGCTGCCAGGTTAACCTGGAAGCTGCTGTTCGAGAGGTGGCGCCCTGGAGTCCACGCCGGCGGCTCCGGCGCCCGCGGCCAGGCACCGGGCGCAGAGTACCGTCTGCGTAGCCCGCAGCTCGGGCCGGAGGAGCTCCCCACCCTACCCCCCAGCTGGCAGCCAGCGCGTGCAGTCCAGCCCAGGATCCGCGGGGGATGGCCCTCGGGGAAGAGAGGGGACGGCCTCCGACGATTTACTCCACTCCCCTGCCTTCCTCGGCCCCCACTTCAGCCAGTCCTGCAAAAATCCTTTCCTCATCTCTGGCTCTGAGGATCAGATCAGAGCCCGGCACTGGGCAGAGTCTGGAGGATGACAGATGTCTGTACTGGCAGCTTTGGGGAACTCATTTGATGGGAAAGCACAGCCCCCGCTCCCTTTATATTTCTCTTCATGACTGACATTAAAGATTTCCCTGGGAAATTTTGGCCTTATTTTAACGGGGCCTGGGGGGTGTCACGGGGGTGAGTGGTGAATAACAGGAAAGCCAGAAGTCCGCAGAGAGCAGCACATCAGCAATACCGAGCACAGATTTCCTGGTTCTTACTGACACACAGCACCACGCAGGCAGCCCAGCCTGGGTTGGAAGCATTTGGGCAGTGCAGCTTACCAGCAGCGTCGCGGCTGACTCTACCTGCCTCCAGTGAAGGCCCCCCATAGCTTCGCAGTGGACAGCTCTGGACTTGGGCGGTGGGCAGCGTGTGCCTTTGGAGGGATGGGTGATTGAGGACTTACAAGTCCCGGAAGGACTGTGTGTGTGTGTGTGTGTGTGTGTGTGTGTGTGTGTGGAGAGAGAGAGAGAGAGAGAGAGAGAGAGAGGGAGAGAGAGGTAATTCTCTGACCGCAGGGATTGTGATTCTCAACTTCCTTCTAGTTTGATAGTGAGGAATTGTGTGTATGTGTGTTATTTTGTTCGTGTTCTTACTCCACGAGGAGGATGGACAGGATGTGTGGAAGTAAATGTACCCCTAGGAGAAGGAGGAGGTGATATCTTCACATATCTGTGATTTTAACACTGCCACATTTGGACAATATAAATTCACTCTGTCTAAAGAGTTTTTTTATGTTTCTGCTTTTATTTTAAGGTTCATTTTCGTGTGTTGACAAATTCCCCGAAGATGGGAAGTTAAAGAGTGCTTTCTGCAAGTAGTAATTAAATGTGCATGGCTTTCTCTGCCCATCTTCAAGGCAGTTATACAGCAGAGGAAGTGAGGGGGCAAGTTTAGCCCTATACCCCCCAGGGAAATGGCTCTTCAGTTAAAAGGGGGTGCAGAGGGCCTGAGGAGTTGGCCTTGGGGTCCTTAGTGACAGTGATACGATTTGGGCAGTTCATTAATAGCTCCTCAGGGGTTCATTGGTTGTGCTTATGGCTAGTCTTACTGTCCAAGCAAAGGACAAGGCAGCACAGGTGAGTGCAGGGACCCCATGGTGTCTACTCTCTCTGGTCCAGAGAGTTACTGCCTCTTTAGCTTTTGGGCTGGACCTGCCTCTTTTGATGATGCTTCACAGGCAATTCCAGCGAGAAGGGCTTCTTTGAGTGTACGTCTGTGCTGCTTTGAGGAAGACAAGGAAACAGGTTAACATGGGCCTGCCTTTGAGAGACTTTAAGGAAACAACCCTGGGGGAGGAGCTAGGAAACCAGTTTCTGCAACATTACCCAGTTGGTTTCTTTCTCCCCTCCTCCTTTCCTGAGGATAGCAAAAGAAGGCGCTGTTAAAATAAAGCCAGGGGGCTTCCCTGGTGGCGCAGTGGTTGGGAGTCCGCCTGCCGATGCAGGGGACACGGGTTCATGCCCTGGTCTGGGAGGATCCCACATGCCGTGGAGCGACTGGGCCTGTGAGCCATGGCCGCTGAGCCTGCGCGTCCAGAGCCTGTGCTCCGCAACGGGAGAGGCCACAACAGTGAGACGCCCGCGTACCGCAAAAGATAATAAGTAAATAAAAGTAAAGCCAGGGTGAGGAGTGATGCAGATGATGTTCCTTCTGGAAGTTCCCTTTATCGTTGGTTTCAAAGTGGTTGGAGATGTCCCCAAGGCAGAGAACATGGGTCCTTGCACCAAGCTCTTTTGACATGAAAAGAGAATTCCATCTTCCCTTCCGACATAAAGGGTGTTAAACATGTCCTTCTCTGGGAAGGCCACCAGTTTAATTGTTAACACATTGTGAGGCTTCCCGCTCTCCCTCCAAGTGCCTCTGGTGGACCTCATTCCTGGCGTGAGGTCCTTTTTGGGGAGAGTTTCCAGTTACCCCGTATAATGGAAAATTGAACTCCACTCTGGCCGTTTGCGTTCAGGCATAAGGAAGTGGACATGCAAGGGAAGCACCTCCACCCCACACTATGTGCCCTGCATGTGCCCAGGGGCTGAGAGTCTCCTTCTAGGCTTGAGTCACATATTCACTTTGGTCCCAGGAGTGGGGTGGGATAGCTTGGAGGGCAATGGGGGAGGCGCCCAGCAGGCTTGAGCCAGGAGGGGATGGAGTCTGGGTCCCCCTCTGACCTTTCTTGCCCTGCCAGGTGTTTCGGGGGAGAGGTGAGTGGGCTTGAGTTTGGAGCCTGTACTCTGCCTTATCCATTGGGCCACCAGGGCTGACTGGAGCCTATATTCTGGAAGAGCGATTTGCCTTTCTCTCTGGTTGTCTCCAGCTGAGATCCTGGTGATTGATGGGCTAGAGAGTGTTTCACAAACACCCAAAGGGAGTCCAGACCCTGTGGTTGACAGGGACACAGAAAAACACATCATTCTGCTCTTCTCCTTCAAAAGAAGAAAGGCGCCTCCTTGCTTGGTCAGTGAGTTGGCAAATGGCTCTGGAGAGTGGAAAGCTGTGAAGACAACAGCCCACTTTCTGGGCCCCCTCGGCATTGTAAGCCTTGATGGGGATCCCCTGTTCTGGTGCTGAGGTGAGAGTGCTGCACCCTCCCATAGATTGATCCCTGATACCTTTCCTGCAGCTCATTCCCAGAGACAGCGATTTGCAGGCTGCTACCCCTGCAGTGTGTCTGGTTGGAAGGACTTGCCAGATAATATTCAATTCATGTGCCCAGCTCTGCACCTTGGTGAAGAGAAACAGGGAGATGCTGATAACCCGGCATCCTTACCCTGCTAGCAGGGGGAACGCACAGACTCTCCCAGGCACGATTTCATACCCTTAACTAATTCAGCTGGACGGTGTTCTAAAATATTTACTCTTAATGTGCAAAATAGTGACAGATTTGATCAGATTAATTGTGTTTCACTCACTGGAGCATCTAATTGTGGCTCCCAAACAGATTTTTCAAATAGCTTTTGGCTGGGTTGTCTAACCTCGTCCCCGCTCTCAGTCCCCGTGTCACGATGTCTTAATGCATTTTGCCTTCTCAGAGGCTTAATAAAGAAGCCTGCCACAAGCTCCATATCAAAAAAACAAACAACCCGATCCAGAAATGGGGAGAAGACCTAAATAGACATTTCTCCAAAGAAGATATACAGACTGCCAACAAACACATGAAAGAATGCTCAGCATCATTAATCATTAGAGAAATGCAAATCAAAGCTACAATGAGGAATCACCTCACACCAGTCAGAATGGCCATCATCAAAAAATCTACAAACAATAAATGCTAGAGAGGGTGTGGAGAAAAGGGAGCCCTCTTGCACTGTTGGTGGGAATGTAAATTGATACAGCCACTATGGAGAACAGTATGGAGGTTCCTTAAAAAACTAAAAATAAAACAACCATACGACCCAGCAATCCCACTACTGGGTATATACCCAGAGAAAACCATAATTCAAAGAGAGTCATGTACCACAATGTTCATTGCAGCTCTATCTACAGTAGCCAGGACATGGAAGCAACCTAAGTGTCCATCAATAGATGAATGGATAAAGAAGATGTGGTACATATATACAATGGAATATTAGCCATAAAAAGAAACGAAATTGAGTTATTTGTAGTGAGGTGGATGGACCTAGAGTCTGTCATACAGAGTGAAGTAAGTCAGAAAGAGAAAAACAAATACCGTATGCTACCACATATATATGGAATCTAAAAAAAAAGGTTCTGAAGAACCTAGGGGCAGGACAGGAATAACAACACAGACGTAGAGAATGGACTTGAGCACACAGGGAGGGGGAAGGGACGAAGCTGGAATGAAGTGAGAGAGTGGCATGGACATATATACACTACCAAATGTAAAATGGATAGCTAGTGGGAAGCAGCCGCATAGCACAGGGAGATCAGCTCGGTGCTTTGTGACCACCTAGAGGGGTGGGATAGGGAGGGTGGGAGGGAGACGCAAGAGGGGGGAGATATGGGGATATATGTATATGTATAACTGATTCACTTTGTTATACAGCAGAAATTAACACACCCTTGTAAAGCAATTATACTCCAATAAAGATGTTAAAAAAAAAAAAAAGCCTGCCACAGAAGCTGTTCTTCAGGGGTTTGCCAAAAAGAATCTGTTTTTAATTAATATCACAAGGGGAGCCACCTCAGCGGAGATGTAGCTGGGAAATGCAGGGGACATAACAGCAGTAACTGCCCCTGGTCACCGTAGGCCGGGGGTGGTGAGTGGAGGGGCCGCACGCCGGCTGTTTGTCTGCTCTGCCTTTTCTCTGATGGCCCGGTTACAGGGAGTGATTTGCTTCTCAGATCCTGCAGTGATTTCCAAGGTAAGCAGAAGTTGCAGACTCCTTAATTGGGAGGCCCAATTTAATGATGGCAGAAATGCAGCGGTTGGAACTCGCTTTGTAGTTGGCAGAGAAGGAGCGCGGGAAGTGGCGTCTCAGATTGTGTTGGATTTAAGGGAAGGGAGTTGTGTGGCAGGAAGGCTGAGGAGGGAGCGGGGGCAGAAGGGAGAACTGCTCTTTCCTCGGCTGTGTAAATCCTCCTGTAACTGGGGACACTTTGGAACCGGGTGATCGTCCTCTAGGGAGCAGAGAGGTGTGACGAAGCTGGATGGCTGAAACAGGAGGGTGTGTCTGGAGGGTTTATCCAAGGCCAGGTACACCAAGGCCTGGGGGCTGGACTCGCCTGTTGATTTCCTGCTTCCTTTGGCCTCTTGGCTGGCTTGAGACACTTCCGTATGAGGAGAAAATGTCAAAGGATGAATCTTCAGCAAGTTTGGGGGAAAAGAGGTCTTGTGAAGTTGGAGGTGGAAAGTCTAGCATGCCAGTGCCTGGTGGGCCACTTTGGGTAAGCAGCAGTGGCACTATGGGATGGATGGCCTTCAGCTAACCATGGTCATCCCCCTGTTGTGGTGGGTTACTGAGAGAAGGGTCTGGATGCTGCTCTGACTTTGTTGGCAGAGAGTGGAGATGAGAGAGCTCTGCTTTACACGCAGTAGAGAAACTCAACTGTGTTTGACCAAGTTGGTGAATGAGTGAGACCCAAGTCTCATTGAGCAGAGGCTATGGAGGGATTGAAAACCCTTGTCCCTTGGGATAGCGATGATTCCTTTCTCAGGTTGTTCATAACTTGACAGGTCCTATAATCAGGAGCATTTCACCCAGGACGTCTTCGTTCTCGCTTGAGTACCTGTAGCCTCTTGAATTAAACTCCAGAGTCCTTTCGCCTGCCATTCAAGGCTCTTCACTGCGTATGTCCTGGATCTGCTTCTCCAACTCTGCATCTGACTTTTCCCTGATGGGCCCCTTCACTCTAGCCAAGGCAGCCCCTTCGTTGTCCCAGACCCCTTCTTGACTCAAGCCTTTGCTCTTAAGGTCTCCTCCACTCAGGATACCCCTCTTCCTCTATTCAGATGCACCCGTTACTCATGGCTCAGTTTAAGATTCAAACATGCTTCTCTATAGAACCTTTCTTAGAAGCATTTATTTTTCTTTCTCCTAACTGTTTATAGAATTTACAGCCTGTACCACACATTTGATTATGTTTAGTTTGCATTTGGTTATTTTATGAGTGTTTTGAAGGTGAGGGATGAGGGATACAATGCTTACACCAGCATCTCACCCCCACACCTGCTGTGAGTTCTGCTTTTCTCATGGGTGCCTTGTGACCTGTGGCCCGGTGCTTGGCACGTAGCTCAGTACATACTTGCTGAGCTGACCCTGGGAACTGGACAGTGCCCTAGCTGCCCGGGGAGGATGGCTGACACTGTCTCTTCATAGCACTGAGTTTAAACACCTGGCTTATTATTTTATATACAACTTTTAACATAAGATGTAGAGGCATCTCTACCCCACTTAGTAAGAGGATGGAGATAGGGACGAGTCAACAATCCTGGCTTCTTCCTCATGTGCTTCAGAGATCACATGGACTCACATAAGATATTCAGCCATTTGCCAAGTGTTCACTATGTGTGTGGCAGTGTTTTGGGGACTGTGGGGTTGGTAGGGCAGTGATGGAGGGCGAGACAAAGAAGGATAAGACAGCATTTGCCTCAAGGTCCTTCTAATATGCTTTGGGTATAAGGCTGCTCTTCTGTAAAGTTAAATAACACATGACAACAAGACAGATATCACGGGGTGATGTGTGGTTAATTGTCAAGTGGTCGTTTCAGGCTATGAGCTCAGAGGAGAGGGGATCACTGTGGGAGATGCTACAAGCATCTGAGACCGACAGAACGTCAAGGCTGGAAGTGCACTAGGGAATCGTTTTCATTACATCATTCAGCATAGAGATGAAGGGCATGAGGCTCAGACAGAAACATGGTACCCTGTAGCGTGGACTCTCTCCTGGTCTTTCTCTCTGTAGCCATCCCCTATGCACTCCTGGTTTTCTCCTTTCTCCTTGCTTTTACAGACCATTTTCCTTCTAAGAGGACTCATTTTCATTCCAGTGAGGTAGGGTGCTGCCCATTTTATAGGTAGGATAGAGTGAGGCCTAGTATGAGTATACACAAGGCTAGCCAGAGAGGCTTAGGAATAGGTTCCTCCCTCCTGTTTCCTGACTGTGTCCTATGGCCATCCTGACTACCCACACAGTGGCTGCAGACAGTAAGTACCAGCTGCTTATATGTACAATCTGTGTCTTACTAACTGTTGTTAATGGGGGCCTTTTGTGAGTCACCTTGTTGAGTCAGTGAGTGAACCAAGCCTGGTTGCGTCATCAGGAACATTTTCGCTCATTTATTTTGATCAGTGTAGTTTGGTTTTAATTATTTATGGAGGGCTTCCCTGGTGACGCAGTGGTTGAGAGTCCGCCTGCCGATGCAGGGGACGCAGGTTCGTGCCCCGGTCCGGGAAGATCCCACATGCCGCGGAGCGGCTGGGCCCGTGAGCCATGGCCGCTGAGCCTGCGCGTCCGGAGCCTGTGCTCCGCAACGGCAGAGGCCACAACAGTGAGAGGCCCGCGTACCGGTAAAAAAAAAAAAAAAAAAAATAATTTATGGAAATGCTGTTCTTTATAGTATGCTAATCAACATACTATAGTAAATTTCCAAAAAGTAATGGAGTCTAAGAACTTCAGGATTGCACAGATAGTTTTCTGCTCTTAACTCCTTGCTGCGGAGCAGAAGAAACCATTCCTACTGGGCTGGGGTGAGAGGACCCGGAGCTAGTCTTTTAGGACTGTTGGTGAGCAAATCTGTGCCCATTGCTACACAGGGGCCTGGTACTTGGCCTGTGCTGGAAGAGAACCTAGTTTAGGGGAAACGTTGAACATAGTTATATAGGGTCATCAAGGATCTTGTTAGGTTGTAGGTTATTTACCCTGGGTATGATTGTATGACTTGTGTGAATTCATACTTGTGGAGGGTTTTCATCATGAATGCCATCCTCTTCAGGATATATTAGGAACAGAGGTAGACTGGGAACAAGGAACAAAGCCATACAGTAAACAGGAGCAAGGATTCTGGGGCTGGATGCCTGCGTTTGAATCCTGCCTCTGTCTCTCTCTCCTTCTCTCTCTCTCTCTTTTTTAAGTTTAATTTAGTCTTAACAAAATTGAAATATAGTTGCTGTACAGTATTATATAGGTTACAGGTATACAATATTGTGATTCACAGTTTTTAAAGGTTATCCTCCATTAATAGTTATTATAAAATATTGGCTACCTTCCCTGTGTTGAACAGTAAGTATATCCTTGTAGCTTATTTTATACCTAATAGTTTGTACCTCTTACTCCGCTCTCCCTATATTGCCCCTCCCCACTTCCCTCTCCCCACTGGGAGCCACTAGTTTGTTCTCTATATCTGTGAGTCTGCTTCTCTTTTGTTATATTTACTAATTTGTTATATATTTTTAGATTCCACATATAAGTGATGTCATACACCATTTGTCTTTCTCTGACTTACTTCACCTAGCATAATACCCTCTAAGTCCATCCATGTTGCCTGCAAATGGCAAAATTTCATTCTTCTTTATGGCTGAGTAGTATTTCATTGTGTATGTATATATGTATATATACCACACTTTCTTTATCCACTCATCTGTTGATGGACACTTAGGTTGCTTCCATGTCTTAGCAATTATAAATAATGCTGCTGTGAACATTGGGGTGCATGTATCTTTTCGAATTAGTGTTTTTGGCTTTTTTTGGATATATACCCAGGAGTGAGATTTCTGGGTCATATGATAGTTCTATTTTTAGTTTTTTGAGGAAGCTCCATATTGTTTTCCACGGTGGCTGTACCAATTTACATTCCCAACAACAGTGTAGTATTTGTTGTCTTTTTCATGACAGCCACTCTGACAGGTGTGAGATGATACCTCATTGTGTTTTGATTTGCATTTCCCTAATGATTAGTGATGTTGAGCATCTTCTCATGTGCCCATTGGCCATCTGCCTGTCTTCTTTGGAGAAATGTCTATTCAGTTATCCCGCCCATTTTTTTTTTTTTTCTGCCCATTTTTAAATTGGGTTGTCTGCCTCTGTCTCTTAATAGCTGTGTGACATTGGGCAAGTTGTCACCCTCTCTTGTCTAGTTTTTCATCTCCAAAAGGGAGTGATAATAATAGTACCTCTCACACTGGGCTATTTTAATGTTTAAATAAGATATTGTACATAGCAAAGTGTTTAAAAGAAATGCCTGACCTGTAGTTAGTCCTCCAGATATTTTAGTTAGTTTAGTTGTTATTCTTATATTAGAAGGGGTTTTCTCTTCATTTGCAGATGGAAACACGGAAGCAGAGGAAGGAGGTACTTGCCCCAAGTTTCCCAATGAGCTGATCGCAAAGCCCTTGGCTACAACCCAGTTCTCAGTGAGATGCTCATTTCAGCCACCTCCCATAGTGCATGTCCTGACTCAGACGAGTCTTTGTGTGTCTGCCTTCTGTGTCATGCTAAGGGAAACAGTGAAGGAGGGAAGTGTGAGTGGCTGGGGACCTGGCTGCTTGAAACTCATACTCAGAATTTGTAATAGAAATGGTTAGAAGCAGGTGCTTAGAGTCAGGTTAACGATTGTACTAACAGACAGCTAATAAGTGGAACGTTTTTTCAGGGCTTTTATTGAGTGGAGTTTTGAGAAAGGCCTCCAGAAAGATGAAGAGTAGCTTCTCTTGGCTTGGGCACCCATGACTACACCTCACAGCTAATCATGGAAGACTTCTTGAAGGAAGTGAGTGAAATGTGTGGCTTTCATAGAAAATAGGAGAACACAGGGCTGCTGGGACTGGTGCACCAGAAAGGCCTGGAGTGCCAAAGACTCATTTCATCCACGTCGTGGGAGGGACCTTGGTGTTCAAGGTTTGTTTCTCCTTTCCATCTCCTACCTCTGCTTTGTGCCTGGCATGAAATGGGGATATCCGTGGCTGGAGCTCTCTGCATAATATCTGCAGCCTCTTTCCCAGAATTATCATATTGGCCAAACCCATGAATATTTTGTAATAATCCACGACCATCGAGGTACAGGTTTGTACCTGCCTGTACCCTTTTTGCCTGTACCCTGTGCACTTCGAGTGGAACCTGAGATCCCTACACAGACACTAGAGGGAGTGTTGCCCTGGGAAAGAAGTGAAAATAAATAGGATGAAATAATGAAACAAATACTGCATGAGGAATTGTTCCAAGGGAGTGGAGAAGAGCGGTGGTAGCCTGCAGGTTCATTGTGTGAGGGCTGGTCTGGTGACCCATAGATGAACAATTGATTAGCAACTGTGCAGTTGAGTCCTGGGGGACTGATCACTCAGCCCCTTCCCGCAGAAAAAAGGAAATGGATGTTTTGTACAAATACAGCCGTTCTGCTGTCCATTCAACCCATAAATGACTCAACTAAGACTCCAGACGTAAATGCAGCCAGAAGTGATGCTCAGGCTTGGGTCTTCCATCTCTTCTGCACGTTCTGCCTTTGGGCTCCCTCACTTTCTTGGGCATCGTGGTCAGTTAATATGAGCTTATTGAGTTGAATGACCTAAGTACTTTCTTAAAGACTTAAAACTGCCTGGGTAAAGAATGCGTGTCTTGGGAATGGGGAAGAATCTGGCTGCTTCTTGCTGCCTCCAGGCCTAGGGTCTGCATCCCTGGGACATCACAATGGCCTCTCACCCGTTCCCAGGTCCCGTGTACCTGACTCAGTCATCTCTAAGCCTTTTTGGCATCTATGTGAGGTAAGCAGTTTCTCTTCCAGATGGGTAGAATCAGGTTAAAGAGTACACTGCTGCGTAAGAAATGAACTTTTTCCTTTTGAAATCTGTTCTCAGTGGGAGACGGAGAACAATTATGGAGTTGAACATTTTTTTCAGTTGCTCAAGCTGCCATATCTGAATGTGATTACACGTACTGGGGGAACTCGTTACGGTAAGTTTTGAGGCCATGGTACTGGAGATACAGAGAAGCTTGTTTACCAGGGTGGAGGCAGGTAGAGGAAAGAATCTTTAGAGGCAAAAGAGTTGCTCATATAACTGTGTTGCTTTCAGTGTTATCTGTGCTTGAAAGCAAACTTTTCACTGGAAGATTTCTCAAAACTCAGACATTTTTCTTCTGTTATGGGAAGGCCCCCAAGCAACAGTGATTTCAAACAAGTCTCTGAGCCTTAGTTTCACTGGCTGTAAAATGAGAATAATACTGGGATGCTGTGAATCTTACAGATAATACTCTGAAGGGGTTAGCATAGTAGGCTATTACACTGGTTAAAAAATGTTAGTTCTCATTATTGTCTAGGCATGAAATGGGGTAGGTTGAGTGTCTGTCCTTTTGTAGTGGATATGTTGGTACCCTGCCCACATGCCCTCTGCACTTGCCATCTGTCTGCAATCTGGCCTGACTTCTAACCACCAGCACCAGGGACTGTGTGCCCACTGGGGCTTTCTTTGATTACACAGGTGCAGGCTGGAAGCATTAGGGAATTGATTTCCATCAAGGAGTAGGGAGCAACCACTTGACAATGACTGTTGGAAGCTGGTGGATAAATACCCCAGCTCCCTTGCCCTTTGGGGGGGGGTAACTCTGAAGCTTGTTTTCTACACCATCTCCCAGAGCCACCAGTGGGATTAAGCCCCAGTTGCCTAAGGTGGTAACTTGCTTGCTTTATTGGCTACCTTCCCATCCCTATCTCCTTTCTCTACCCCACAGTCAGTATCACCTGGGATCACCTACCAGCTAAACTACACTTGACCCTTCAACAATGTGGGGTTAGGGACATGGCCCTCCACACAGTCAAAAATCTGTGTATGACTTTACAGTTGGCCCTCCAGTATGTGAAGTTCCATGTCCGGGGATTCAACCAACCAACTTACAGACAGGCAGAGAGAAAGAATAACTTCTTACTCTTCCTTTGTGTTCTCTTCAGGCCTTCAGTGGGTTGAATGAGGCCCACCCACATTGGGAGGGCAATCTGCTTTACTTAGTCTACCAATTCATATGTTAAACTCATCCAGAAACACCTTCACAGACACACTTAGTATAATGTTTGACCAAATTTCTGGACACTCCGTGGCACAGTCAGGTTAACACATAAAATTATCCATCACACCAAATCAGGAATTTCCCTCATCTCTTTAAAAATTCTGCATCAGGCCTTACCATGGTACATACTGCGTATAGAGAGGGAAATGGAGTCACTGACCCTAGTTGTGAGAGGGTCTTCCTTTTGGGTTGGCACCTTCCAGAAGGAAGGAGCTCAGGTTATATTGAGTGGCACGAATATGGCATTGGGGCTTTGAGGAGGGAACACACACCCAAATTAGTTTTCACTGTCATTTCTCAGAGCCAAAGAGCTCCTCCCCATCCCAGGGCATGTGCTTGGTCTTCACAATACATCGTCTCCCTCAAATTTGGACCTCTACCTGCTGACGGACAGTCTCTCACCTAAGAATAAGGTGTGATTCTTTTTTTCTTAGACTTTGTCCAGGTTTTGGCAGGAAGCAGCTGAGCTTACAGTTGGTACCTTCCCTTCTGAGACATCCTTAGTGAGGGGCATCACGAGAGGTTGGAAAGAATATTGGCCTGGGAGTTGGGATGTCTAGATGGCCTCCTGGTTTACATTCACTCTCTTCAGCAAGTCACATGTTTCTTAGGTGTAAGAGAAAGAAGACTCTTCCAGGTATAGTAGCTTATTATGTCTGTGAGTAAAAAAAATTTTAATGGGCTCATTAGTAAGGAAAGGGTCTAGAACTATGATTAAAAAATACTGGAGAATGCTTTTTTCAAGCACGTATAAATTTGGTCTTATCCAATGCAGATGTACTTACTTTCATTCATTCATTCATTCAGCAATTTGTTTGCTTAGTGTGATGCTAATTAAGTTATTTGGATTTTCTGGGGTTCAGTTTCCTTACCTATAAAATGAAAGCGTCACTTATGCAACTCTTGATTCAGGCCCATCTCACCACAAGCTAGATAAGGTATTACGTCAGTCATTTCTTTACGTGTGAAATGGGGACAATTCTATTTGCTCCCCTTATGTCACAGTTAAATAATGAGCTACTGCACCTGTCAGCCTTTTGAAAAGAGTGCTTTTCAAAGCGCTGTGAACGGAGCCGTATGAGCAGGGGGCGATATGAACTCACGGTATTAGTTCACATTACTTCTCCTTTATTCCTTGAGTAGCTGGAGGTCCTTCCATGGCAGATTTGAGACCACGTGTTTCTTTTGCCTTCTCCCAGCACAAATGAAACACTATCATTAGCACACAAACCGTGGTGTTAAAAAGCTCGAGATTCTTATTCCAGGCGTGATGTACAATTTATTTCAAGTCACAACTGATATAATAAAAGTCTCAGATGGGAGTGTAATTTGATGTTTAAAAAAAACAACAACATTTGTTTCAGGACTTGACCTGTATTGATTGCTCTGCCTTAGTCCTTTCAGACAATATGAAGTGTTTGAGGAGCATCTACTATATGCCTAGTGATGCAGGATGTGCAAAAGAGTGCACCATGGCTTCGTTCCTATTGGTGAGGCCTGTGATGCCGACGGGATACCCAAAAAGCTTATAGTCTTGTGTGTGGAAATCACATTATTAGACTAATATTGCAAAGAACAATGTGAGATCACGTAAAATACGTGCTGAATTTGAGCATTCTTAGGAAATACATTGAATGTAATCAAGACCACAGTAAATGGAAACTAATAACATGTTTACAATATTATGGTTGTTTTATTATCTACCAAAAAATCCAGTAGCATGATTAGAAATAGATGGAATCCTCACGACTAAATCCGTGTCACTTGATGAGAAGTGTTCTGAGCTTTGAGGTCAAATCGATTATTTGATGCTCTGACCGTTGCTCAGAATTCTGCCCTGTTAGTTTGGACTATTTTTCTTGGTCTGCTTTTGTTTTTCCTTGAGTTCCTAATTATTTTGTCTTCCTCACAGGAAGACAGACTTCTGTTTTTTTCATCATAGCACTAAGATAGTCCAGCTTCTTGATTGTATTTTTAGTGGATATTCTAATTTGTACTGATTTCCTTCTAGGCCTGCTTCCCTATCGTCATCTTGATATTTCTATTTATTTTACCCCTGGATTAGTGCCTCTGTTTCTGGGATTCCATTCCGCTCTTTTGGGCTGAGTTTCATTTTTCTGTGGCAGATCCTCAAGTATTCTTTTTCAGAGAGTGCAGGGTAATGTCCTGGCTTATTCCTGTGTCCTGACATAAATATCGCTAGGTTCCTTTTAACTCTCAAAAGATCCTGCCTTAGATGGTACATTATACGGTCACCCAGTGCTTGAGTGATACTTTTTATTTTCATTGTTGACATGTCTAAAATTTATTTTGGTCTCACATAGGTTTGGTGGTTCATGTGGACATAGAAATCTAAGGTCAAAAAAATTACCCTTGGGTCTTGGAAGTGCTTAGAGTACTTGCTGGTTTTGCATCACATGCTGTTTTTGGATGTGTGTCTTCCCCCTCAGGGGACTGATGAGGGTGGGGAAAGGATATGCCTAGCATGGGACACCGTGGCCTTGTTCCCATTGGTGAGGCCTAACCCTCTAAGGGAACCTCATTCATTAAAACCAGATTTATTCAAAATCAGCAGTACAGTGTGGGAGATTAAATAAATGCTCTCTGGAGCAATTTGCCATAGACCTTTACCTGAATACCTTTAATATATAACTCAACCAGGTGAGGTAGTCTTGGCTACCTTTTATTTAAAAAATTTAAAATAGCTTTAAAAAATGTCATCGGATATTCAACAGGTATTTGTGGGGTGCCGTCTATGTGCCAGGTGCTGCTGGGCTCAGAGTACATAACGGTGCGCTCTGAAGGAGAGGTTCGTGATACTATCAAAGGTTACACCAGCGACATTAACTTGGAGAGGGCAGAGAGGCAGAGGCAGATGAGCAAGGTCAATTAGGTGAAGAGGAATGGGCAGAGCGTTCAGGGCACACAGCTTCTGTGGCATGAGGGAGCAAGGTTTCGGAAAGGGACAGAAAGAAGGACAGAGTGGCTGGAGCAGAGGGTTTGTGGCTAGGGGCTGGTGAGAGATGAAGCTAGACAGGCAGGCATGGATTAGACCGAGCAGGGCCATATGGGCCCCTGGGATGGAGTTTATTCTTTGTCCTATGAGCAAAGGGGTAAGCCTCGGGAAAGTTTAAAGTCGGAGAGTCATATAATTAAATTTGACCAGCCTGTGGTTTGGAGGGAGAAAAGGTTGGGTTCTAGGAGACCAGAGTGTTGCCATGGCTAAAGAGGATGGTGGCTTGGGTGGTGGCAGTGTAGGTGGTGAGGAGGAGCCCACTGAAGAGCTGTTCAGCGGGCGTGCTTGGTTGTGTTGTTGCCTTCTCTGTATAGTCCTCCACTCCCCTCTCTAACTCCCTTAGATTGGGCTTTTGTAGTGCCCTTTCTCTCTGGGTGGGGCATTCGTCCCCATCTCCTACCTTGGGTTTGGCCTTGTGACTTGTTTTGCCCAATAGCAGGAGTGCCACTTCTAAGCTTAGTTATCAGAAGGCATTGTGTACCTACATGCTGGCTTGCAGCTCTGTAGTAGCCACGAGAAAAACATGCCCAGGGTAGCCCACTGGTCCTGGGTAGAGAACTAGAGACAAGTTGTATGTAGCCACTCCCAGCCCAGCCCAGCCTAGATCAGCCCAGCCCAGCCCAGCCCAGCCATGGGCAGTGGAACTGCCAACCGAGCCCAGCTGTGAGCAGCCAACCCACAGCTGCCCTGTATACTTATGAGAACAAATGATTGTTGTGGTGACAGTAAATGATTGAGATTCGAGTGGTTTGTTCTGCAGCACTTTTGCAGCAAAAGCTGATACAGCAGATAAAAGCAACAGAATTTGATAGACTGGATGTAGCAGATTTGTGGGACCATGACTACAGTGTAAAGGGAGGCTCGCTTATATTTCAAGATCATTAACCTCATACATGCTCAGGGCTATACTTAAGTCTGTCTTTGGTGGTTTCCTGCCACTCACCTCTCTTTACAATTCATGGCTTCTTTTCCTGGAGCCGAAGGAAGTAGGTCAGATTCATGGTCCAAAAGAATTAATCTTCCACTCTTTTTCCTTCTCCCTTCTCATTCTCTTTCCAACAGCCTGATCAGATTCCAGCAGAGTGTTCGAGCTGAGTGGTCCTCAGATCCTTCCACGAGGGCCTTCAAGCCCTAACACTCAGTGTATTCTTGGTAGAGCTGAAGTCAATTTCTGCTCTAGCGGGGAAGATGGGATTTCACTTAAAGGGGGGAGAAATGTGGGGTAAGGGATTTTCTTGGTCTTGACTGAGTATTTAAAATACATTAGTGCTGATAAAATATTTAGCTTTTAAACAACAAATTTAATATAGGGAATTGTGTTTTTATTTATTAATGGCAGTTTCAGGGAGGCTGCTAGGAGTTGTGCGAAAGTGCACTGTTGTGATTTTGCAAAGTATAGTAATTACTGTAATGTTTTGTTGAATTATTAATACCTCCTATGCCTGCAGGAACATACTATTCTGCAGTCAAATAGATTTCAAGATTGCCTTTTCCCTCTTCTGGTTTTGTTTTGTGTTTTCTTTTGTGCATACTTATGAATTTTTAAAGAAATGGAGTTAGGAGGCAGAGTTGATAATATTGTGTGAAACACCATTGTCACACCCTGTAACTGAACACAGGCAGGCAGTAGAGAAGCACTGTGGTTCCTTGACAGTCCCCTGCCTCCGCCAAGCCTCTTTGTAGTCCAGACTGAGGAATGCTGAAAGAATTGTCTGGGAGAAAAGGACTCATCAGTGGGCCTTTTTCATGAGCTGAGATCAGGAGAGTAAATAGTAGGGAGGTCATGCGTGTGCACAGGTGAGTATTATGTGCACACACCTCTAAGCAGAGCTGATTTGACCTGTTGATGGAGTTGGCAGGTTTTCAGGTGTGTGTGTTGAAACAGTACTAGCATCCTTTATTAGATATTTCAACAGCTGTTACTTAGTGTCTGTTATGGCCTCAAAAGAGATTATTGGGGATGATGATGATGATAGCTTAGTGGTCGTATGAACGGGCTCATGCTGCAAGAGGACTCTGAATCCAAGAGCAAGGTACACATGGGAGCATCCCTTTTGGTTGTGACTAAACTGAAACTGGAAGGTCAGCCTCCACATCATCATCTATCAGCTTTATGAAAGGGTCCAAATCAGTCAACATCTGAGCTTCACGTTTTCTCATCTGTATATTAGTTGCAAGGATCAAAATGAAATCATATATTTGAAAGGGCATCACAAACTATACATTTCCAGACATGTGTAAGGGAATGCTGTTGTTACCAAATCATAGGAAAAGTTGCTCATTCTTGTGCTGTGATTTTGAGGGACAGCAGAAAGGATTCTGTGCTCAATTTTTTTTTGCGGGGGGGGGGGGTGAGCAGAAACTTCACAATTCAAGAGTCATTCCTTCGGGTTAAACATTGTTCTCTCCAAGATCCTCTTAAAATATAAATAATTCAGAGACAGTATTTTTAGAGCTGGAAAGAACACATAATGATCTAACCACATCCTTCTCCAGATTTGAAAAATATGGCCAAGAGAGACTGTGGAATGCTTAAATTCACCAAGATAGTGGAAGGGCCCACACCAATGTCCATCTCTCTGACTTCTAGTCCAGTGCTCTTTGGTAACACCTTGATGTTCTTTAGTTTTCCATTAAGTTCTTAATGCAGTCTAGAGCTTTTTCTCCCAGTAGGGAGCCTTGGGCAGAATGAATAAATTAGATGACTTGTGGAGAGACAGAAGCTGGGGTGCTTTAGGTGGCAGAGTAGTGCTTGGGTAGATGGACCAGACTTCTTAGCTCCACCACTGACCAGCTCTTCCTTGGGCAAGTTACTTTTCTGAAACCCAGCTTTCTCTTTTATAAAGCCAGGATTATAATCCTTATTTTGCACAGCTGTTGTGAGGATTTGGGGAATTTGAAATGCTTGACATGGTGTGTGCTTGGAAATGGGGAATAATTATCAGGTGATAAGAGGTCCCGAAGATTAGCTTGGTCTACCTCCTAGTAGGTCTACTTCCTGAGAGCTGTTTTCCCCACTGCAAAGATGTGAGTTTTAAGGGGAGGAGGAAGCTGCCATTTCCCTTCCCCAGGGTTAGGGGTGGAGGGACTCATGAAACGCTCCAGCAGAGAAGAGCCCTGCACAGTGGGAAAGGATCCCATAATGGCCAGAGGTGTAAGCGAAGACTTACCAATAGCCTTCCCTTTCTCTTTAATCTCAGATCCAGCCCTATTTAAATTTCCCCTGAAGGGGGTGGAGATGGTGAGAAGGTAGGGATGAGCATCTTTAAAGAATAGCAGGTGACTCTGAAACAAACGAAAGCACTTGTGTCCTTCTGCTGCATGGCTCTGTATCATGGGGCTCCACTTCTTGTTTTAAATTACTAAGGTGGTTTCCTGAAAACAGGTTTCAGTTTTCCTAGAGAGAGTTTATCCTGCTTCCAGCAAGTCTATCCTGAATTCCTTGTGAGCTGGGTAAGATCCATTGTTCCTTGTGAATTTTAGCAATTAAAGCAGGGCCACCCATGGGTTAAGACTTGGGTAGAGGATGAAATTTCCAGGGTCAGTAGGAGATCTAAAACACCCTGGAGGCTGTGTCAGCTCTCAGCCATGGAGACTGGGCCAGTGTTTGCTAAAGCGAAATAAGAAAAGAGAGGGATGCAGGGAAGAGCATCCTGGCTCTTATCCTCCCCTCTGCCCAGTGTCCTCCACTTTTCTCACTCTTCCTGGTCTGGGAAAACGTTCTGATAGCAGTCCTTTACTTCTTCAGTTCCTTTGCCTGAGGCCCTTGCATTTTATTTGATTTTTTCCAGCTTTATGGAGGTATAATCGACAAAGATGGTACATATTTAAGGTACACAGTGTGATATTTTGATATATGTATACATAGTGAAGTGATTACTACAATCATGCTAATTAACTTCACATAGTTACTGTTTTTATGTGGTGAGAACATTTAAGATCTATTCTACTAGCAAATTTCACGTATACACTGTAGTATTATTAACTATCCTCACCATGCTGTACATTAGATCTCCAGAATTTACTCTTCCTACATAACCGAAACTTTGTACCCTTTGGCCAATATCTCCCCATTTCTCCCACCTCCTAGCCCCCAGCAACCACCATTCTACCCTCTGCTTCTATGAGTTTGAGTTTTTAAGTCAATTCACATATAAGTGAGATTTCACATATAAGTGAGAGCACATGGTCTTTCTTTCTCTGCCTGCCTTATTTTACTTGTCCTGCAGGCTGCAAATGACAGGATTTATTTTTTTTAAGGCTGAATAATTATTTTGTTATATATAAATGCCACATTTTCTTTATCCATTCACCCATTGATAGACATTAAGATTGGTTCTGTATTTTAGCTATTGCAAATCATGCTGCACTGAACATGGGAGTGCAGATATCTGAGATCCTGGTTTTCTTTCTTTACGATGTATACCCAGAAGTGGGATTGCTGGATCATGAGGTAGTTCTATTTTTATGTTTGTGAGGAGCTTCCATACTATTTTCCGTAATGGTAGTACCATTTTACATTCCCAGCAGTAGGTTGCAAGCCTTCTCTTTTCTTCACATCCTTGCCAACAACCCGTTATTTCTTGTCTTTATATGTCTAATAGGCATTCTAACAGGTGATACCTCATTGTGGGTCTGATTTGCATTTCCCTGATGATGAGCCATGTTGAACATTTTTTCATGTATCCGTTTGGCCATGTGTATGTCTTCTTTTGAGAAATGCATTTTAAATTTGACCTCCTAATGGTGAATGAAAATCTTCCACCTCTATTGGCAATGATTTGGAAAAGGCGTTTTAGGGATGGGGACCCTGGAAATCATAGCCTGTACTATTCGTCTAACTTTTCCACCTTCAGGGCCGGCATTCGGGGGAGGGAGGCTGGCGCCATTCCTGGCCGGAGATGCTTGTTTTCTTTCTCACCCATACCTGAGCCTCAAAAAACTCCTGTGAGGTGAGAGCAAAGGGCTCTTACTGAAGCATAGTTTCTATCTCTGTGTTGGTCAAATGCGTCTCATAGTGGATTTTCTTTGGTTAAGGAGATGGGGAATTGGGGAGAGCTCTATTCTGTTTTTTCACCTTAAATTTTATCTACTTATTTATTTAAAAATATCTATAACAGAGCATTTGCCCTTTAAAACATTTTTAAGTGGCTTTGGTTACATTCCGTGCTGTTGTGCGACCATCACCACTGTTCCCAAAGATTTTTCATTGTCCAAGCAGGGATTCTGTAACCATTAAACAACGCCCTTCCCATTGCCCTGTTCCTCAGACAGCTGAATTCTCTTCTTCAGTATCTGAGCAGGTGTTGAGACTTGCAGTTTGTTGCTCTCTTCTGTTTTTTCCAACCCCATGCCTAACCGTTTTCTCACCTCTGCTCTCACTGCAGGGGCCCCTGGGGCTGGGAGGAGGAGACGGGCTGGTGAATATTCAGGGCTGAGAGATGGGCTCAGGCAGCTGCTGGCCACCCTCCCTTCTTGCTCTGGGTCTGTTCCCTTCCCACCAGTAGTGCCTCTCGCCCGCGCCCTCCTCTCTACCGTGAGCTCTGTGCAGGAGCGGGCCTCTCCATCGTTAGAGCAACCAGTGGGGTTCTGCTGTAATTAAAGGAAGCCATCGGGAGGAAGCAAAGCAGAGCAAGGGAAAAGGCAACCACCAACAAAACATCTCATTTCCCGCACAAACTCCCTAACAACTGCATCTATCGGCTTTCATGGGAACCTGCTTCCTTTAAACACAGCAAAGGGAAACCCCACAGGATGGTGTGGGAAAGCAGGTTATTAAGTTACCCTCAGACTGCTAGAGTGGAGATTTACTCCTTTTTTTCCCCCTCCATACCCTGCAGAGCAAAACTGATCAAATATTAGAGTCGAAAGAGACCTCAAAGGCCATTTAGTTCAACTTCTCCCCCAGGACTGGGGTTCCCTCCATCACTGGCCCCTCTGACACATTGTTACCTGGTTCCCACCCTCCCCAGCTCCCTAAATTTGAAGACTCTTTACTAGCAGAGAACTGGCCACCGAAGCCTGTTGTCATTTATGGCACTGACTCCAGAAATGTCTAATTAATCCATTTATCCAATTAGCCCCTTGCTCTCTGAAATACTTTTTCTTGGTCGCTGAGCAACTGGGATAGACTTGCAACACATGCATGCTGCTGGTGAACGAACCACCAGATTTTTCCTTCACCTGGCGCCCCCCGCTGCTCTTGTCTCCTTTTATTTTTCTGATGCACAGTAATGAAGAACATCTCCACCAGCCTCCAGCGTTCTCCTTAACGCATTTCTGAAGGTATTTTTTATACCAGACATTTGTCATGGACAAGGAGAGTGACAGAATATACAGGTACACAGAGGTGCGTTTGCAAAATAATGGAATTAGCCCCGCTCAGGCAAGACCTGGGGAGAACTTAGCTGGTGCCGGGGGCCTGGCCAAGGTTAGGCTCAGAGGTGTTCGGGAAGTGCGGGGGGTGGGGGGCGACTCTCTTCCGGTGACGTGGCAGTAACAGGGGCAGTGGTTCTATTTGTCTTTATGGTCTGCCCTTCCTGGGGAATTGTCATTGGTCCCCAGCCTGCAGTGCATGGTGAGCACGAACCAGGAGGGAGGACTTTAAGGGAGAGAGAGAGACAACATCCACCCAGGAGGGCAGCAAAGTGCCTTGAGGAATCATCCTTGAAATATAACACTCTCCTGTTACAGGATGTGGAAATGCCACACGCTGCTTCAGTGAGTTAGAATGTTAGAACTGGACTTTGAGCCCAGGCTTCCCTCCTTCTCTGTCTTTATAGATGAGAAAATTGGAGCTCTCAGAGGATAAATCATTTGCTCAGTGTCTCACAGCCAGCGTTTAGGGCTCCAGAGTCCCAGGCCTTCTCACTGGATCACACTGCTTCTCTTTGATCTTATAAAGGGAGCTTTGTCCATAAAATTAGTTGCTTGAGTCACCAAAACTCAATTTTAAAAATTGACTTTTATTTTGCAACAGTTGAAGTTGGCAGTGAAGATTTGCAGAGTCCAAGGATCTTGGCTTCTTCTTTTTTATTGGCTGTGCTGCATGGCATGTGGGGTCTTAGTTTCCTGACCAGGGATCGAACCCGCGCCCCCTGCATTGGAAGTGCAGAGTCTTAACCGCTGGACCGCCAGGGAAGTCCCCCCAAGGATCTTGGCTTCTGTTCCATCATTCACCTTGGCATATGTCTATTGCAGAGGCTGGGGCATGTGCTCCAACCCAGTATACGGTATGAATAAGGAATGATCCCTGCCCTCAAAGAGCCCCCCACTGTAGTGGAGGAGATGGACCCTGAAGGGGGGAGGGACTCCTTCTTGGAAGGAAGCATTCAGAGAGGAGAATCTGGGCCATTGGACCAGAACCAGATCTTATGGTTGAAGGGGCTGTGAGGGTAGGAAGGGTGTGGGGGACATTCTTGGGCAAGAGAACAGCATGGCCAAGCTCAGGAGGCATGAGAGATTATGTTCGGGGACTGGAGAGTGGCCTGGGAATGGGGCCTTCAGGCCGTTTGACTTTCTCTGAGACAAGGTAGCCGTCTCGGTGCTGCCCATAGTGACATCTGGAAAACATTGCCTCCTGCTCTCCAGAATAATAAGAAAGCACAGTTATATCCTCTATATGCATGTGTGGATATAGAAAAACATATGTCAAGTTTCCTGGATGGAAGTGACTTCCCTTTGAAGTTGGTTCATAAATAATGATGAAGGCCGTAAAAGTACACGCACACTGCACGCGTATTTAGTTACTGCTGTGGACCAAGCTTGCCAGCTGCCTAGACAAATAAAAACGGACTCTGCAGTGTCTAAAGCCCTGGCTCCCAGAGCCTCCTGTGCGACCAAGGGAAACCTTTTATTGAGAAGGACCTGATCCTTGGCGCTCAAAATTGTGTCGGTCGCTCAATCTGCAGTTTCGAGGGACGGACAGAGAAGGAACTGGCCTTGACAGTGAGCACCCTGACCAGGCCTTCCCAGTGCAACAGGTGCTTCTGTACTTACAAGCATTGCTCATCTGGGTAAAGCTCTCATTTCTCCAACTGTGCGGACGAGGCCGGGCTGACTTTTGCAGAACCTAGAGATGGCAGACAGCACTGTGGGATGCTCCTTAGTGTAAAATCTCTGAGAAGTTTCTTAACGAGGTGGTTTGAGTTCCTCGAGGAATTAAGCTGGGGTTGGCTGCTTAAGTAACAATGCTGGGCCCACAATCACAGTGGTCTGTCTTTGGAGCAGTCAGACACACATGGCAATCTAAGGCTCTGGTAAGGAAGAGTCCGTGGCTTTTTATTCAATAAATAGTTCGTACATTGGACTTTGGTGGATGAAGCCACTGTCTGCTCGGATCTTCCTAGACTAGAAGGTGGAGTCGCCCGTGTGGAAGGGATTGGAACTTTCTCTCCCTCAGGTCATCCCTTGCCATCCCTTGGGTGATTTCTGAGATTATCCCACAGGGCTTGTCTCCTACCCCCCGTAATATAAGGAGGCAGGGTGCATCTGGTGCCAGATTTCATTCAACCCTGTAACAATCGCCCCTTTATGACATCACTGCTCATCACCATGGAAACAGTCCCGGAGTCACAGAGACTGGATTGTGGCATCATAGCATCAGGCAGGACAGGGGGAGAGGAGAGAAGAGAATTGAGACTGCCCGGAGGGATGAAATTCCAATAAAATACCATGTGATGGCAGGATGTGGGATTTTTCTGTTTGGATCTTGAATGGAGAGTCTAACCATGGGTTGCCAGAAGAAACCTCATCTAGGATAAAGAGGAAGAGCTGTGGTGGCATGTGGACTCTGGACTCCGAACTTGATTCAATTTAATGAGTCCTCTGCTGTATTTTATATGTATTGCTCGTTTGATCTTCACAAAATCTCCGTCAACTATTGGATCAGAGAGGTTCAGTAACATGACTCAGATTCCACAGTTGGAATGTTTAGTTCAGCAGCTTGTTTTCTGTTGTGGTTTGCTGGCTCACGCCGATTGTGATTGCAAGTTGTAGTCACGTGATCTGGCACATATTCTCTTAGTAAAATTGGTCCAAGTCTGTATCACTAATTAGCTTAGTTCTTCGCAGGGTTCCAAGAGCTGTAGGTGCTTTGCTGTGGACCACTTCTGGGTGCTGCTGTCCTGGTGCCCCACCTGGGAGATGGATGGGTCTAAGGAAGCCCACTTCTCTCCCTTTGTGCCACCTTGCTGAGCTGTCAGGAGTGTTTGGTGCCCGAGTTAAGGCCCCTTCATTGTACCCCTGGGACTTAGAGTCGACAGCTCTCTGTTTGGTCTCCTAAGTTGAGGTTGCCCGTCTCGGCTGAGGACCTCATTGGTGGGAGCTCTGCTATGATACTTCTACTGTGACAGGCCTGTGTGTGTGTGTACGCATGCACGTGCCCAATGTGTACGGTGTTAGTAAGCCATATGAAGTGCATTTACGATCCAAGCTTGTTCTTTCTAGGACCTGGAGTGTGTCAGTCTAGCCGCTAATGTGGCCCTTCTGGACCTGTGCTCTTGATCCTCTCAGAACCATTTATGACTGGCACATACAGAACCACTGAGTGGCTTTTTTAAAGGTCATGCATGAAGAGTCATGTAATGAATTATTTTATAGTTAAGATCACAGACTTGGGAGTGACATAGACATGGGTTCGGCCTTATCTCGGTTGGGCCTCTTACTAGCTAGATGATCTTGGGCGATTTACTTATATTCTCTATGTGTAATGTCTTCATTTACAATATTGGCATGAGACTTGGTACCTACTTCATAGTGTTGGGGTTCGGATTCAGTGAGATACATCTCGAACATCTTATTATGATGTCATTCTTGTCAAAGTTAACTCTAATTAAGTGGGCCAAATGTATCTTTATGTTTTCCCCCAATAACTTGTTAAATAAGTACTTTTTGAGCTCAGTGCAAAACTTTGGCTGTAACCCAGATCACATCTATAATAGATTTTCTCAGAGTTTGAATTTGAAGGATCAGAATAGTTGGCATTTTTATTGCTCATCATTTGCAGGTGCCATAGGTGAAGGGGGCACAGGAAGTGTAACTCCTGATGTGGAACTGCTTCCTGAGAGCCTTGTCACGGAACAGAGATATTTTCCCAAGTGTTACCCTGACCTCAGTGCTGTGAGAGCAAATGAAACATGTGTAGCCTTGCCTCCGAGAGAAAACAGTTCTCTTCGCATGGTACTGCCAGAGGGAAAATTCAGCCAGAGGGATGTGTGAGTTGACATGCACACACTGACCGGATGGGAGAGGCTAGCCAGGATTGTCCCTCAAAACTAGCTCTCTGAACTTCAGGAACTCAGTTCATCTTTTTATATCCTCAGATATAGAAAGGGAGAAGATGGGGGCTACTAGAACCTTTCTAACATATTTTATATATATATATATGTGTGTGTATATATATATATATATATATATATATATATATATATACACACCAGTGTGAACAGATTTGAATAGTATCTCAATGAATTTTTTTTTTACGTGTGATTACACTGATGTTACCCCACCACCTAAATGAGATGAAGATACAGAACATTTATAGCATCCCAGACAGCTCCTTCATTCTCCCTTCTCATCGATAGCCTCTCCCCCGGAAGTAATCGATAATTTTGTTTTCTGTCAAGGTATATCTGTTCTTGACATTCACATAAGTGGAATAATGTGTGGTAGGCAGCCTGTAAGACGGCTTCCAATCATCTCTGCCTCCTGATAATCATGGCTTTGTGTAATATCCTCCCTCCCCTTGAGTGTGGACTGGACCCTGAAACCTGCTTCTGATGAATAGGATATGGCAGGATTGATGGGACAGCACTTCCAAGATTAGGTTACTCAAGGCTGGGACTTGCATTTAGCTTGCACTCTCTCTGGCTCTTCTTTGCTCTGATGAAGCCAGCTGCCATGTTGTGAGCTGCCCGCTGGGCAGCAGCCAGTGAAGAACTGAGGCTGTCTGCCCAACAGCCCATATACGTGAGCCTGGAAGCAGATATTCTCCCAGCTGAGGCTTGACATCACCATAGTCTGACTGAGAGCTTGATTAGAGTCCTGTGAGCAACGCTGAGCTGGACGACCCAGCTAAGCTACACCTGGATTCCTGACCCACAGAGCTGAGACAATAAATGTCTGTTATTTTAAGCCACTAGGTTTTGGCATAATCCATTACACAGCAATATATAACTGATATGTATAGTATGTTCTTTTTTTTTCACTTAACTTTATGTCTGTGAAATCTATCCCTATTGACATGTATAGCATTATTATTTTTTAAAATTTGCGTGTAGTGTTACAGTGTAGGAATACACCCACATTATTTATCCATTCTAGAATTGATGGACATCTGATTTTTCCATTTTTTGACTATATGAACATTCTTGTACATTTTTTTTTTTCTGGTGGATATGTGCACTCATTTCTCTTGAGCATATACCCAAGACCAGAATAACTGGATCATGTAACAGACTTTAGTAGATATTACTGAACAACTTCCCAAAGTGGTTATACCAGTTACACTCCTTCCAGCAATATTTGATTTGCATTTGTGCCACTTCTTTGCTGAGGCCTATGTAGTGGTGTGTAGCTCATGTGGTTTTAAAGTTGATGACTGACAGATGTTGACCAGTTTTATTATGCTTAATGGCCATTTGGATTTCCTCTTCAGTGAAATGCCTGTTCAGATATTTTGTCCATTTTATGTTAAATTGTCTTTTTAAAATGGATTTGTAGGAGTTCTTCATATCCTGGATTTAAGTTCATTGTCGGATATATTTATTTTAGAATATCTTCTAGTTTGTGGCATGCTTTGGTATTCTGTTAATGGTATGTTTTTTATAAAGGGATGCTCTTAATTTTAATGAAGTACAATTTGTCAGTTTTTTTAAGGTTATAAAACCTTTGCCTGTTCCTGTGTCAGGAAGATATTAGCCTATGTTTTCTTTCACAAGTTTTACTGTTTTAACTTTCACCTTTAGGCCCATAATCCATCTGGAATTGCTTTTCTTTTTTTTTTTAATGTGCTGAGTAATGTAAGAAGGGGGTCAAATTCATTTCCTTTTCTCATATAGAACTCCAAGTGACCTAACATCATTTATGGAAAATATATGAGATACAGACTGAGAAAGAGACAGATTTGTTGCAAATCAGGTGTCTTTATTTGTGTATGTCTGTTTGTAAATTCTCTATTTGGTTCTCTTGGCCTCTTTTTCTATCCTAACACCATTGCCACATTGTCTTAATACTGTAACTTTATAGTCCATCTTAGTATTTGGTAATTTAAATTTGTCAATGTTTTGTGTTTTCTTCTTGGCTCTTGGCCCTTTGCATTCCCAAATACATTTTAGAATCAACTTGCCAATTTCCACCCAAGTGGAAAATAAAATCTCTTTTTCAAGCCTGCTAGGATTTTTGGCTAGGATTACCTTATATCAATTGGTCATTTGGGGGAAAATTGACATTATTTGGTTTTCCTTAATTTCTTTCAGCAGTGTTCCACAGTTTTCTGGTACTGGAAATCTTCAGATAGATTTATTCCCAGGAATTTGATGCTTTTTGATGCTATTTTAAGTGGGAATTTAAAAAATTTTCATTTTTTAATTGCTGGTTGGTAGTATTATCTTTAGATTCTTTCAGATTTTCGTTTCATACCATTATATCAACTGTGAATAATGGGAGGGTGTTTTTTTTCTTTCATTTACATCCTCTAATTCACTTTCTTGTCTTATTACATGAGTTATAACCTCTGCAAAGTGTTGAATAGAAATGGTGATAGCTTTCTTTTATTTCTGAGTTTAAGGGGAAAGCATTCAATATTTCATGATGAATCACTGTGTTTGCTGTAGGTAGTTATAGATACCTTTTATCAGATTAGGGATAAAAAAATCTCTTTTTCAAGTCTAATTTGATGATTGTCTCTGAGTGTATGTAAAAATAAAAACTAGTATATAGAAGGGAGTAATAATGATGATAACATGAGTAAGAATAAGAGAGACAAGAGAGAAGGACATGAAGGAGGATGATACAAAGGAGAGTACAAGAATTTCTTGGATGCCTCCTATGTTCCAGGCCCTGTGAGAACTGAGGGAAGTTATGATCAATAGGTCACATGGCTAATGAAGGCTAGAGACTGGGTGAGAATCCAGGTCTCCTGGGAACCAGGAGGGACAGCAAACAAAAAGGAAGACCTGTAAGGAAGAGAACAGCTATTGCACAGCTTTCCTATGGGCCTGGGGCATTGTGTCTTTGCTGTGTCTCTCCATATCTGATTCTTTTCTTTCTGTCTCTTTCTCAGTCTTGATCTTAATCTTGGACTCCAACTTAATCTCATTCTCTTTCTAGTGGAGAATGGTGGTGTGTACCACCTTTTCTCTTCCATCCAGATCATATGTGGCCCCTTGCTCTGGGCTACCTCTTATTTTAATTCAGCTTTTGAGATGCCCATTACATAATGCCAGTTGACCTGGGTCACTCAGATCACAGTGGCTGGGGCATGAGGTGAAGGGACATGGCTGCTGCCTCCTTGGTGTCTTAGTGTCAGCTCTCTGCAAATAATGGCCACTCAGCAGTCAGTGGTACACACAGAGTAAGAGGGATGAGCAAGCTTCAGGCTGGAGTGAAGGCTGCAGCCACCCTCCTCACTCCAGACAAGTCCATCTTTTGTGGCCACAAGCCAAGCTCATCTCCTGGGGTCCGAGGTCTCTGTCACGGGCCAGACCTAGGGCCGTTTGCACACCGTGCAGCTGCTCTGCTGCCCGAGCACCCTGCAGCTGGCTGGATTCTCCTGTGGGCTTTGCTTTCTCTTTTGCCGAGTCTATCCTGAGGCTATTGTTTGGTTTTCTAGTCCTGACTGAATTAGGATGGTCCCATTTAAGGTGAAAACAACATAAAACAACCACAAAAAAGCACTGAAGAAGAAACAGAATAAAGAAGGGTTTTTTTACACCTTGAAAGACTAATGCAAACATGTTTTGCAGTGTTTTAATATATTCGAGACGTTCCTCTCCTGTTAGCCAACCTGTCACTGCTTCCCCAGGGACCTGGCATGTTTGTTACATGGCAGGAAAGTTTGTTGAGCAAGAGGCTGAGGTTTGGGCTGAGAAGTTGCCTGCGTAAGGGCTCCTGGGCCATCATCATTACTGAAACATGAAATAACACTGGTCCCCAGGGACGGCCATGATGGGTTGGCACAATGGGTGAATGTGGTGGGAATGAGGCCATTGTCATCATCTTGCTTGGTAAAGGCGACCCCAGGGCTACAGCCAGTTTCCTGAGAGCGGCCAGTTGTCGCTGAGTGTGACCTTCTGGAGAAAGTGCGGATGATTCCACACCATCCACTCCCTGTTCCTAGAAACAAACCATTCAGTGTGTGCGTGTGTGCGTGTGTGCGTGTGTGCACGTGCGTGCTTAGGGAAGAGGGCCACTGAAATTACTGATGCTCCCACCACGGAGATTTTCTACATTTTTCTCTCTTATGCAACATTTTCAAGTAAGAGGGATGGTGCATGACCAGACATTTGTTTAAAGCAATAGGCACTCTCACTTCCGAGGAACATCCTAGGAGCAATAGAATTGATGTCAATGGTAGACACACACGTGCACGATCTTAAAATAGAAAATTGTGAAGATGCCAAAACTGAACCTCTTAACTGAGCGTAGACCCCTTGAGAATAAGTACTTTGAGAATAAGCAAGGAAGGACCTCAGCATTTCACGTCTTCCTACCTTCTACCCTTAGGTGGTAATGTGTGACTGTGGCATGAAGCTTTAGGAATGGTAAGCCTTGTCAAAGAGAGGTGACTCCCCTTATTTGGGGTTGACTGGTTGGGTGGACTAGACCTAGTGCACACGAATGAGTTCCAGATGCAGAGTTCAGAGCTGCCAAAGCAGCTGGTAAATGAGCTCATACGAGTAAAGCTCTTGCATGTACCTGGTGCATAGTAAGTACTCTGTCAGTGTCAGTGTGTGTGATTGTTATTGCTGGGCCTTGTCTACAGTGCTGCCTTCAGGTCTAGGCAACCAAGATAAATGAGAACATCATTTGCTGAGAGACCAGGACGGGGAAGGGCACTGGAATCTTCTTGTAAAATAAACTCTTAAAAATATTAGGTTTGTTTAACCTGGGGAAGAGAAAACTTGAAGGATGGGAGCACTAAATATTTGAAGGGCTTCTGTGCAGAGAAGGAAACAATTGTTCTTTAGAGCCTTAGTGGGTAGAAGTTAGACTGGAGATGAGAAATTGCAAGGAGGCTGCTTTTCTGGCACCATGAGGAGGAACTTTGCCTGGGGGAAGAAGTGCTTAGCAGAGTCTTGGGGCTCTTACTGGGCAGCTGTGGAGGGGTGTGTGGAGGACTTTGGACTATATCTTTAAATTTCCTTCTAAGGCAGAAATTAAATGAGATGAGAGCTGGGTTCTCTTGCTTGTGGAGAGGGAAGGGAAAGCTGCTGGGGTGGCCTATTTGGGCCAACTACGGTTGGTGAGAACCTCACCCATCTTGAAAGAGAAAGGAAGGATCTACCATTTATCTAGTACTTACTGTGTATCAGGAGCATTGCCAGCTGCTTCTTTTTCCTCCCTCCCTCCCTCCCTCCCTCCCTTCCTTCCTTCCTTTCTTCCTTTTCCAGATTATGTTCATTATAGGTTATTGTAAGATATTGGGTACAATTCCCTGTGCTATGCGGTAAATGCTTGTCGCTTATCTATTTTATGTATAGTAGCTTGTATCTGTTAATCCCATACCCCTGATTTGTCCCTCCTCCCCCTTCCTCTCCCCTTTGGTAACCATAAGTTCGTTTTCTAGGTCTGTTTCTTATATACATCTATTTGTATTATTTTTTAGATTCCACTTATAAATGATATAGCATTCGTCTGTCTTTGTCTTAGTTCACTAAGTATGATATTCTCTAGGTCCATCCACATTGCTGCAAATGGCAATATTTCACTTTTTTATGGCTGAATAATATTCCATTGTGTTTGTGTGTGTACATATGTATATATGTGTGTGTATTTATATCACATCTTAATCTAGTCATCTGTTGATGGGCACTTGGGTTACTTTCATGTCTTGGCTATTGTAAATAGCGCTGCTGTGAACATTGGGGTGCATGTATGTTTTTGAATTCGGTTTTTGTTTTCTCCAGATGTATACCCAGGAGTGGAATTTCTGGATCATATGGTAGTTCTGATTTTAGTTTTTTAAGGAATATCCGTACTGTTTCCCATAGTGGCTGCACTCATTTACATTCCCATCGACAGTGTAGGAGGGTGCCCTTTTGCCAGGTGCGTTCTTTACATGACTAACTTGTGTCAGAACACCTTCAGGTGAGTAGTAGAGAAGGCAGCATACTCAGGCAGTAGAGTTACTGGGCCCAGGCTCACATTTTCCTTTCCTAATCATCTCCTGGAATGCTGTGCTGTCAGTTGGATCCTTTCACACCAAGTCCACTTTTTCCTCATCTAAATAAATGACATATGGGTAGAACAGTCCTGTTTCAAACCCTTCTGGAACTTTCTCTGGGGGCTGGGATGGCCCTCTAAGCACAGGCTTTTGCCTTGTCAGCTAAGACCTTCTTCCCTTTCCTGCAGAGTCCTTCCCAGGGCTCTCGAGCGCAGCGTCCCATTTCTCCCCCTTCCCTTTGTGGAGAGTTCCAGAAAGCCTTCTGGAAAAGGGAAAATAGCCAACTTTCCTGGGACATCCCCACCTCGGATGGATCCCCCCTCTCTTGAGGGAGGAAGCCGGCTCACATGTGGATGTGACACACGCTGCACCCCGTGGGGTGTGAGGTGGATGGACCTAGAGTCTGTCATACAGAGTGAAGTAAGTCAGAAAGAGAAAAACAAATACCGTATGCTAGCACATATATACGGAATCTTAAAAAAAAAAAAAGGTTCTGAAGAACCTAGGGGCAGGACAGGAATAAAGATGCAGATGTAGAGAATGGACTTGAGGACACGGGGAGGGGAAGGGTAAGCCGGGACGAAGTGAGAGAGTGACATTGACCTATATACACTACCAGATGTAAAATAGATAGCTAGTGGGAAGCAGCCGCATAGCATAGGGAGATCAGCTCCGTGCTGTGTGACCACCTAGAGGGGTGGGATAGGGAGGGTGGGAGGGAGGGAGACGCAAGAGGGAGGAGATATGGGAACATATGTATAAGTATGGCTGATTCACTTTGTTATACAGCAGAAACTAACACAACATTGTAAAGCAATTATACTCCAATAAAGATGTTAAAAAAAAAAAAAGAACCATGCACAAGTTAAAAAATAAATAAATAAAAATAAAATGAAATAAAATGGGAAACAGAAGTTGGGTCTTCGCAGCACAGGCATGGCGAGAGGCTCCTGAACCAGTGGGTGGATTTTCTCCAACAAACCCCCTTTCTGGAGAGGCGGTTTCTTCTTACAGCCCAAGGAGACAGAAAGCTCACCTCGCCAGAGGGTTCCTACCACCTGGCTCCCTATCCCTTCCCTGTATCTCTGGGGATCCCCCTGACTGCAGGGTGGGGCTGGTGAGGGAGCCCCAGTTCCCAGCCCTCCCACCAAATACCACCAAGCTTGCCTTTTTGCGTCAATTTACTGTAGGTGTTTGAAACCAGAAAGGGATGGGGTTACCAGGTTGAAGAGGCCGTGGCAGGACGAGAAGGGGTCTCTGCTCAGTGGGAGGAACCATTAGGGTTGAATTTGTGTCAGGCCCTTGGATTGAACTCTAGCTCTGTGTGGCTTTTAACAAATGACCAGCTTTCTCTGAGCCTAGTTTTCTCATGCATCGTGCGGGGTTCGGTCAGAGACAAGGCCACATGGCTGGTCCGTCACGGCCCTCACCTTAACGTCTGGTTTACTCTCCGCTGGTTCGCTTGGGAGCTGGGTTCTCTGTTCCCCAACACATCAGCAAAGCTCTTGCCTCAGGGGCCTTTGCACTGACCGTTCTGCTCTCGGGAATGCCCTCTCCCCAGCTAGCTACATGGCTCATTCTCTTGCCTCCTTCTGGTTTTTGCTTAAAAGTACTTCTCAGCGAGGCCTGCCCTTGCCACGCAGTCTAAAATCGTGCACCTCTCCCGTTCACCTTCCTTCCCTGCTCTAGTTTTCCTCCTGGTACCTGTCTTGCATATTATGTTTTACCAATTTATCTTATGTTTCGTCTCCCTCCTCATGAGAATGCAAGCTCCATGAAAACAGATGTGCCTGTTGTTTCCAGCCCCCATGAAGTGCAGTGGAGGAGGCTGGTAGAGGTGGGGGGGGGGGGCTTAGCGAGGCAAGGTGGCAGAAGCACTTTGTGATCGCCAGCTCGCTGCCCCCCGTTATCTCCTGAGCTGTGAAAAGAAATGGCCTCTGCAGGAAGCAGTTTATTTACTTGGAAAAAATTCTATTTGGTGCCTAATATATATTTGCTGAATGAATGAATCTGAGGCCAGGCCCTGGGGCTGTGTGGCCTGGACTCCTCCACGCAGCAGCTCGGTGAACTTGGGCCCGTTCTTTAGTCTCACTGCCTTAGTCTCACTTTCCTGGAAAAAGGAGCTAACGGTGTAACTACCTTGTAGGGTTGTTGTGAAGAGTCCATGCGAGTCTGCAGAATACCTGAATGTTGTGTGTGTTCAGCAGGCCAGCTGTGATTTTAGAAGTGCTTTCTGGTCTAATATTTTAACTCCAGGCATAGCGACCCCTCCTGCATGGAACTTGGGTCCAGCCCTCAAGAAAGGACGCCTAGGGGGGCTGATACGGTGAATGCATCCTGCCCGCAGGCTGCCCTGGGAAGGAGGGTGAGGGCTCCTGGACAGCTTGCGTGAAGGAAACTTTATTTATGGCATTACGGTTCTTTAGCCTCCTGCCTCCCGTACCCCTGAGCCCTTACGGAAACCTCTACATGCCTGGAAATTAGGTGCGGCTCTAAGCAGTATTCTTAAAATAGGGGGCACATTGCCGTTGGGGGCACCAGACTGTGTGCGTGGCCAGACTTAGCGTCCCTGCTTCCAGCCCACCGAGTCAATGTCAGTAGTATTCTCCCCCCGACTTCCACATGTCCTCTAAGAGGTGGCACTGCCCCCCGTGGGACCGACTGGAGTTGAGGTGGGGTTGGTTTTGCTTCTCCTCTGGTGGGTTTCTCTGCTGACTTTTCGGCCTCTTTGGGATTGGCCGACACCCCTCTTGCCTGACCCTTTGCTCCTTATCTCCTGGGGTCAGTGAGGTCCTGCTGCCCTGGGGGAGGGGGAGGAAGTGTCAGGGAGAAGCAAACTCTGGTGGGAAGTGAATGCATGTGGGGTGGAAGGAGGCAAGAGCAAGCAGGGCAGTAGCACAGGACATCTCCTGAGGGACCTTGGGCTCTGAGTTCTCTTGTAGACCCACTTTGTCAGCTTCTCTGTAGTGAATGGAGTCAGGGAGGGGGCACCACTGTCTCTCTGGAAGGAAGGCTCTGAGCGAGGGTCTGATTTCCCTGGAGGTGAGCAGGGGCTCTGTAGGCGTGCTCTCCAGGTCTCAGCTTCTTCAGGGGGCAAGGGTAGCAGTAGTGACTCCCTTGGGGTTGGGAGGAGGGCGTGCAGGAGATGGTGAAAGAGCTGCGAACTGCTGCAGACTCAGACTGCGGAGACGCCAGCCTTACCCACCCCCTGCTCCAGGCTCCTGGGTAAATACAGTGACGAATACCCAATCGTCGTGAGCTCTAGAACACCCACACTCAGTAAATGGCAGAGGTGAAAAGCTGTGGTCCCCACAGGGCCATCTGTACACTGGTATAACAGCTTGGAAGGTTCAAGAACCTTGGGAAGGAGCCAGATGAATTCAAAATGCCACCCAGCTCTCCCTTCTCCCGTTTGTTTTCTTGCCTTGCTTCTTGCCTCCTTACCCCTGCCTAGTTATCCCGTTTTCACCCCTTTCTCCTGTCTCCTTGTGTTTAAACCTTTCACTGTACATGATGGAAAAGACCCAGCCTCCCAGCAGGAGCCCCATGTGGTCAGTGGTCTGAGAATCACAAACCAACCCCCTTCAGGTTCTCCATCCGTCCAAACATCCATGCATCTACTTATCCATCCACCCACCCATCCACCCACCCATCCATCCATTCATCCATCCATTCTCCATATAGCCACTCACCCATCCACGTGTCCATCCACCTACCCATTTCTCCATTCATCCATTCTCCATCCATCCTCCACCTTCCCACCTACCCACTCATTCATCCAGCCAGCCCTGCCTAAAATCCTCCCTCCACCAAGATGGTCTCCCCTCCCCAGCTGGACAGTAAGCGCCCTCAATGAGAACACGTGACTTAGCCTTTTCAGAAATCATCCAGCCAGTCTGGGCTGGGGAATGAGGTACTACCTGTGACACTTGGAAGGTCTCTGGGTCCCTTACCTCTTCCTGCTGCCTCCAGATAGGGACTGGCTGGGTGAATGGGAAACCCCTTTCCCAATCCCAAATGCTCACCGGTGACTGCGCGTCCTGTAATGGTGAAGACCTTTATTACTTAGTATGAGACAACTGCAAGTTCAAATGTCTGGTAGAAGTCACACCAAACATAAATACACATTAAGGGGTAAATGACTGATGTGAGTCCTCCCCTGAGGAGCGAGGGCCAGGAGAGGGCCCTGGGATGGAGTGAGTGGGTACCACACGGGAGTAGGACGTGGGAGGAGAAGCGTCTCGGGATTCTGTGGGCCAGTGGTTTCAAACTGAGACGTAATAATTTGAACATAAGAACTCTTTGGCTCACTGATAGCCCCTGATCCACTGTGTGTCTCGAGAGGGTGGTGGGGAGCTTAGGGCACAGGCTCTGAAGTCTGATTCTGGTGGGTCCAGTCTTAGCTCCCACTTCCTAGCTGTGTGCCCTCAGACAAGCTCTAAGCCTCAGCTTCTTCACCTGAAAAATGGAGATGATAATAATACTGATCTCATAGGGTTGTTTTTGAGGATGTGATGCAATAAGGCACGTGCTTCTTTTTGCACAGTGCCTGGTACATGACAGCTCAAAAATGTTAGCTATCATCATCATCATCATCTGTAGTTTCAGAGAGGAATTTGGAGCAAAAGCAAGAGGGTTTGCATACCTGAACCGTCAGTCATAGCGTTGCCAGATCTAGCAAATGAAAGTACAAATCAATTTGTTGTTTATCTGAAATTCATATTTAACTACTGTATTTTGTCTGGGAATCTTAACCAATTGAGCCCTTTAGAAGCAGGGTCTGGATCCCCTAGGACAGTCCCAGAAATGGTCAGAGAGACCTTGGAAGAAGTGGGGGCCTATGGAGGCTGGGGCAGGAGGGGCAAGGGGAGCTGCCCAGGCAGAGGCTGTGTGTGTGTGTGTGTGTGTGTGTGTGTGTGTGTGTGTGTGTGTGTAGGGGGGGAGTTGGGGGAGGACTCAGCTGTGGCACAGAAGCTGCCTGCTTGGCGGATGCAGAGGGCGTTGTGAATCAGAGCGCGTAGAGTCAGGTGCCTGCCAGCAGGCCGTGGGCAGAGAGAGTAGCAGTGTGTGTGGAGAAACCACACCGCAGTTCCCAGTGGCAGGAACACAGTGGTGGGGACCGCTTCTGTTTTCTTCTTGAAAGAATCAGCCAGCGGTACCTGGAGCTTTCCCACCCTGGGGCGTGTGTAGGGCAGCCTCAGCTCCCGTCCTCCTGTTTCTGCTTGTCTCTCCTCCTCTCTGTCCTCTTTCCTTCCTCTCTCCTTCCCTCTCCTCTCTTGTTCTCCGTCTCTCTTGAATTCCCCCCCGTACCAGCCTTTTTGAGAGAGCTGGTGTGGGTGGGGTTCTGACGCATCCTTGGGTACCTGCTGTTCCACACCCACGGGCTTCTGCCCCTCCGCGTGCTGACCCCCGCCACCTCCCCGACAAGGCCGGCCCTTGGCAGCAGGGCCCTGGGTCCCCTGCAACGAGGAAATGCACCAGGGCAGGTGCTGTGTGACCCTTGGGAGATGAGCTCCCTCCCCTCCAGGTAGGCAGGCGTGCGGGGGAAGCGAGGACGTGTCATGCAGAGGGCCGTGTGTTCTGAGCATAGCTGGGAGTGACCTGTTACCCAGTTAACATTCTGTTGCTCCACCCATTTGGGGGACTCAAGTTCTGGTTCCCTTTCGTCCTTCTTCTTGCCTTGGCACACAAGGCCTTTTGTGATTTGAACCCTTTATCTGGTTCTTGTTTCACCTTCCGTCACTCCTTTCCTCCCACCTGAGGCTCCAGGTAAATGGAACTGCCTGTGGTTCAGGAAAGCTCTACGTCCCTCACACCTCGAGCCCTTTGTACATTCTGTGTTTCTCCTGCCTTGGCAAAATCCACTCATCCTTCAAGATTCAGCTCAGATACCTCCTCCTCCGAGAAGCCCTCCTGATCAGCCAGCTCCTGGCCAACTTGGCTTTCAGCAACTCTTTCTCTGCTCACTTTGGTTCTGCTCACTTTGTTCTCTGTTACCTTATGAAATTGTGGCTGTTTGTTTGCATATCTGTCTCTTCATCCAGATTGGAAGTTCCTTGAATTATGTTTTTAACCATTCATGCCTCAGGGCCTTTGCAGGTGCTGTTGGCTCTTCATGGACGCTCCCATCTTCTCACTGTTCATGAGACTGGCCCCATATCATTCTTCATATCTCAGCTTAAATGTCACCTCATCAGAGAGACCTGCCCTAACTCTCCTTTCCCCTAGAGAATTATTTTGTTTCTTATAACACGCTGTTTCCTCTCACAAGGGTTTATTACAACTTGGAATTTAATTTCTTTCTCTTTTGTCAGTCTCCCCCACTGGATGATAACACCTGTAAGGCAAGGGCCTTGGTAGCTGGTTCACCGTTGTACCCGCGCTCCCCAGCCCAGTGCCATTTGTGGATGGGCTGCAGCGAGAGGCATGTGCGGTCAGTGAAGGCCTGGAGAAGAGGGATTCCAGGTCAGGACTCCCTAGATGTGTTGAACAGAGAAGAAGGGATGTGGGGACTGATTCCTCTGCAAACTGTATCTTCCCACCTTGTCTGCGGCTGCATTAGTTAAATTTGGAGCAGATGCCTCCACTGTGTGGCTTCATCATGTTCTCTCCTTCTGCATGTTTTAGTTTTCAGGTAAGTTTCTTTGGACTTCTTCAGTTTGGTTGCTGTCTGGCCAATGGAAAGGATCTTTGGAAAGTATGTGGGATGTTTGTTGAGGAGTAGCTACAGTGCCTGGCGCAGCTCTGAGTGTTGGCACTTCGAGGAGGGGCTGGAGTATCTTTTATCCTTTGCCTGCAGGTGGGAGATTCCCTTATAAATATATCTACTCCCGGGGAGGCAGTACTCACAAGGGCCTGTTCTTGGTGATGAAGCCCTTCTCTGGACCCTGGGACTCCTTGGGGGCAGGGCATGGGGTGTGGATTTGAGGATCTAGTCCTCGGTAGCCTGATTTCTGCTGCTTTGCTCCCCTGAGGAGGGCAGGCTCAGAAGTCCCATCTCCGGAGCCCCCACTAATAGTGAAGTCTGGCTACTTGGGTGCGGCCTGGGGAGATGATCTGCTCAGGGCCCCATGCTTTTTGGATGAGGAGGGAGATTCACGAGGAAGAAATTCTTTGCCCAAATCACAGGGTTGAGGCAGGATTAGAACCCAGGTCTCGTGTTACCTTGTCTGGGGTGCTTTGCCCTCATCAGAGCTGGACAGATCCTCACGTAACCCAGGATGTTAATTCAGAGCTGTGCGCGTCTGTGCAACAGGAAGCTTTATTTATTCTCACTGTACAGAGATAAGCCTTTTCTTCTTTCATGTCCCTCCTTCTGCCCCTGTTCATCGTCCTGAGAACACTGAGCGAAGGCAAGGTCTTAGGTTCCGGGGTAGTGGGTGGGCAACAGGTGTTTCCCGGTGATCCGCGCTCCAAACAGGTACTGCTGACCCCTGACTGTGCCTCTCAGGGCCAGGCAAGATTATGCTAGGGGTACCCCTCTGTTACCAATGACTCCATGGTTCCTTCACGAAAGAGAGCACCACATGTGTTGCGAGCACTTTGTTTTTCAGATACAGATCTTAAAAGGCTGTTTCTACGCAGTTAATCTTTTGAGGGGTCTGCTGGAAAACTCTCTGCAGACTGCCTTCGTTCAGCTGTGTGACTGCAGCTGGCTTCGACCACTGTGTCCTTTAGGACAGTGTCCAGGGGGATGGGCTTGGCCAGCAGCCTGTGGGCAGCTTATCCTGCAGTGCTGTGCCCTCCTGACGTGCGGTAAAGGATGGAGAAAGAAGGATTCCATGGTAACAAGGCTGGAGAGTCCTAGCTCCACTGTGTCATAGCAACCAAATGGAGGGATTCCATCCGCAGTGACAGGGGGACCCCTGGACCTGTCAGACTAGGCCTGACCCACTGTAGTAGCAGCCAGGCTATGATGGGAGTGGTAGTGGGAGGAGTGAAAATGACCAGAGTGGGAGGGTTGGAAGAAGTTGTTTTGTGTGGGTTTGGAAAACTCAAAAAAATATTATTAAAAGAAACAGAAATAGAGAAGGCTCTGTGGGATCAGTACCAATAAAAGAGAAAAAAAGCAGGACTGGCTTTACATCACATCCTCTAGAAAGTGTTTCCTGATTCATCCCCCTCCCCACTTGGGCCATTTAGTTTTCTTCTTCCTTGTCTGGTCTGGAGCATTTGACCTTGGTTTTGGGACAACACTCACCCATGGTTTTCCTCCTCTCTTGTAACATCTCTGTTCCTTTTGCTTGAGACATGGAGTAGATGCTACAGTAACAATAGCTGGCTGCTCTATCCTTCACGAGGTATGTCTGCACTGCATGGCTTGTGATGTTTCCATTTTTGTGAGTTAAATGGTCTATGGTGTGTGTTGAACTTCTGTTTTATACTTGACCTCCCACTTGGGACAAGTGTCTGACTTCTCACCGTGCGGTGTGGACACATGAAGACATTTCTGAATTGATCCGGACTTGATGTAAGGGCAGGTGATCGGGTACTGGCTTTTGCGGCTGGTGTCTTTTAGCAACCTGTCAATCTTTCTGAGATGGGACCATCTCAACATGGATCTGGAGAAGGAATTGAGCCTTCATCTGCCTCTCTCATCATTTGAGGAAGAGCGGGGGAGTAGAGGACATGGGAGGCCCTGGGGGGAAAGAACAGAGGGAAAGGTGAATGGCAGGGGGGGTACGTCTGTGTCCATAGCAGCAGAGAAAAGAAACCTGGGCATTGGCCTTCAGCCCCAGGTCTGGATTACAGGTGCTTCAGGGGTCAAGGGTAGCTTTTGATGCAAAGTGTCTCTGAGGCCTTAGGGCACACCATGGATGGAGTTTTGTGCGTATACACAATGAACTCCTGAAAGGTTGGCCCATGGCTAGACTTTTTTATACCTTATGGCACCCATGTTTGGATGCCCCATTTTTTTTGTTTCGTTGTTTTTTGGATGCCCCATATTTGTTGAATGAGTCATCATTCTTGTTCTTGTCAAGCTTACACTTTACCTGAGAAAATAGAACCCCTCTCCATGGATCAGGAAACCCCAGGGACATTCGTAGACCACACATTTTCAAGTGTAAAATAAGGATTTGCTGACCACTGAGTAAATATTTGGGACATAAGGAGGCAGGGGTTAGGGAAGTTAAAAACAATCATGATGACCAAGTCTGGTGATGTAGGCTGTAAAGAAAAGCATGACTGTATTCTAGGGGCCTTCAAACTGTAGGTGAATCAGAATCATCTTGTAATCTGTTTAAATAGGTAGCTTCCCACCTCCACCCCAAAGATCCTGACTGGGTCCTGGAAACCTGCATTTTAAACAAGCTACCAGGGTGATTTAGATGGAGATCACCTGGGGACCACCCACTTAGAAACACTGGTCTACCCCAGGGGTATTCCTTATGCAATGAACCCTCTCCGAGCCACCTAGGCTTCAAGGCTTGCTATTCCTAGGGGATTCACAAATAGTTTTTTTTTTTTTTTTTGCGGTATGAGGGCCTCTCACTATTGTGGCCTCTCCCGTTGCGGAGCACAGGCTCCGGACGCGCAGGCTCAGCGGCCATGACTCACGGGCCCAGCCGCTCTGCGGCATGTGGGATCCTCCCGGACCGGGGCACGAACCCATGTCCCCTGCATCGGCAGGCGGACTCCCAACCCCTGCACCACCAGGGAAGCCCCACAAATAGTTTTAACAGCCATAAGATAGTCTCTGTGGGGCTGGCAGATCCAGGACCCTTGCTTTTTCCATCAGAAGAGAAAACATCAATTCATTCCTGCCTTATCCTTAACTCATGAAGCCGGGAAGCAAAGGCAGGTCGGCTGAGCTCCAGTGCACAGGTGGGAAGTGACTACGCCCTCGCCGAGTGTGTGAGGTTTACGCACAGGCAGTGAGGGTGAGCTGCTGTCATTTCAGCCGGCCACACCACGAGCTGTGAAACGCAAGAGAGGGTGGAAAATTTTGAGAAGGACTTGCCATTTTGGGGAGGCATCTCTAAAGATAGGAAAGCAGAGTCATTTTAAGCCAACATACTTCCCAGAAAGTTCAGAAAAACCGAACGTATGTCCTGCACTTTGGTTCATTCTGACTTTTCCTGCTACAGTTGGCTATTGGGAGAGTGCTGATGTTTATGGTAACAGACCTGACAGTAATAACCAAGAGCGGACGTTTAGTAAGTGCTCATGCTGTATATTCCCAGTGCTAAGCACGGAAATGTTCACAATCTTGTTGAATCTTCACACTGACCCCCTGAGGCTTGTGTATCCTTGTTCTCCATTTAACAACAGGGGAAACTGAGCCTTTAAGAATAACTAAATCGATTCAGCTGAGATTTGATGCCTTCTGCACAGAGGAGCTTCTTTTAGTCACCTTTCTTCTCTCCTCCCTCTTTTTCTTTTCTTCCATGTGCCAAAATGTGCATTCCTCTCTTATCCAATTGATCATATGTGGCTTCTAGTTTTGATAGTTTATTATAGGACCTGGAGAGTGGAAATGGAGTAGAATAAATGGATTTTTAAGCATGCATTTGAAACCAAACCTCTTTCAGCAAGACCCACAGTATAAGTAGGATGAGCAGAGTTTCTGTGCCAGGCACAAGATAGCCAAAGTGACTTACAAAGCAACAGAGCCTTAGTTACCTGTGTGTTTGTTCTCAAAGCCCCTCTCCTGTGTTTGTGACAGATATCTTCTGCTTGATAGATTCCTTTTACCATCAGATTCAAGAATTCTTTTCTCCCTTTCCTCTTGGTGGGCAAATGGATATGCTTATCAGCCTAAAAGTCCAAATTTGAAGGGTGAGATATAGACCAGAAACTACCCTTCTCTGAGGCGGATGCCCCAAGTGGGTAGGTACTCCGTTTGAGGAGGCAGCGTGGCATTAGGGAAGGAGTTTCGGAGGAAGGAGTCCTGCCTCTCAGCGTACCTTTGGCTAGTGACTTAATTTCTCTGTTGCTGTGCCCTCATTTCTGGAACATGGATTTTATCATCGCACGTGCATTAGGTGCTGTGCTGCATCGTGAAGATCTACCCTTTCGGGATAAGCCTTCATCCCCGCAGCTGCTGGGAGTGTTGGCGGCTGAGTCCTTCCTAGGAATGGCCCTCAGCCTAAGAGAGCTGCCTAGCTCAAGGTCATGCCCACTCCCTGGAGGCAGCCTGTGTCCATGTCAAAGGTGTCACGGCCTGGCTATCTTGATGTAAGGCCGGATAATTCCAGAGCTCCCATGGATGGGCCGAGGCCTCTGCTGTGGCTGCATCATCCCTCTGCCCTCATGGAGAGGGAGACTTCATTTCCCTCTGCCTGGTCCTACAGCCTTCACTTCCCCATGAGTTTTACCTTGAGCCTCCCCCCTACTCCCCCACAAAAATCCTCCTGCGTGCAAATCTCAGTTTTCAGAGACCTAGGTTCTGCACCTAAGACACCTCTGTCTTGTGATAAGTAAATGAGGTCATTGATATAAGTGCCTAGTGTAATGCTTGAAAAACAGTAGGTCCTCTGTAAATGTAGCTTTTATTTAATTAGCTTTAAAATTTAAAAAATACATAGCTATAAATGTTCAAGGAACTTTTCTGTATTTTGGGAAAATACTGAATATGCAGTCATCATCAGAGCTCAATAAATTTCAGTGAAAGTAGGAATGCTTTGGAGCTATGAAGGAAGCCCTCCTGGTGAGTCACGTCCGACTTCGTTATAAGAAGTGGTCTGGGACATTCAGATCAGCTTTGTTTAATGGAATTTTATCATTGTGGTTCTTTTTAAAGTTTTACTAGAAATCATATGCTCTCTGCAGGACCTTCCCAAAGATATTTTCACTTTTAGGAAGAGCTTGAACAAATTCAATCTTTTAGTGAGGAATTAACGAGGAAAAGAAGTGTTGTAAACCCAGTAGAGGGAAGAGGGAAGGCATTATCATTCACACCCGCCCTTTCAGTCTTCCAAATGTGTGCGTGTGTGCACGCACGTGTGTGTCCCTCAGAGTGTATTTGTGGTTTCTTATTTGCTGGAGCGTTAGGGAGCTTAGGTGATGTTTACCAGTGGGAATGGTTATGGTACTAAAGGGAAGAGGGTCTGGTACACCACTTTAAAAAACTGAGATATAATTGACATATAACGTTACACTGACCCTTGAACAATGAGGGTTTGAACTTTCCCCGGTCCACTTATCTGCAGATACTGTTCAGTACTACAGTACTACACAGTCTGTGATTGGTTGAATCCGAGGATGAAGAGGAACGATGGACAGAGAGGACTGACTGAACCCAGATTAACCCCCTTATTGTTCAAAGGTCAACTGTATATTAGTTTAGGGTGTACAATATAATGATTTGATATTTGTTTATATTGTGAAATGATCACCACAGTAAATGTAGTTAATACGCATCACTATACATAGTGATATGTATTTAGGACATGTCGCCCTCAGCTTGCTTCTATACATGTATAATCATATGCATACAGATATAGTGTATATATGTGTGTCCACATGCATGTATATATGTGTTGTATATACATATATATATATAGAATAAGATCCTATTGTACATTCTACTGTGTACTGCCTTTGTTCACTTCTAATTGAATATCTTTGCAGATCCTTACATACAAATCTACTTCATTCTTTTTTTTTTTAATAAATTTATTGATTTTTGGCTGTGTTGGATCTTCACTGCTGCACATGGGCTTTCTCTAGTTGCACTGAGCGGGGGCTACTGTTCATTGCAGTGCACAGGCTTCTCATTGTGGTGGCTTCTCTTGTTGCAGAGCACAGACTTTAGGCGCACGGGCTTCAGTAGTTGTGGCGTGTAGGCTCAGTAGTTGTGGCTCGCGGGCTTAGTTGCTCCGTGGCATGTGGGATCTTCCCAGATCAGGGCTTGAAACCGTGACCCCTGTATTGGCAGGGGGATTCTTAACCACTGTGCCACCAGGGAAGTCCTATTTCATTCTTTTTTGTTTGTGCATAATACTCCATTGAATGGCTGCGCTAAAGTTTATTTAAGAAGATACCCGTTAGTGGATATCCATGTTTCCAGATTTTAAATACAGTAAACAGAACTTCAGTGAATATCCTTGTTCAAACACCCGTTATACCATTTAAACACATGACCCTAGACTCACACGGGTTTGAACACACACTAGGGGCTGAGCCATCAGTTGTTGAATCGAATCGAAGGCTAGGTGCAGCTTGATGGGAGATTACAGGAGCACCCCTCTCCTTAGCACACAACCAAGCACTGATTTCTCAGGAGAGATTGACTATCA